>NC_072477.1:55661857-55984714 GCF_027574615.1 Eptesicus fuscus
AATAATAATAACTGCTTTAAAGCATTTTGGGGGACAAATGAGTGAGATAATACACGTAAAGTGCACAGTACTGCATCTAGCACAGAGGGAGTGCTTATTAAATGAAATCTGGTCAGGAGTAGGAGCAGCAGCAAAAGCCATGTGCTGTGGCAGGGATTAGCATGTAGGCAGGAGGAATGGGGGAAAAGAAGAAAGGCAACAAGGGGAGGAAAACTTCTAAAGAAGAAACAATAACAGTTGTTTTTGTTTTGTTTTGTTTTGTTTTGTTTTTTCTATGAAAAAAATTGTGGTTTCAATGATGCCTTCCTGGTTTTGAGCCTGGGTGCCTGGAACAATGGTGACATCATTGCAAGAATTATGAACATCTAAAGGGTAGGAAATTTATTACAATTTTGAGATGTTTGATTTTAATAAGGCTAAGCTTTACTTGCTCGGTGGTGAGTTAGGGGTGGAGATGGAGCTGAAGATGTGTGAGGGATGAAGAGTGTCAAGGAACTCTCCACTTAGAGAGGAAGAATAGCAGTGAGTGACTTTAACTCAGGGTTATCCACTTTAAGAACTGAGAACAAAAATAAAGTTGGGGGGTGGGAAGAAAAGCAGATAATATAGAATGTGATGATTAATTTTATGTGTAAACTGTGTAAATTTGAGTAGGTCACAAGGTACCCAGATATTTGGTCAAACATTATTCTGAGTAGGTCTGTGAGGGTGTTCCTGGATGAGATTAACATTGGAATCTGTAGATTAAGTAAAGCAGATGGCCCTCTCTAATGTCATTCCCCTCAGTCAATTAATTGAAAGTTTACATTTAAAAGAAAAATACTAGCCAACCTGTAATAAGAGGGAAGTTCTCTTGCCTGACTGCCTTAAACTGCCTTCAGATCCAAATCAAAATATCACCTCTTTCTCAGCCTGGAACTATACCATCAGTACTGGGTCTCCCACTTGCCAACTGCAGATCCTAGAATTTGACAAACTCCATAATCATGTGAGTCAATTCTTATTAAAATACTAGTGGCCCGTTTCAGGAAGATTCCTGCAATGGGGCTTCCTGCTGCGATCTCCCCCGCCCCGCCTGCTTCCCTTCCTTCTCCCCGCCCCACCAGCTTCCCTTCCTTCTCCCCGCCCCACCTGCTTTCCTTCCTTCTCCCCACCCCACCTGCTTCCCTTCCTTCTCCACCGCCCGCTTGCTTGCTTCTCCGAAGCTTCACTCCCTTCTGCAGTGCTTGGCTTCTTTCCACACTGTCTTGATATGCAAACTAACCGCCATCTTGGTTGGGTTAATTTGCATTATCACCCTGATTGGCTGGTGGGTGTGGCTTGGGCGTAGCGAGGGTGTGGTCAATTTGCATATTACTCTTTTATTAGGTAGGATATTTATAGCATATATATGAAACTAAATTACATAGACCAATAAATATAGATAGGCAGATAGATATAGGAAGGTATATGATAGATAATAGATAGATAGATAGATAGATAGATGATAGATAGATAGAAATCCTATTGATTCTGTTTCTCTGTAGAACCCTAATACAAAGAATAAAGTTCCAAGAGTAAGAGAATTTCAAGAAGGAACAGGTAAGTGAGTGCTAAGTGTCCATATAGCTAAATGAAAATGAAGGTCCATAAGTATCCTTGGGTTGGGTAATCTTGATATAAAAAGTTTTAATAGATCAAGGAACCTGAATTACTATATGGAAGGTTTATGAAGTCTCTCATTTTAGTCCAGCAAATCTCATCAAATTTTTCAGATAGTAGCTCAAATGAAGCTTACTAGTGAAAGTCAAAAATCAAACTCAAAATTATCCTTGAAAGCAAAAATATAGACAAATACATGAAAAATAGCATAACTGATGTTCATAGGCCTGCAACATACTTTACTCAGGGATTTAGTCTTGGCCGGGATGGTCTTGTTTGATGTATGTTTCCTGTGGCTGCTATAATAAATCACCTCAAATTTGATTAACAGAATTTATTCTCTCACAGTTTTGGAAGCCAAAATTCCAAAATCAGCTTTATTGGGCCCAGACCAAGATGTCTGCAGGGCCACTCTCCCTCCAGGGACTCTCAAATAAAATCTGTTTCCTCCCCTTTTCCAGCTTCTAGATCTGCATTGCTTGGCTCATGACCCCTTCCTCTGTCTTCACAGCCTGTGGCCTAGCCCCTTCTTTCTCTGATTCTTCTCTCTGCATCCTTTATACGGCTTTATTTTTGTATGTGTTTGTGTTCAATCTTCCTCTTATAAGAACACATGTCACTGTATGTAGGGCCCGCCTGGACAATCCAGGATAATCTCCCCATCTCAAAATCCTTTGGTTAATCACATCTTCCAAGTCCTCTTCCCCGCCCCCCCCCCCACACCCCCATACTAGTAAGGTAACACTCACAAGTTCCAGAAATTAGGACATGGATTTTCCTTAGAGGATAGGGGAGAGAGGGGTATTATTCAGTCTGTCATGATTGGTAATGCAGGAACTGTGTCAAAATGTGCACTCTAGCAACCCAGCTGGCTCATCACTCAGCCTAGTTTCTAACTTCAAACATCCAAACTCAAGTACGTATTTGAAAGAGAAACATCCTAAAACCCAATCCTAAGCAAAACCAGGAAAAAGGCAGGCATTTTAAAAGAGAGAACCCAGAGATAAGATCCCTTTAAGAAAGATAATTCACAGTTGTGGAAGGCCTGTCACTTAGCAAGAGCTGTGAGCCAATCAGATGCTCTGTCAGGAGGCAAACCAAGAGAAAACCTGCCTAATTGGATTGGCTGCCTTAATGGGCCAGAAGTCAACAAGTCAGAATGAAAAATATACTCAATTCAGCCACCTGGAATTGGTTGTAAAAAGGATGCAATAAAATAGGTCAATTTTCAGGAACTAGTAAGAGGGTCCACACCCAAATGGACTGAATACTTCTGTCTTTATGCGCCTGTTTGTCACTTTCTGACTATAGCCTTAAGCCACTCAAGTGGGTGATCTATCTTGTTTTTAAAGGGTTAAAAACCAGTAAGTGAATTTATTCATTTTAAACATCCTTCCCAAGTACTGCCAATCAACTAAATCTGTCATGAGTTTGACCAATCGTACTAGTTCTCTCCCTGCTCAATGACATAACTCATCCTTTTTAACATGTCACTACACTTTTAGTGCATGTTTTCATTAAAGTACATCTGTGTGTGCCCTCTTCTCAGAATACCAACACACTGTGTGCACATCTGTTTTTATCTTCCTCCAACCGGGAAATTGTCTTAGTAGTGGATTAAATATTTGTGATTCAAATGGTCCACTCAGCCATAAAACTGACTGTTCATAGCATATTTAAATGGTTGTGGAAGAGGTGGAAATGGATACTTCTGAGAATGGCTTCATCCTCGGGGAACTTCTTTTGGTCCTGACCCTCCATCCCTAGTTTACTCTTTCAGAAAATACTTGCTGAGCCCTGCCATGCAAACCTCTCTACACAAGTCCCTGCTCCTAAGTCTCTTGCAGTAGAATGAAACAACGGGCAGGCAGAAATGGCCTCATACTTCCCAGATTCTGGATTTTTATTATATATTGGAGCTATATCAAGCCTACTTGTCTTGTGTGCTGTAATAGGTTGAATAGTGTCCCCACAGAATCCATGTCTATCAGAACATCAGAATGTGATCTTATTGGGAAATAGGGTCTTTGAGGATATAATTAGTTAAGAATCTTGAGGTGAAATTGTCCTAGATTTAATGTAGTCCCTAAATCAATCTCTAAATCAAATGACCTATTGATATCATTTTCTCCCTTGTTAATACAAGGTAAAAGCATATTCCTTTATCCATGACTTATAGTAAACATATTTCCAAGATATTTTTCTAGTTCTCCATTAAGTTGACAGTTCATTCCTGTTTTAGTGGTGTTGATCTTATTCCTACAAGCCTTTGCTTTATGTCTTTCATTTTTTCCCCTAGCTGACATGTTAGCAGCATTCCCAAAAGAGTATCTGCTTGTAAGACCAGCATTTCTCTTACCTTTCTTTGGCCAATAGATCTTTTGGTCTATTAAAGCTAAAGATCATGTTTACAGAAAACTACCATTTGGACTGAATTGACCAAATACATGATATGGCATTTCCCTACACTCACAATTGATCATGTGTTTGAGTGAGGAGAACAAGCAGGTCAACTGTTTTGACATCAGTTTAATTCAATGCCTTCTCTTCCACATAAAACACAGCCTTGACTATCTAGCCAGGTTTAGATATTAAGGGTAAAAAACAAATGCCATTGGCTCATTACAAGCTTATATATTTGTTAACTCAGGGTGGTTAGCCAATTTGTCCTCTCTTGGTCAGATCATGGGAGCACATAGCTGTTATTGAGAGGTAGCAAGAAATGCCAACACTGGGAGCCAAATGGGGGCTGAGGGAAGAGATTCATTAGCTACACTGCAGACAAAGGCAAGATATGGCCTTCAGCATCACTAGACCTCAAGCCCTGCTGGTCCAGGAAAGGCAAGAGGAACTCTAGTCCTCAAGCTGCGCACAGACCCAGCCCAGATGTCAGAATGCCACCAGCATGGTAATAAGCGCAGTTAAGAAAAAGAAAGAACAAAGACTTGTAGGAATAAGGTCAACCTTATCTAAACAAGAAAGTGTTTATAAGGGGATAGTAAGATCAGGTGCAGTTCAGACAGGAAATCAACAACAGGCATGAGTGAGAAAGGAGAAATTAAGAAAAATTAATTCCAACAGAGTACAAAATTCTCTGGAGTCCAAGACAGCAAATAGAATCAGGGAAGGGGATGGGAGCTTTAACATTTATGAAGGACATCCTAGATGTCAGGCACTATGCCAAACACTTTCAATATATTATTAGTTCACTGGTCCATTTTATAGTTGAGGCTCAGAGGAATTAAATGACTTGCCCTCATAAACGTAACTGATAAGCAAATTCTAACCCAAGTCTGTCCTTGTCCATAGCACATTTCAGTGTTTCTCTAAGTATGGACTCAGGCAAACTGTGTCCAAGTCACCTGACATTCTTGTTAAAAACTCAGGCCCAGCACTCCTGAATCAGGTACTGACTAGGTCAGCGGTCGCCAACCAGTGATCCGCAGACCATTGGTCGTCTGTGAGGGCCAAAAGGTAGGCGACCGCTGGTCTAGGTAATTCTGTATACAATGACATTCTAGAACCACTGTCCATCACAGTACTTCCTCTCTGAAGGAGGCCTGCCCTCTGGGCTTTAAGTACATTTGCTTCACATTGAATGATGGTATTAGTGGTGGTGGGACTGAGTCTACAGTAAGGGTGAAGTGCCCCAGTGATACAAAGGCAGGAACTCAAAATCCAGACTGATTCTCCACAGAGCATGGTGAATCCAGCAGCCCCACTGGTCAACAACCTCAGGTTTCACCCTAGAACCTCCACACCCAATACCAGAAGGAACCAACTAAGCAGCCAAGCCCACGTTGTTAGAATTGAGGCCAGCTGTGGCACTGGACCCAAAATCTCTGATACTGAGAGTCAGTTCTCTCTTTATTCCTCTGTGTAAAACTTGCCTGTGTTTCTTAACACTCCCTCACACCAGTTCAGCTTCCTTGTGTATAATCATAGCATAGCTGACATTAACTGAAAACTTCCAGTGTTCCAGAACTTTTATATGTATTTATTCATGTGAGCTGACAACCACCTGAGGAAATAGGTACAATTTCTGTCCACATTTTACTGATGAGGAAACTAAAACACTAAACAACTAAGCAACTTGTCTAGGGTGACCAGCTGGCAAGTGTGGAAGCCGAAATTCTAATCAAGAAAGAAGCCATACCTTTAGTCATGACACTCTTTTTTTTTTTTCTCTGACGGTGGCTGTGGCGCCACCTTCCACATTCCTGGTGCTCATTAGGAAGGTTTAGATCCCATCCTTGGACTCAGATTAGGAGTCAAATGCTGTCCTGAGCATTTGTGTCCGAGCAGCTGTGATGGGGAGTCAGGATCTCAACAAATTTGATTCAGTCACATATGATTCTGCTGTGACATTTTAGATGAACATGATCTGAGACTTAAGTTAAATGAGCAGAGTGGCCAAACCTCAGCAGATGCATGCCATCCTATTTTATTTACCAGGTGTCCATAAAGCATCATGAACTCTCCAAAAGGCCTAATTTGGAATCCTAGAATGAGAAGAAAAAGAAAAAAAAACTCTCCCTTGGAAACAGAGAAATCAATATGAATGTGGATCTTTCAAGAGTTCCTGGGCACGCGCACGCGCGTGCGCGCGCGCACACACACACACACACACACACACACACACAAAGGCAGCAGCAGCAGGACATGCTAGAGGATTGTCTCTAGTGGCTGAAGTGTCTACAACTGCCCAACAAGGTAAATCAAATCTGCTGCCAATACATTCTTCTGCTGTCCAGATAAAACGGCAGACTAAGCTGGTGAACTTTCACCCTTCACCCGCGCTCTTCAAGCCAAAGTACAGATTAAAAAAAATCAATAACCCCAATCGATGGGAAAATATTTTTAGTCTCTAACTGAACGATATGTTTTGACA
The DNA here is from genome assembly GCF_027574615.1 of Eptesicus fuscus. Taxonomy (NCBI): domain Eukaryota; kingdom Metazoa; phylum Chordata; class Mammalia; order Chiroptera; family Vespertilionidae; genus Eptesicus; species Eptesicus fuscus. The sequence continues at coordinate 55,668,390 of NC_072477.1, forward strand.
AGGCCAAAGAGGAGCACAAAAGAATGGCAAAAGATAAAAGACAGAAAATTAGGAATTTGCTTTATTGGGGGAGGTGGAATCACCAATCACTTTCTTTTTCCCTTGCTGACATTCGTCTAAATTATCTCACAGCAAGGAAATAAAGTGTAAGGAGATGAATTTATAAAATGGCATGATTCACCGCCAAGCACCTTAAAACCTATTATTGCTCCCATTTTCCATTGCCATTTCCAAGAAAGCAATCTAGAGAAATGCCTGTGTTCAGAACAGAGTCGGAGGCAGGAGCATTTCCCCAAAGTGGACAGAGCGAACAATGGAACAGAGTCTCCCACCCCCTACCCCAACCTGGAGGTCCAATCCAATACTAAACACATCAGAAAGTGTTTTAAATACACCCAATTTGGCTCCATTTTCTCTCAAAATAACCACTGTTTTTCATATCCCAATACCCTGGAGGTTCTTTCATAACTGAGCAAATTAAACACATAATATCACCTTGTCTTCTGGCCCCTGAAACAGTAATTTATTTTTGTACTCAGAGCTAAGTCTGCTATATTTCCAAAAATAATTTCACTTTTTTTTTTCTATATGGAACAAAGGTGATAAAGAAACATGAGACCCTGAATAACATAAACAGAAATTACCCAGCACTGGTTTGCTTTTTTGGTCTAAGAAAATTTTGGACATAGAGAATCATCTTGCCAATCGATTAGCATTTTTAATTGTTTATAGCAGTAACAACAATTAGTGAATAGATTTATATGGTCAAAAATCTATATAAATACAATAGACTGATAATTAGGCTAGTAGCAAACAATTTTACTTATTAATGCTTTTCCTTCTCTTCCCCCCCACCCATATCAATGCCCTGTCTGTTATTTGATAAGCCTTTGATGTGAATTTAATAACTATCATTTTGCTAAATTCCTAATTTGCCCCTCTACCATAAATTTAAATACACATTTCTTATATACCCATGCTAATGACTACATCTACATAATAAGAGCCAAATAAACCCACAAAAATAGGTCAATTAAGTATAAAAGGGTTGCCAAACCAATAGTTTGGCATCAGATATTTTGGCGGTCTAAGCATCCATTCAATAGCTATTTGATTAGCCAACTTTTTACACTGTTAGTTGTTTTTTTGTTGAGATTGACATAGACTCTATAAAGGCAATCATTCTGGCAGGATGAAAAGCTGTGGACAGTCCAATTCTCTGGGACTATTCCATAAGATCCTGTGACCCATCTTGAACACTTAGGTTCTAGTTATGTTAGAGTTAAAAACCTTCAAACTGTTACTACCCTTACTTCACAGACTCTCCAGTATACTTTGATATGCTCACACTTTTGTAATATGAATTATGTATTTTTCTGTCTCTAGTAGTAAAAATCATATAATACTTGCTTCTTTTTTCTGAGCATTTACTATAACATGCTCTCTGTTATTAGCATTTTTTTTTACAAACTTGATCTTATTTATCCTAACAACAAACCTACAACATAAGTACTATTATCCCCACATTATAAGAGAGAAAAAGTCATAGGGAGATGAGATAATTGCTCAAGGCCACAACAGTTAAGTGGTAGAGCCAGGGCATAAACCCATTTCTGTCTGATTTGATATTTACATCACTAACTCATTCACCTAGATGGAATGGAGATGATCAGATTAACTATCGGTAGTAGTTGGGATGATCAGAAAATTATACTTGATGAAGTCTTTAGTTCAAAAATCATTCTGTCATACTCAGATAGGCATGAAAGGCACTTTTAATTTATTAAGTTATCAGTTATAATACATTTATTAAGAATCTTTAATTCTGGGATGTTTATATAGATACAGTTCGTTAATAAATTCCCAATAGTTCCCCTTGTTAAGGAATACTGTAATGAAAGATCAATGTATGATAAGTGCATTATAATACATTATGAGTACATCCTATGAGTAAGCACGTGGTATGTCAAAATCCAGAATGTAATATATATTACCTGTGAAGACTCATTTCCTTCAAATTTTTTAGATAATTCTGCAATATCGAACTGCCATATTTCACATATTTCCCCCAAATGGTTGTCAATAAAATGTCATGCTTCAGATTGCCTGTGTGTGTTTTTTTTTCCACAAAATGCCCACAGGACTTAGGACAATGTGCTTCCTCTTTTTAAAATTCCCTGGAAATAGTTACCATGGTGGGTGATTGTTGAAGCACTACAGATTGAAATGAGTAGGTAATTATGATGTTGAAAGCTTTCAACATGCCCAGGAAAGTGTGATGACTATTTGAATTAGCTAACAAAACATGTCCAATTGCTGCCAAAATATCTGTCACAAAAATCCATTATTTGTGGCTGGGAAGTTATCAACATTGTGAAAAACCAGAGTGACCTTTTATAGCTCTGACTAGATCATCTGTGACTCTATCGTTTGCAAGCAAAACATGTGAATCCCAAATGTACATGCGTGACTCTATCGTTTGCAAGTGTACATGTGAATCCCAAATGTTTTCCGAATGGGGAGACATGCAAGCCTCAGTGATTCATTGGTCATGAAGATGTTTAAAATATTCTATTTCAATGGGGATTAGCCTTTTTTTAGCAAAATTTATTTAGCTAGCTTCTTTTCTCTTTTCCATAAACCCCAAAGCTTATTCTGATTAATGAAATAATATTAATAGTAATAAAGCTGTTAATATTAAGCTGTGTACAAGGCACTTTGCTAAGTGAGACTTTACATTTATTAACTCATTTAATTCTCACCAAAAACCTATCAGTCATCTGCTATTATTCTCCCCATTTTAAAGATGACCTCTGAGATTAAGTAACTTCCCCAAAGACATGAAGCTAGTAAACCATGTAGCCAGAGTTCATTTACTTACGCATCACCAACCACAGACTAGGCCCTGGGGCAGGCCCTCTTGGAGAGACATAATGAACAAGCAGACATAGCTCCTATTCTTGTGAAGGTTATGAGTTAGACTTAATCCCAAGTCTGACTTTAAAATCTATGCTTTTATCCACTACACCAACCCATCTGCAGGTGCATATTGATGGCTCACCTTGTTGGGAAAAGCAGTCTTATGTATGCAGCCTTTCTGGGGCCTAGAACATTTCCTTAACAAGAGTTAAGGCGCCCTCACAGCCTGTGCTGGACTTACCACCTTATGTAGGACTACCTTTCCCTGTTCAGGCTCAGTGTGTACTCCTTTGTTCTGCTTAAGGGTGTGTCTCATAGGCCAACCCACTCCTCCAGGGAGGGAATGGGGTCTTTCTGCTGCAGCACAAAAGAGGTGTATGCAGGCCAACAGCCCTGCATCACCTACTGAGAGGGCTCCACTGGCCATGGGGGACCAACGCCCACTACTAAAGCTGATCTTGCTGTCTCCTTTCTATGGGAGTAAAGTGTTGTTCCATCCATATTGTGTTTACCATGTTGTGTTTTCCTTGGCAACTCTCATACCAAGATGCTGCAGAAATGTTCAGACTTCCACTCCTGGGGATAGGCAAGAGATGCTACTTGCTCAACACAAGTCATTCAGGTACTTCATGTATGTTATTTCTCTCAACCCTCAAAACATCCCAGTGAGTGGCAGAGCCAGGATCAGAATTCACAGGTAAATCATACCAACTTCCTCAGTGGCAGTGAAGACTCCCTTTGGCATGGGAGCCCACCTATGCTCTGTCATCTCTATGCCTTCCCCTCCATTCCTACCACCTTCCCCAAGAACTTATTACATGAAGCCAAAATTTTGACAGGAAAAAAAATCCCCCCCTGGCTTCTCTCACACATGCTGGCTTCTCTTGTTCTTGAGGTCCTCGAGGGTCAGCTCAACTTTTCTAAAATACCAGCTTAATGATGTGATTGTCCCACCTCAGAAACCTTCACTGGATCCCCTCACAGTCTACCCAATAAATTCTTATTCCAGAGCCTGGCATTTGTAGCCCTTACCATGTGGATCCAGCTTATGCTCCACCCATATCACTCCTTGGGCACACTTTTTCTCTACTGACTGTCACCTGCCTTGTTCACATATACACCATGCTCAGTACATAAAGAAGCCAAGAAGTGCCTCTGCTCTGCTCAGTCTCCTGCCTGGAATGTTCCCCTCATTTCCAGGAGCAAACTCCAGTTTCTTTGTCCATGAGGCTCTCCTCCACCTTGACAGTCCATGCTCATCTTGTTTTTTTTTCCACAAGTTAGTGCCATATAGCTGACATTTATTCATTCAACACACACCCATCTGAATGCCCATTTTGTTCATCTAGGGCACAAGGAAAGTCAAAAGCACAGCTAGAGACTGTGTTTTTGTCACTTCATGTTCAAAAGACATCTACACGCAAATTAACCATCACTCCACTATGCCCACCAGCCAATCAGGAGGGAATATGCAAATTAGAAGGAGAAAGATGGCGGCCACCCAGCTGCTCCAGGCACTGAATGGCTGGGCAGGGAAGGACGTCTGCTATGAGAGGGAGGGCTGCGGGGGGCGGGGGGGAAGGGGGGAGCAGGATCTACAGGAGCGGCACTCTGGCCACAGTGAAGACGAAGACTGCAGACTCCAGAGTCTGCAGCGAAGACAAAGGCGGCAGACTCCGGCCGGAGCAAAGGCCTGGGTCCCAGGTGCCAGAGGAAAACTGGTGCTGGAAGCCAAGGGAAGGAAGGCCTATTGCACGAATCTCTTCGTGCAACGGGCCTCTAGTGAAGAAATAAAAGTATATGCAATGCCCAGCCAGTATGACTCAATGGTTGAGTGTTGACCTATGAACCAGGAGGTCATGGTTCGATTCTTGGTCAGGAGACATGCCCAGGTTGCAGGCTCGATTCCCAGTGTGGGGCATGCAGGAGACAGCCAATCAATGATTATCTCTCATCATTGATGTTTCTATCTCTCTCTCCTTCTCCCTTCCACTCTGAAATCAATAAAAACATATATTTTTTAAAAGTATATACAAGGTAGAGAGGCATGGGGGGGGGGTCACTATTGAATAGCTCAACCTGTAGCAGGGGCCAGACAGGATCAGCTTCCTGACAAATCAATAGCAGTACCAAAGGCAATACTGTAAGAAGAATAGGACCAGAATCAAGGACTGACTTACATAAATAATTTATAATTTCCTTATCAGTTCCATTGAGTTCATAAGGTTGTTTTGAGATTTAAACATGATAGGAAAAAGATTTCATCAAAAACTCTGATGGCAAACTGAACTGCAGTATTGTCATGCATAGGTTTTGCCTCTCCAGTTAAATCCTAAATTCTTGAGAGGTAGAGACTGATACTAGAAGTTGATGCTCCAAGTCTAGCCTTTAGTCCATTTTTCTTAAACCTTCCAAAGCTTATCGCAGGACTGGAATAAAATCCACATTTCTTTCCATAGCCTTAGCATTGGTACCTGTGTGGCCACTGCCAGGAATACATTACCCGCAGACCTCTGCATGGCGTGGTCTCATTGTCACCATGAAGTTTTCATGATGCAGGTCTCGGCTCAAACACTGTCCCTTCAGAGACACCCCTTGGTTCCACCATCCCTCACTCCCTCTTTATTGTTTTGTTTTCTATCCTTCATAGCACCTGTCATTATCAGAAGTTATCCTACTAGAGTATAAGTTCCATGTCCACCATCATCTCTCCACTGTCTGGATCATAGCCTGGCAAAAGAAAGGTGTGCAGTATTTGTTGAATGAATGAGTCTCCAGTGCAATTATGAACAATCTGAAGAGAATCAAATTTTATATTAAGCCAATTTGACTGTGCTTAACCTATATACTCAGATGCCACTCTTCCAGGCAGGACCCTGGTCCTTAATAATCCTTGCCTCCAGGACTTTTGCAAAATCCCAAAATGCAGGAAGATAATGATTTTTCCCTTGTATGGCAAAATCCTCACCTCATCAACATGATGATACACTGAGCTTTTTAGGGCAATCATAGGAAAGAGAGATTTTCCTCCAGGAACAGTGCTAGGAGGGGAGAACAGAGGCCCACACCTTGTGAGGGAGCCTCCAAGCAAGGTAGCAAGATTTCAGTGGTCTTAAAGGTACAGTTAATTAAGGAGGTAAAACCATGAATATGTATACCCCAAACATGGCAGCAAAGCAGAGCCAGCTGACGTCAAGGTCTGCCCTCTGAGGGTGTCAGTGGCAATGAGAATGGGTATGGATATAAAAGACTGTGCTCTCCTTTCTCAAACACCACATAGCTGCCTTGGTTATTTAGATGGGGGAGAGGTCCAGGTAACGATTAAGTCTGAATATCCCAGAATCCTATCAAAATGAAGGTTCTGAGTAAGATTTTATTTGAGTTCAGGAAAATTAAAAAGTGAACTTCTTTCACACCTGAAAGTTTGGACTGAGGCTCTGACCTGCTGCAAAGGCCTCGCCGATCACTGTGGCCTGACCAGGCATGCCTCCAGCCTTCCTTTCATCTTGCAAGGGAAAAACTCCCTGGGATAGGGTTCTTCAAATTGCTTTTTTCTTATGGAAAAGGAGACTTTATAGATACACACAGGGTATCACAAGCCTAGAATTCAGAAAACCTGAGTTTGAATCTGGAGTTATGTGGCCTTGGGCAACTCACTAAACCTCTCCAAGCCCCAAATCAATAAGTTTCCATCCCCTCACAGGACTGTGCTGAGATAAAAGAGAGTCATGCGTATGAAAATACTAGGTGAAATGAACAGTCCGAACATTAACACTTTCTTCCCATGAAGGAAAGAAAAAAAATCAAAAATAATTTCAATATTAATTTCTAGCTCTGGCTATAAAACCAGTTCAGATGAGCCGTCAAGATATCCATTTATTAGCATGTATGTTCATTATCATGCAGGGAATGGAAGCTCCTTTTCCTCATCTCTGTAATTCTTACAGTAACAAAGGCAACTTGAAACAAAGAAGCTGGGGAAAACAAACTCCAAACTGCATTCCCTTTGCTCCTACTCCCATTACTTCTTTATATGCACAATATTATGTAAGGTTGGCCAACATCTGGGACATACAAATCCTCAAGATTCAGAGAATTAACAATGCAGAAGCTCATTTCTTGATCATGTAGTCATCCAGTACAGGCCCAGGTGGGAGGAAGGTGGAGTGGATGGTGCTGTGCTCTATTCAGTCATTCAGAGACTCAGGGTTCCAGTGGTTCTGCCATCTTCAACTTGAGTTTCCGAGCTACATGGCATTGACATCCAGTTGGCAGGCAAGAAGAGAGAGGGACTGGATAAAACAAATACTCGATTCTTAAATATCTCAACATGGAGAAAGAAAATAAAGCTAGAGGCCTCACAAGTCCTGATTTAAAATATATTAAAAAGTTACAGTAGTAAAAAAAAAAATTATATATATAGTTAGGAAAATCAGATACCCACATGCAAAAGGATAAAGTTGGAACCTAATCTTAAACCAGATACAAAAATTAACTCAAAATGATTGAAGACCAAAACATAAAACTTTTAGAAGAAAACTTAGAAGGAAAGCTTCATGGCACTGGGTTTGACTATTATTTCTTGGGTATGATACCAAAAGCATAGGCAATAAAAGCAAGACTAGGACTACATCAAACTTACAAACTTCTGTGCAGAGAGGAAATAATCAACAGAATTAAAAGTCATCCTACAGAATAGGAGAAAATATCTGCAAACCATATTTATCTGATAAAGAGTTAATAGCAAGAATATATCAAGAATGCCCACAACTCGGCAACAAAGAGCAAATAGTATTCAAATACACGTTTTTCTAAGAAGATATAAAAAGGACTAAGAAGCATATAAAAGGATGCTCAATATCTGTAAGCACTAGAAAAATGCAAATCAAAACAACAATTAAGATATCATCTCACATCCATTAGGAAGGCCCTTAACGCAAAACAAAACAGACAAACAGAAAATAAGTATTGGCAAGAATGCAAAGGAACTGGAAACCTTGTGCACTGTTTATAGGAATGTAAAATGGTGTGGCTGCTATGAAACAGTATGAAGGTTCCTCAACAACTTAAAAATAAAATTACTGTATGATTTAACAACCCCACTTGTATATATCCAAAAGAATTTGAGACAGGATCTCAAAGATATGTGTACACCATGTTTGTTGCGTTGCAGTACCCAAGTGATGAAAGTAGTCTAAATGCCCATTGACAAATGAACAGATAAAGAATATGTGGTATATACATATAATGGAATATTATACAGCATTAAAAAATAAGTAAATACTGTCATATGTTACAACATGGATGAATCTTAAGGACATTATTCTAAGTGAAATAAACTAGTCACATAAAGACAAAGACTGCATTATTCTTCTTAAATGAGGTATCTAAAATAGTCTAACTCTGGGGGAGACAAAATGGCAGCAGAACAGACAGACGTGTCCCGAGCCTTGTCCCGGAGCAGATAGAAAGAACAGCTGAAATGAATAACATCCAACCCGAATTGACGAAGGAGACTCAGAGGCCCAGGGTACTGCAACCACACGAGCAGCAGACACGTGAGCAGCCCACTCCTGTCCAAGAGCAGCAGCCCTGCGAGCAGCCCGCACCAGGCCTAAGAGCAGGAGCCTCACGTGGCCTGGCCCTGTCCAAGGAGCAGCAGCTGTATAAGTGGCCCACTGCCCCATCCGAGGAGCAGCAATGATGCAAGCAGCCTGTCCCATCTGAGGAGCAGCAGCCACAAGAGCAGCAGCCCCGCGCAGCCCACCTCTATCTGAGGAACAGCAGCTGCGTGCAGCCCGTACCCTGCACCTGTCTGAGGAGCATCAGGTGTGCGAGCAACCTGCCCCTGTCCGAGGAACAGCAGCCACACAAGCAGCCTGCCCTCAGCCAAGGAGCAGCAGCGGTGTGAGCAGCCTGCACCCATTCGAGGAGCAGCAGACGCCTGAGAAGCCCGTCCATGTCCAAGGAGCAGCAGCCGTGTGCAGCCCGTACTGGTCCGAGGAGCAGCAGCTACACGCAGCCTGCACCGGTCCAACGAGCAGCAGCTGGCTGAGCAGCCCACCCCCAGCCGAGGAGCAGCAGCCGCACGTGCAGCTCACTCCCACCCGAGGAGCAGCAGCCATGCAAGCAGCCCATCCCTTGACCAAGGAGCAGCAGCTGTGTGAGCAGTCCGGCCCTGTACGAGGAACTGCAGAGCTGTGAGCAACCCATCCCCATTCGAGGACCAGAAGCCGCCTGAGCAGCCTGCCCCAGACCAAGGAGCAGCAGCCAAACGAGCAGACTGCCCATGCCCAAGGAGCGGCAGTCCTGCACAGCCTGCACTGGTCCGAGGAGCAGCAGCCACACGCAGCCTGCACCTAACCGACGAGCAGCAGCTGGGTGAGTGGCCTGCCCCCATCCAAGGAGCAGGAGCCACGCGAGCAGACTGCCCATGACCGAGGAGTGGCAGTCCTGTGCTGCCTGCACTGGTCCGAGGAGCAGCAGCCACACACAACTTGCTCCTGTCTGACGAGCAGCAGCTGGGTGAGAGGCCCGCCCCCATCCAAGGAGCAGCAGTCGCACGTGCAGCTCATTCCCACCTGAGGAGCAACAGCCAAGCAAGTAGCCCGTCCCCCATCTGAGGAGCAGCAGCTGCACGAGGAGCCTGCACCCATACGTGGAGCACCAGCCCGGCAAGCAACCTGCCCCTGTCCAAGAGCGGCAGCCCGCCCCATCTGAGGAACAGCATCAGTGGGCCGCCAGCCCTGATCCATGGAGCAGCAGCCACGTGAGCAGTCCGCCCCTGTCTGAGGAGCAGCAGCCACACGAGCAGCCCACCCCCATCCAAGGAACAGCAGCTGTGCGAGCAGCCTTCCCCACCAGCCAGAGGAAACACCATTGCTGGCGAATTAGAAGACAGGGAAGCAAAACACACACAAATTGAACTGCAATTGGAGAAAAAAATTAAAAGACAGGAGGAGAGCCTAAGGGAGCTATGGGACAACATGAAACGAAGCAACATTTGAATAATAGGGATGCCAGAACAACAGGAAGAGGAACAAGGGTTATAAAACCTATTTGAAGAAATAATGTCAGAAAACTTTCCTGATGTGGGGAAGAAAAAAGTAACACAAGCTCAGAGAGTCCCAAACAAGGTGAACCCGAAAAGACCCATACCAAGACACATCATAATTATAATGGCAAATGTTCAGGACAAAGAGAGAATCCTAAGGGCTGCAAGAGAGAGACAGAAAGTTACATACAAGGGAGCTCCCATTAGATTATCAAATGATTTCTCAACAGAAACACATCAGGCCAGAAAAGAATGGAAGGAAATTTACAAAGTGATGCAAAGCAAGGGACTGAATCCAAGAATACTCTATCCAGAAAGGCTATCATTCAAAATTGAAGGGGAAATAAGGAGCTTCACTGACAAAAAAAAAGCTAAGGGAATTTATCACTACCAAGAAGCAATGCAAGAAATGCTAAAGGGACCGATGTAAAAAGAAGAAATAAAAAAGTAATCAAGAACACAGGCACAAAAAGTAAAAATGACGACAAACAATTACCTTTCAATAATAACTTTAAATGTAAATGGACTAAATCCTCCAATCAAAAGACTTTGAGTGAGTGAATGGATTAAAAAAAAAAAAAAAAAAAACAAGACCCATACATATGCCATCTACAAGAGACTCACCTTAGAACAAGGGACTCACACAAACTGAAAGTGAAGGGATGGAAAAATATCTTTCAGGCAAATGGAAATGAAAAAAAAGCTGGGGTAGCAACACTTACATCTGACAAAATAGACCTCAAAGTGAAGGCCATAACAAGCAATACAGAAGGTCATTTCATAATACTAAAGGGATTGATACAACAAGAAGATATAACCCTGATAAACATATATGCACCCAATGCAGGAGCACCCAAATACATTAAAAAAACTCCTGGAATATATCAAGGGAGAGATCAACAACAATACAATCATAGTAGGGGACTTTAATACACCACTGACATCACTGGATATTTCCTCTAGACAAAAAAATCAGCAAAGAAACAGGAATCCTAAGTGACTCACTAGATCAGATGGACTTAATTGACATCTTCAGAACATTTCACCCCAATGCCATGGAATATACGTTCTTCTCAAGTGCACATGGGACATTTTCAAAAATGGACCACATATTGGGTCACAAGCAAAGTCTCTCCAAATTCAAGAAGATTGAAATCATATCAAGCATTTTCTCAGACCACAATGGCATAATATTAGAAATAAACTACAATAAAATCATTCCAAAAAATGCAAACACTTGGAAGCTGAATAGCATGCTATTAAACAGTGATTGGGTTACCAAAGAGATCAAAGAAGAAATGAAAAACATCCTGGAAACTAATGACAATAAAAACACAACAATCCAAAATCTATGGGACACAATGAAAGCAGTCCTGAGAGGGAAGTTTATAGCGCTACAGGCCTACCTCTAAAAACAAGAAAAAATGGTAATAAATCATCAAACTCAAAGAATTAGAAAGAGAGCAACAAGAAAAGCCCAGAGTGAGTAGAAGGAAGGAGACAATAAAGATCAGAGCAAAAATAAATGACATAGAGACCAAAAAAAAAAAAAACAATACAAAAGATCAATGAAACCAAGAGCTGGTTCTTTGAAAGGATAAACAAGATTGATGAACCTCTAGCCAGGCTCACAAAGGAGGAAAGAGAGAGGACCCAAATAAACAAAATCAGAAATGAAAGAGAAGAAATAACAACAGACCCTACAGAAATACAAAGGATTGATTAAAAATACTATGAACAACTCTATTCCAACAAACTAGACAACCTGGAGGAAATTGACATATTCCTAGAAAAATACAACCTTCCAAAACTCAATCAGGAAGATTCTAAAAATCTTAATAGGCCAATAACTATGGAAGAAATTGAAGCAGTCATCAAAAAGCTTCCAGCAAACAAAAGCCCAGGGCCAGAGGGCTTCACAGGGCAGTTTTACCAAACATTCAAGGAAGAACTAAAACCTATCCTCCTAAGACTATTCCAAAAAATTCAAGAGGAAGAAACACTTCCAAGCTCCTTCTATGAAGCTAGCATCACCCTAAGACCAAAACCAGATAAAGACAACACAATCAAGGAGAATTACAGGCCAATATCCCTCATGAACACAGATGCCAAAATCCTCAACAAAATTCTAGCAAATCAGATCCAGCAGTACATCAGAAAGATGATACACCATGACCAAGTAGGATTTATCCTGGGGATGCAAGGATGGTACAATATCCGCAAATCAATAAACGTGATACATCACAAACAAATTGAGAGATAAAAACCACATAGTCATATCAATTGATGCAGAAAAAGCATTTGACAAAATACAACACCCTTTCTTGATAAAAACTCTCAGCAAGGTGGGACTAGAAGGATCATACCTCAACATAATAAAAGCCATATATGACAAACCCACAGCCAACATCATACTCAATGGGCAAAAGCTAAAACCATTTCCCCTAAGAACAGGAAGAAGACAGGGATGCCCACTCTCACTACTCCTGTTCGACATAGTACTGGAAGTACTAGCCATTGCAATCAGACAAGAAGAAGAAATAAAAGGTATCCAAATTGGAAAAGAAGAAATAAAGCTGTCCTTATTTGCAGATGACATGATACTGTACATAGAAAACCCTAAAGACTCCATCAAAAAATTATTAAACTTAATAAATGAATTTGGCAATGTAGCAGGATACAAAATTAATGCCAAGAAATCTATAACATTTCTATACACCAATACTGAACCCATTTACCATCGCACCAAAAAAATTAAGATACCTAGGAATAAACTTAACTAAGGAGGTAAAAGACCTATATGCAGAAAACTATAGTACACTGAAAAAAGAGATAGAGGAAGACATAAACAGAAGGAAGAACATACCATGTTCATGGATTGGTAGAATCAACATCATTAAAATGTCCATACTACCCAAAGCAATCTATAGATTCAATGCACTCCCCATTAAAACACCAACGGCATATTTCGCAGACCTAGAACGAACTCTCTAAAAATTCATCTGGAATAAATAAAGTCCCCAAATAGCTGCAGCAATCCTGAGAAAGAACAAAGTAGGTGGGATCTCAATACCAGATTTCAAGCTGTATTACAAAGCCACTGTTCTCAAAACAGCCTGGTACTGGCACAAGAACAGACATATAGATCAATGGAATAGAATAGAGAATCCAGAAATCGACCCAAGCCACTATGCTCAATTAATATTTGGCAAAGGAGGCATGAACATATAATGGAGTCAAGACAGTCACTTCAATAAATGGTGCTGGGAAAGTAGGACAGATATATGCAAAAAAATGAAATTAGACCACCAACTTACACCATACACAAAAATAAACTCAAAATGGATAAAGGACTTAAACATAAGTTGGGAAACCATAAAAATACTAGAGGAATCCATAGACAGCAAAATCTCAGACATATGCCGAAGCAATATCTTCACTGATACTGCTCCTAGGGCAATGGAAACTAAAGAAAAAATAAACAAATGGGACTACATCAAAATAAAAAGCTTTTGCACAGCGAAAGAAACCATCAACAAAACAACAAGAAAGCCCACTGCATGGGAGAACATATTTGCCAATGTTATCACCAATAAGGGCTTAATCTCCAACATCTACAGGGAACTTATACAACTCAACAAAAGGAAGATAAACAACCCAATCAAAAAATGGGCAAGGGACCTAAATAGATACTTTTTGAAAGAAGACAGAAGGAAGGCCAAGAGGCATATGAAAACATGCTCAGTCACTAATCATCCGAAAGATGCAAATCAAAATGACAATGAGGTACCATTTCACACCTGTCAGAATGGCTATCATCAACAAATCAACATAGGACAAGTGCTGGAGAGGATGCGGAGAAAAAGGAACCCTCGTGCACTGCTGGTGGGAATGCAGACTGGTGCAGCCAATGTGGAGAACAGTATGAAGTTTCCTCAAAAAACTAAAAATGGAACTCCCATTTGACCCAGTGATCCCACTTCTAGGAATATATCCTAAGAAACTAGAAACACCAATCAGAAAGGACATATGCTCCCCTATGTTCATAGCAGCACAATTTACCATAGCTAAGATTTGGAAACAGCCTAAGTGCCCATCAGCAGATGAGTGGATTAAAAAACTGTGGTACATCTACACAATGGAATACTACGCTGTGGTATAAAAGAAGGAGTTCTTACCATTTGCAACAGCATGGATGGAACTGGAGAGCATTATGCTAAATAAAATAAGCCAGGCAGAGAAAGATAAATATCACATGATCTCACTCATTTATGGAATATAATGAACAACATAAACTGATGAACAAAAACAGATCCAGAACCAGAGAAGCATGGATCAGAGTATCAAACCTCAGAGGGAAGGTAGGGGAGGGTGGGGGTAAGGGGGAGAGATCAACCAAAGGACTTGTATGCATGCATATAAGCCTAACCAATGGACACAGACAACAGGGTGATGAGGGCATGAGGGGGGGTATAGGGGGTGGGGGGTAATGGGGGAATAAGGACACATATGTAACACTGTAATCAATAAAGAAATTAAAAAATAAAATAGTCTAACTCTTAGGAACAGAAAATAGGAAGATGGTTGCCAGGGGCTTGGGAGAGGGAGAAAAGGAGAGTTGTTGGTAAAAAGTTTCACTTCTGCAAGATGAAGAAATCCTAGAGATCTGTTGCTCAACAAGGTGTATATTGTTACCACTACTTTACTGTACACTTAAAAATGGTTATGATATCCCTAGCCAGTTTGGCTCAGTGGGTAGAACCGAAGGGTCCCAGGTTCGATTCGGTCAAGGGAATGAATGTACCTCGGTTGCAGGCTCCTTCCTTGCCTGGGCCCTGGTCAGGGCGCATGCAGGAGGCAACCAATCGATGTGTTTCTCTCACGTTGATGTTCCTCTCTGTCTTTCCCTCTCTCTTTTCCACTCTCTCTAAAAATCAATGGAAAAATATCCTCGGTTGAGGATTAAAATAAAATGATTAAGATGGAAAAAAAAATGTGATGCATATGTGTACTTATTGATATTGAGATGTTGATTATATATTATTACAAAAAGAAAGTTGCAAAATAGAATATATAATATGATCCCATTTTTAGAAATATATACACTGAGTGGCCAGATTATTATGACCTCTGAATGCATAATAATCTGGCCACTCAGTGTATATCCTATTTAATAAAAGGCTAATATGCTAATTGTCCCCTTGACCTGGAGTTCAACCAGCAGGCAGGCCAGCCAACCGCCCATGTCCCCTCCCCCTGGCCGGGCTGGCCGGACCCCACCCATGCACGAATTCATGCACGGGGCCTCAAATATATATATCACACACACACACATACATACATACACTGAGTGGCCAGATTATTATGCATTCAGAGATCATAATAATCTGGCCACTCAGTGTATATATGCTATATATGTATATGTACATGCATATGTATTTATAATACATATATTGCATATGTATGCTTATGTATTTGTATACATGTGTATTTTACATTTATATATTTTAGACATATCTTTATAATATATAATTTAATATATAAAAATATGTATAAAATATATAAATAGAATATCAGCACACCCTGGCAGATTTCATGTGTATCTAATCTGTCATTTTATTCCCAGTGCTCAGCATGTACATGGCTAGAAATACTTCATAAATAAAAATATGTGCCATGAGAAATAATGGAAAATTATACACCAAAATATTAACAATAGTCATCTCTGTGTTGCAAGATTTTTTTGTATTTACTAATCAGTATTTCTAGAGTATTTTCTAATAATTTGTTTGTACTCAAAAATTAAGGCAATAGGTGGAAAAGAAATGCTTTGAGTACATAGTGAAATGGTTAAATTTAGCCCAATTGCTTGATAAAGTACTTAAACTTCCTTTTTTACTTGGGGGAGAGAAGGAGAGCCCTCAGACACAAAGTATGATGATAAAAAAGAAGTTATGTCTAAATGGTTAGGTCAGGAAAAAGCTTGAAGAAGAGGTGGACAGGTCTAGAAGAATATGTTCATTTTCAATGCGTAAACAATAAGGAAAATTCATTTCAAAGGGGAGACTAGACCAGGCATGAACACTGAACAATGGCATGAACACATGAGGTGGGGTTTCAGTGATAATTAGTTGGAGGTAGACTTGGGCCTTTAAAGAAATGAGGTTAGAAAGAAATGTATGAACTGACTGTAGGTGGAAGGTTAAATTTTGGATGTTGTTCTGTGTGTGGTAGAGAGCTAGTCCAATTGTGGTAGCAAAGGTATGGCATGGCCAAAGTGCTGTTTTACAAAGATTTACACGTCAGGTACTTGTACATGATCTCAAATTGGAAAGATTGGTTGAAAGTTTGGACAATATCCCAGGTTTGATAAAGACCTGGACCAGGGCAGAGGAGGGAGGAGCAGAAATAGACAGCAAAGACAGATGTAAGAGACGATGAAGAAAGAATCATTCGGACTTAGAGTTTGACTATGGCAGCCAAGGAGGTTGCAGCCTTGAGGGAAGCACTGTGTGCTCTCACTTTGTTTTTTCCCACTGACATAAAATCAGGTTAAAATAAACATCCAGAATATCTTTGAAGGTAATTTCAAAATGAAGTCTGTATATGCAAAGAGGTCAGCCAAGGACTTTGGGGTTTGTGGAGAGAGATATATTTTTTGTCTTCCAGGGTTGTTTTTGTTTTGTTTTGTTTTGTTTTGTTTTGTTTTTTTGAGGACGTGCTATGGAGACTTGAATCAGACAATGGGGAGAGGAAGACAGAAAATGAAGATGTGGAATGACTGATGTGGATATCCCAGGAGGGCGGTGGGAGGGGATCCAGAGTAAGGCAAAAAACAAAGGGAAGACACCCCATCTCTGAGACTGAAAGAAAGATGAGAGGATGTACTGAGGTAGAGAGAAGTGGGAACTGTGAGCTCACACACCATCAGATAATCTCTGGTTTTCCTATAAAGGAGTTATGGGGGTTGCTCGCCAGGCACAAAGGGAGTGAGGATTGAACAGAAAAGCATGCATCTGAAACATGAGTGTGAAAAGGATCTCAGAAAATCAGAAGATGAATAAAACTTCAGGCAGCGATATTTGGCTGTGGGTCAGGTTCACAGGACTCAGCTGGAACCCAAGTCCCTTAGCAAGGAGGCTCTAAGGCTGGGAAATGCTTGATAAACCAGTAGAAAATTATGGTAGGTTCAGAACACAGAGAGGGCTGTTGAGGCTGAGATAGATGGACAGAAGGGGACCCAAGGCTCGGGTGAGGTGGGAGAGGCTACAGATAAAAAGTCAGATCTGCTTTCAAACCTCAATCATAATCTTTGGTGATTTGGGATGAGAGTGTCTTATGCACAAGTCTTTGAGCAGAACTATGGGGGAAATGGGTCTTTGAGAAAATAGTAAAGAGACCCCCTCAAACTGGCTGGGCATACTGAGGCAAGCAGTAGTCTCATCAGAAATGGAGACCCTCCAGGAGCCTCAAGAAGAACCAACCAATAAGCACATATAACAGTGGGATGCCAGAAGGATAAAAAATGTGATAACCAGGAATATGTTTAAGCAAAACTGATATAAAGTGTTGAAGTAAAAGAAGGCACTTAGAATGACTTACTGGCAGAGAGCTGAGAAAGGGTCAAGCCAAAGATTTGAGTGTGCAGAGTGACACAGGCTCAGGACAAGAGAATCCTATATTTCGCCCATTATCCAAGAGTGGTCGTGGAAGGGACACATGAGACATGCAGTTCTCAGATCTCAGATTCATTAGATTTCAGATCTAATGATAGCCAAGGTTACACTAGATGTTATATTAAACTGAAATTAATATTACCTCTATAATAAAGAGCCAGGGTGTAAGGACCAATCACAACCAACGACTGACCAACTGGAAGTCAGCGCTGGGTTGCCATGGGGACCCAGCACTGACTACTGTGGCTGCAGGCCCAGTGACCCAGCAGTGACTGCTGAGGGGGCTTTGAATCAGGCCCGGAAAGAGACCTGAAGAGAGAAGCAGGGGCTGATCTATAGCGTCTGAGGCAGCTTTTGACCAGCACTTGCCTTTCTCTTTCCCTCCGAGCCTCGCCAGCAGCCCTGCCTCCATTTCTCTCCAGGCTTCCACTGGGGCTGCTGATCAGCCCTGCCTTTCTGATCAGGCCCCATTGATAGGCCCAGAGACACTGACTGGCATAGAAACCGGCCAATCAGAACCAAATCTGGGTCAACTGTGAGGAGGCAGTGGCTGCTTAGGAGACAGAGCTTTTGACACTGACTGGTATAGAAACTGACCAATCAGAACCAAATATGGGTCAACTGTGAGGAGCCAATGGCTGCCTAGGAGGCAGAGCTTTTGACGCTGACTGGCATATAAACTGACCAATTAGAACCAAATTGGCCAGCAGAGGAGGGAAGTTGGGGGCGAGATCAGGCCGGCAGGGGAGGGCCTTTGGGGGCGAGATCAGGGCGGCAGGGGGGGGGGCAGTTGGGTGCAACCAGGCTGGTAGGGGAGGGCAGTTGGGGGTGAAATCAGGCCAACCGGGGAGGGCAGTTGGGGGCAACCAGGCTGGCAAGGGAGGGCAGTTGGGGGTGAGATCAGGCCGGCAGGAGAGGGCAGCTGGGGGCAAGATCAGGCCGGCAAGGGAGGGCAGTTAGGGGTGATCAGGCAGGCAGAGGCAGTTAGGGGAGATCAGGCAGGCAGGCAGGTGAGCAGTTAGGAGCCAGCGGTCACAGATTGTGAGAGGGATGTCCGACTGCTGGTTTAGGCCCAATCCCAATTGAGCCTAAACCAGCAGTCGGACATCCCCGAAGGGGTCCCCAATTGGAAAGGGTGCAGCCTGGGCTGAGGGAACTGCCCCCCCCCATGCACGAATTTCATGCACCGGGCCACTAGTTATTAATAATAACAAGAGTTACCATCTCTTAAGGGCTACCTATTTGCCAGTATTTTTAAAGGTATCATTACATTAAATTATCACAACAATCCATCTTCTGGGTAAGGAAACTGAGATATAGAAAAAGTAAAATTAACCTTTATAAGATCACAGAGATAATAACTGGAAAATCAGGACTTGAGCCCAAGTTTCTATAGAGCCCGAGCCTGAACTAGGCAGCAGCAGGCTTCTCTGGGATGGTTACAAGAAAGGACCACCAGCAAGGCCAAGAGGCAAAGGCTTTCCAGATACTTATGTGAGAATTCAGCAGCCTCCTGGCCAGGGGCATCTGCAACATTCAGGTTACTCATATATAGATCTAAAAGCAGTTTCTAAATCAGCTAAACTAAAAGAAGGAAATCAACCAAAAACCTGTGTTGGTAGAGATCTCTAGCAACATACCTAGCATCAAAGAGAGCCCACATTAAAAGAAGGCCATGTTTAAAGGGCTTCCTAGACACACCAGCAGACCTCACCAAGCCAGTGGGATGCACTTCAGGGTGATTCCTTTTATCACCCTTCTCAAGAGATCCTGGTGTAGATCTCCTAATATCATCATATCCTAGGGACTGTCAGGTCCCAGGTCACCACCTTTAATATTGGTTATGACTGGGAGTCATTTGGCATGTGTGACACTTTGTATCATCTGGGACTGGAGTAAATCAGGAGGGACAGATATGGGTTCAAATGGCATTTTTCTAGCAGCTTGTGACATATGTGTACTCTCCACCAGTGTTCTCCATCTTCCTTCTCCCCCTGACCAAAGTGGAGTAGCTGTCCCAATTCACAGACCTCTTTGCAGCATCAGGACTTTAGATAGAGGAGCAAGTTGACATTTAATACCAGTGAACAAATAATGAATATTGCTAGCCAACATCTGAACTTGAGTCAATGTGTCTCCATCTATATAGATAAAGAAGGTGAGTAGAGATGAGCAACTATAATGGGATGAAAAAAGGCAATAGGCTCTGACATAATTATGTAAATCTTTGAATGGATCAGCTCTGTATTCAGTATGCATGGATCAAATATATACAATTATTTAAATACTACTCTTTTTCCTACATTCAGTTAAAATAGCTTTTTGAGGACAGAATCCTAGTCTGATTCATCTTTCCCTCCCTTTCTATCAAGATTTCAGAGAGGAAGGGAGAGGGAGAAATAGAAACATCAATGATGACAGAGAATCATCAATTAGCCGCCTCCTGCACCCCCCACACTGGGGATCGAGCGACAACCTGGGTATGTGCCTTGACTGGAAATTGAACCATGACCTCCAGGCTCATAGGTTGATGCTCAACCACTGAGCCACATTGGTCAGGCCTGTTAGTGCTTCTAAATGCAGCCTATCATCCATTTTTCTTTATTTTTTTAACCAGAAATTGAAGTGTGGTAGTCAAACTTCATGTCTGAATCACAAACAATCTGATGGATCACAGTCTTTCTACATAGCTTCAAGAGTTATTTGGACCAGTACTCAAGCCATCTTTTTTATGGCCATAGTAAGGAGCTCTGGGAAAGAGCACTACCTAACTGTTTTCCAGATGAATGTCTCCACTGAGGTTATATAGCAACATCCAACAACTCTGTGTTCTTTTGGAAATATCTGAATCACTCCTGAGAATGCTATTTCTAATCGACTTAGCCTTCACATACATGGACTTTTTAAAGGGATCATACTACTTCAGAGCCAAAAGGGCTCATATAAATTATCTATTCTGAACCTCTTATTCAACAGATAGGAAAGCATAGGCCCAGGAAGACAAGGGTCTTGCCTACGGTCACACACATCTGGTTGGTGACAGAACCAGGATGAGAAACCCAGCCCATGTCCCCATTTTTCTTCACTCTAACTCCTTCTCCTCCTTAGTTCTCAATGTAGAGCCTTCCCTTACCTCCACCCAATCTAAATTAGATCCTCCTCCTACTCGCCCTGATAGTGCTCTATACCTTCATACATTTGCTTGTAGGGTTCTGTGTTGAATGTCTGCTATCCACCAGGCAATTCAACATCAGCAGTTTGCCAGGCACAGAATAGTCAATAAACATTTGCAGAGAAATGAGAGAATGAATGAATGAGTGAATAAATCTTCTCCAATGAATTTTCCATTATACCATGCAGCCTTCATTTAATTATGAATCTAATATATCATTTTACTTTTTCTGACTATCCCAAAAAACTGCATTTTCTGTCTATTCAGAAACATTGATTAAAAAACAGATTTTTTTTAAAAAGTCTTTTAAAAAAATAAGAGCTTCTAGACATACTAGAAACAGAAGTTTTATAAATTATTTTCAGGGACCCCTCATTCCTGTAGGGCTAGAACAAAGCTTTCTTTGATCTTCTTGCCCATTGTCTAGCACATAGTAGGATTGGCAAGTGGTAGAAAATTTTAGAACATTTATTGAATAAATAATTTAAGAAATAAATAAGATACATACACTGTACATATGGCCAGATATTGGTAAATTATCTAATTGGTAAATGCTAAGCTAAAATATTACCCAAAATTTGATTTTACATTTTCTCCAGGATAAGCCATCCTGTCTTCTGGACAGGCCCACATTCTGAGAACTAAACAGGAGGTAGATGGCACAGTGTTTGAACCTAAAGTGAGTACTTGGTCTTCATTATAAAAGGTTAGGAGCCCTGTGTCCTCAAAAGTGAGAATAAGTTGGGGTCACAGAGAGGACAAGGAATACACCATCCCCTGCCTGTCAAAGTAGCAGGGACTCCCGAGTGAGACTGTCTCTATGTGGAAACCCAGCCATGCTGCAGCCCGCTGGCCCAGGCACAGCTGAAGAAAAGCCACCCACTGCTCCAATAGAGCCCCCACACAGCACGAGGGCTAAAGTGGCCACCCCACATAGCCAGCTGGCCTGACCCAATTGCCCTTCAAACAGAAAGCACTTTTCTGAATTTCAGAGAGACCGGCTGCAGCCACCCCTGTGGCAGCCTTAGGTTAAGTCCACGAAAGCAAGGGTTAACATCCAGTGCTGTGAAGAGAAAGCACCGCCTGTATTATGTTAAACCCCCTTTATATAAAAGGAGAAATCCAACTGTTGTGCAGAAAATCCCTGCCCTTTCCGATCGATGCTTCCTACCACTAGGGCACCTAGTAATTTCTGATGCAGTCTCCTGTAGCCTTTACTTCAATGACGGCAAAGCAGGCCAGGGACTGACAGCAGCCAGGCTCTGCATGGCAAACCATCAGCCCCACCATGAGGTGTGAGTGTTGGGGGGTGATGCACAAAGTAGAGGGGATGTCACCGTAGGTCACACTGGGACTGTTTTAAGCCTGGCCCAGGTCCTCAATCATAGACTTGGAGTTCAAAGGGCTGCTAGGCTGTTGGTCACTGATCGTATCTCAAGGTGATAGTCACCTCTGGCCTTTCAGTAGACAGCAAGCCTGCTGTCCATCCATCTTGGAGCAGCTTGACACTGGATTCTCTACCCATTTTACAGCCAGTGAACATTTCCTATTGATTTATTGATCCGTGTCTGCCTGTGGAGGGAGCTCGGAACAGACTGTGTACACTCACAGCCTCCCGCATGGATTTTTTTTTCCCCTCCTTTCTTTTCTCCTCTTTATCAAGGCGCGTTATCAGTCCAGGAAGCAGCAGGAATTAGAGCATGCAGGAGCCCAATTTACCAGTGGTGAAAGTGCCTATCTCCCATTGGTCTACTTGTCTTTTCTTTCCTTTTTTCTTTTACCTTCATTTGGTCCCAAACTGTCTGAAATACTGGTTCCTCACTCATTCTTGTTTTGTTAGTCTGTCTTTTCTCTTACCATTATTTGAGATAATTCTTAAATCCAACACAGAACAAGCCCAAAAAAGAGGGTTAGGAGAACTAACATGCTCTTTTTCCCTGTTGCCTGTTTGCTGTCACATCCCATTACAGGTGAGCACTTTATTTTCAAAAACAATACTTCCTCCTCACCCTTGGCTTTTGAATAAGCAATATTCAATTGCTTTGAGTCATTTATAATTTAATTGAGTCATTCTGATTGCATTGCTTTCTCTTCTAGAAAAACAATTCTTTTGCAACATACTCATCCCTCCTGGAATTTCATGAATGAGCATTCAGAAGACATAAAATGTGGTCCTTACACTTTTTAATCAGCAGAGCAAGGTTAAGAAAGTGCCTATGAACAAATTCCTTTCTTTAAGGAAGAGACAGAAAGTACAAAATCCTTATAAACACACATCTGCCAGATATAAGGTACAACAATACAAATCATTGGAACAATAGCTCGTGTGTATTATAAGCAGACCATGAGGCTATGCTTAGCAGTAATTACTTCCAAGTCATCTCAGACCAGATCTACAAATCACACCTCTGGATCCCACATTCTTTACTGCCTTTGGAGTTTTCAGTAGAGGAAATCATTTATCTCCTGTTAGCAATTAGATGAAAAGATGACTATGGTGTCTTATGAGTAAAATATTGCATTGATCTGGACACTGGATACCCAGGTCACATGTTATTCACAAATACATTTTCTAAAAAAAATAATTTGTTTTGCTGGAAAAAAAATTGTTCTTACAAGAGCAAAATTTCCCAAATAGAGAAGCTGGAAAGTAAGGCTGATTCAAATGTCTGTTATCCAGTCTCAGTGTTTTAAAATTTTTCTAAAATTGTATGGAGTGGGCCCTCAGTAACCCCATTTTAATCCTCCTTCCCCAAAAAACCTTCTCTTTCCAGTTGGAGCTATCAGTTGTCCAAGAGACTTAATTGACCAATATAAGCTAGCTCCTATGCTTTCATCTGCTTATTTATTCACTTAACTATGTCACAAATTTTTTTAGTGTTTCTTAATTACTTGTACTTAATCTTTTTTTAATTTACTTGAACTCAAGATTCCAGTGATAAACAATTAAAGGAAAAGCAATTAAAAACAAAATTAAAAATACAAATTAAAATATGTTACCATTTTTATCTATCAATTAGCAAAAACAAAGTAATGGTAATTCATGATTGATGAAATACGGTAATATGAATATCCCATAGGCAGTGTAAGTTAGTTTAAAAACCATTTTAAAAAATAATTGAGCAGCATATATCAATAGCTGTTAGAATGAATATATCTTTTTAATATAATCTATAGACATAATTTTAAATAATGAAAAATATGCTTAAAGAGGTTCACATCAGTGGTCCATGAAAATAGCACCAAACAAAAGAAAACAAAAAAATCTAAATTTTAAAAATATAAAATTAAGTTGCGTATAGTCACTCAAGCCATTATAAAGCATGGATGATTATAAAGAATATGTAACAAGGAGAAATTCCTCCACTCTAACATTAAGTAAAAGGGACTAGCAGATATTATCAACAATATCATTATGACTAGATGGAAAGAAATGGACACAGAAAAAATATATACTGGAAAGAAAGTTTCTAAAGGCCAGTAATAATGTCAGGTAGGAATTATGAGATTATAATCATTTTTTTCTCTTACCCAAGTGTTTTTTCAACTTGCATATATAATGTTTCTAGGAAAAAATAAACATAAAAATGTGGAAAAAATGGAACAGTAACTTACCTTTGAAATCATTTGGGATGGTTCTCAAAGTATAATGAAATGTTTGCATTTTGATTTTCCTTACTGAGGAGTCACCAGTGGAGCAGAGGTAGGGACTGGGCTATTTGGGAAAATGGTTTAGAAAGTAGCTGGACTTTTCCCCCAGCAAGTGATAGAAAGTTTTTCAGAGCTGAATAGGAGAGTCAGCAAACCAACAATAAGACAGGAATGACTAGCCGAAACCGGTTTGGCTCAGTGGATAGAGCGTCGGCCTGCGGACTCAAGGGTCCCAGGTTCGATTCCGGTCAAGGGCATGTACCTTGGTTGCGGGCTCATCCCCAGTAGGGGGTGTGCAGGAGGCAGCTGATCGATGTTTCTCTCTCATCGATGTTTCTAGCTCTCTATCCTTCTCTCTTCCTCTCTGTAAAAAAATCAATAAAATATATTAAAAAAAAAAAAGACAGGAATGACTAGATATATGGAGATTGTGTGGTGCAGTAGTAACAAAGACTTTAGGTCAATTGCTCTGGATTCTAGACCCCATACAATTATTAATCAACTAAAGGCCTGATGCACGAAATTCGTGCAAAGGGGCTCGGCTCTCACAGCCCCAGCAGCCTCATGGCCCCGCAGCCCCGCCCACTGGTCCTTCTAGAAGGTTGTTACATCATCTGGTCTAATTAGCATATTACTTCTTTATTATATAGGATTAGGGGTGAGGGTGGATCACTGAACTCTTTACACTTTAGTATTTTTTTCATTCAAACAGATAAAATCACTTTTAATCACAATACTAAAAAGTATGATGGACCACTGGAAAACCAGGCAAAATACTTGACATCACTAAGTTCCAGTTCTCACTTCCCCTCTAAAATAATAATTATTTGATTTTTCTTTACCCTTCTTCTGGTTGGACTGGCTAGTTTATAAAGTAGCCCTTCAGTTTCATCATCTAGAATGGTGCCAGTATAGATGTCACTCACCCCTGTGGCAGGATGACTGTCCCTATTTCCACTGCACACATCCAGGCTGATGGTGAAGAGGCCTCCTGCCAAGGGAGGTGATGACCAATGGCACAGGCCTCCATGGGGGTGTGGCAGGAGGCCAGGCTGAGCCAGTCCATTGACCTGCCTATATCTGGGAACAAACAAAAGTGAACTATAAGCCAGGTGTCCAACAAGAGAACAAAGGTTGAAGCTAGGTATACCTTTAACAGGATTAAAAGTTGGACAGAATTTTCTACCTGGATTCTCTTCTGATAGAGAATCACTGTCAACAGATCCAAACACCACATGAACACACTGTTCACAAAAATGGCAGAAGTCTAAGTGACCATTCTCCTTACCAATAACAAATACCAATGCTTTTTCCTAAACTACTCTAAGAATTCAGAGGGTGAGTCACTTGTAATAACTACAGAGGCAGGTCTTGAACTGCTTTCTTTATTGAACTAGCATTCATTAAGCTCCACAATGTGCTAAGCAAAGAGAATGCTAAATAGAATAGGTACCATCCTGGTGTCTGAGGGGTTTGCAGTCCACTGGAAATAATAACCAAATGCTGCACACTTAGCTTTTGATGCTGTGCAGGATTTAACCTCCCAGCAGCCCTGTGAGATCTTGCTGTGTAAAAATGTACCAATCCATGACTGGGCATAGCCTGCCAGACTGGGAAAAGCACAAGGAGAAAATGAGCACAGAATATAGCAGGCTCACAAAGTTGAAAGAGTATGTAAGAATTAGAGAAGGTAAATCACCGCATGCTATTCTCTTGTGAAAGAAACACATTTGCATGTTTCCCCCTAGAGTGTACCCTGAGGGTCCCCGATAGGAGTGCTAAGGAGAAGCAAAGACCCTTGGGACCCTCAGTTCAGAAAGGAGGGTGTCTGTAATTCCTATGAGTACTTCTTGCCCAGTTCCTGCAGCTGCACAGTTTCAGCAACATCAGTCCTTGTCTTGAGGTCTAGAGAGCCAGGAGTTGGTAAGTGGAAGCTCCAGGGAAGAACCCTGGAGCTGACCCACCCAGCTGCAAATTTGGCGCTTATTTTTCTTATCAAGTAGTCCAGAGTTCACACACCAGGAAACTATTTTCACAGGAGGCAGAGAGCCTTCAGCCACTACCATTCTGTTCAAACCAACCCCCTATTCTACTACCTCAATATTTTTGCCCCGAGCAAAACCTATGGAAAAAATATATAAATAGAAAAATGGGAGCCCACATCTTGCCTAAAGTCATTCAGCCAACCTACAAACTCTTTGTGATATGGGCCAACATAGATCTATCTACCATATGTATCCATGCATCCATTCATATAGGCAATTCTAGAGTGAGGGAGTGGCACACTTAGAAGTCACTTGCCTAGACTGTGTAGTTGTAATTCTGAGGATTACCTGTATTAAGTATAACCATGGTTCATACTGCAAAGGAAATACAGTTGGGTGGGTACTTCTCCCCACTGCACTGTGCATATGAACTTGCAAGACAAAAATAAACATAAACGTAGACACTAATGTTACCTTAAAATGATTTCACTAATGGTATTGGTATTTCTCATTGATTAGAACCTACTTTTGGCTTATTCTTGGCTTAATGTTGCTTGTTAAAGAAAATAAAGCAGGCTCCTAATCATTCAACACACCTAGGGTGTGATAGTTGCAGCTTTAAACGTGTACTGATTACACAAACTGACCATGATACAAAATCATTCATTCTTGCCTCCTTTCTGCCAGACTATTTCTGCACACACCCCCATTCCTCTGCCTCCCCCATCCTGTCCTGCCACTTGCTGATGCTATTTGCCAGGGAGTGAAGGTGTCTGTGAGCTCTGAAAATTGGATCACAGGGACAGTTCCACGCTGGCCCCAGTCATGCTGACGGCAAGACTGATCAATCAATACCCTGTGTGACACTTTTAGAATTCATTGAAAATGATGCCCTTTTCAAATGACACCCACATTTTATCGAAGGCAGCTTCAGTGGGGATAAAAAATACCACACCACAGTGTTTTTCTTCAACATATTGGTTCCAGTAAACTTTGTTGGTTAGGACCAATGAATCTGGATCTCAAACCTCCCTGCTCCTATCTCCGAGTCTTTGAACAAGGAGATACAATATTTAGGCAACAATGCAAACTGACATTTTCCTGAGTCCTGAAATCTCACATACAGCATAGAAGATGGCTATGCATCTTTCAATGCAATGGGTCTTTGAAAATTCTAGGTGGGTTGTGGACTTCCATCACACCAGTCTCATAGAGAAAACCATGAGAAATGTTCTTCGAGAATGAAATCTTAAAACTGCCAGGCTTCTGTTCTAAATATTTTTGAGGTGGGCTGTCCTTACTTCTGGGGGTAGAGACACAAAGGCAATAATTTGCTTTCTTTCCAATAAGCGTGCAGCTACCTAGGCCAGCCCAGAAGGTTAGCAGTGCTGCTTAATCAAACCAGATGGGAAACTCTGGCTTAATTGCTAAGTTCTAATGAGGTGACTGATAGTGTTGCCAGCACATCCTAAAATCAAGCAGCCCACCCAGGCCCCAAGAGTAGAGGTTCAAAGGGCATTAAGGGACTGGGGAACCAAAGAAGTGATTCCTTGACACTGGAGGACTCAGAAGAAAAGAGTGAGAGAAGAGAGCAGAAAGAATTAGGATCCCAGCTGATACATTTAAATAAAACCCACATGCTAACAGTTAAGAGCAGAGGTTCTCAACTTGATCTTGCAGCAGGATCACCTAGGCCAGTGGTCAGCAAACTACGGCTCGCGAGCCACATGCAACTCTTTGGCCCCTTGAGTGTGGCTCTTCCACAAAATACCACGGCCTGGGCGAGTCTATTTTAAAGAAGTGGCGTTAGAAGAAGTTTAAGTTTAAAAAATTTGGCTCTCAAATTTTTGCAGTGGTCGGCAAACTCATTAGTCAACAGAGCCAAATATCAACACTACAACGATTGAAATTTCTTTTGAGAGCCAAATTTTTAAAACTTAAACTTCTTCTAATGCCACTTCTTCAAAATAGACTCACCCAGGCCGTGGTATTTTGTGGAAGAGCCACACTCAAGGGGCCAAAGAGTTGCATGTGGCTCGCGAGCCGCGGTTTGCTGACCACTGACCTAGAGGGTTTGTTCAAACACAGGATGCTGGCCCTACCCACCCCCCACGTGTTTGATTCAGTAGATCTGCGTGGGGCCCGGGACTTTGCATTTCTAACAAGTTTCCATGTGACGCTGCTGCTGCTGCTCTTGGACCACATTTGGAGGACTACTGGGTTACAGAACCTTTAACTTACCTACAAACCAAATAAACCCAGCTATGTAAATAGCACTAGAATTATTGCGGTTATTAGGGTAGATATAATAAAGCATCTCTTTAATAAACCAAATTGCCCAAAAACATTATAGAGGGTTTTTTTGTTTTTCACTTTTGTTTTTTTGTTTTGTTTTTCCTGCCTGGCACTGTGAAAGAAAAAAGGTGGGCTGTGAATTTTCTTCACTGACAATGACAATGCTACAAACAAAACAGGCATGTGACAAAGTCCTTGGCAGTTCAAGCTCTCCTGGAGGTTCAGGGAGCAATCACCGAGTCCTGAGTATCCAGGTCAACTGAGTTAGCCCGATGCTGGTCAGTCACGGGGCTTTGGGCTGTCACAATAAATGGGCAATCAATGGGCCAACCCATTCCATTGTTGAAACAAAATCTAATGGCTGACCATTTCAACATCTGGTTCTCATGAAATCTGAGTGAGCTATCTTTAAATGACCAAATTTTAAATATGAAGCAATTTGATTGGTCTCTCAGCAATTTTCTCCCTTAGCCAGTCAGATTCCTAAATTAAAATAATTAAATAATATTCACCTTTCTAACAGTATTTCAAGGAGATTTTATGAGGAATCACTATCTTTGCTTAGGATATCAAATGGAGGCAAGTCCATGAGCACACAAATATGAGAACTGATAGAGTATTCCTCTCCAGCCACGAGCATCACTTCATACAGAATTCCAGTATCTGTGGATTCACTTCTCGGCTGCTTTGCAGCACATAAGAATTTCACTTTCCATTGTCTTATATAAGATTTATGAGTCCCTCCAACTGGAGATAATTAAAAAAAAAAAGGAGGTATAAGAAATAGGAAAAGGAGGAAAAAAAAGACAGCAGAACACAAGTGAGAGTTTTGCTATGTTTTTCTCCCTCTCTCGCAGGACATTGAAAGAAGTAAAACCTGGCCTCAGAACTGCACTCCTGTGCCCTTGAAGGCAGAAAGCAGTGATATGAGCATGGGGCCTGGGCAGAGAGAGGCTCCAAGTATCTGTGCATTAGGGAGAGGAAAAGAGAAATACCTACTCAGAGAAAGCAAAAAGGTTAAGTAAAATTTTCCCAAAGACTTGGAGCTTACTTGTTTGTTAGTTTTTATCTCTCCCTTTTTTTCTATCTATCTTTAGCATCCAAACCATTCTGCATTTCTGAATAAGAATGACTAGGGCCTGAGGTGAATGGCAACAACTATAAACCTAAGCCATTACATGGGGGTGTTGGAAGCTGCCTATTGTCTTCACTAGCAGAGAGGTGTGGACAAGGAACCTGGAAGGCTTGTCAACCTTGAAGCTCTGAAAGGTCAGAGCCAAGCACCCACTGTCTAGTTGAGACAATGGTAGCTAAAGCAACATCCACCTTCTAGTTTTATGTAAATTCTTGCTGATTGGCTATTATTGGAATTGCCTGCCTAAAGCTATGGGTGTATCCAATCCTATCTAATAAAAAGGGAATATGCTAATTGACCATCACTCCATCACAAAGATGGCTGCCCCCACAGCTGAAGCCAAGTTCCCATAAGGAGCCTTAATGAGCAATCAGCAGGGACCTGAGGCTACGCCCTTCCCCACCCCCGTAGGGCTTGACAGGGGACCTCAGGCCGCATCCCCCACCCAGCAGGGCTTGACAGGAGACCTCAGGCTTCACCCCTTGCCCTGGCATCAGGCCAGGGGACCTGAGGCCATGCCCCACGCCCAGCGGGGCTTGACGGGGGACCTCAAGGTGCACTTCCCATCCTGGTGCTGGGCTAGGGGACCTCAGGCTGCTCCCCCCGCCCCAGCGCCAGGCTGGGGGACCTCAGGCCGCACCCCCCACCAGGTGAGGCTTGACAGGGGACTTCAAGGTACACCCCCAGTGCTGGGTCAGAGGAACTCAGGCCGCGCCCCCACCCCAGCACCAGGCCAGGGGACCTCAGACTGCACCCCCTGCCCTGTGGGGCTTGACAGGAGACCTCAGGCTGTGCCCCCAGCCCCAGCACTGGGCCAGGGGACCTGAGGCTGCGCCCCCCCTGTCTGTCTGGGCTTGACAGGGAACCTGAGGCCACGCCCCCTGCCCTTCGGGGCTTGATGGGGGAACTCAAGGTGTGCTTCCCGTCCTGGTGCTGGGCTAGGGGACCTCAGGCTGCTCCCCTTGCCCCAGCGCCAGGCCAGGGGACCTCAGGCTGCGCCCCCCACCAGATGGAGCTTGACAGGGGACTTCAGGTTGTGCCTCCACCCCAGCACCAGGCCAGGGAACCTCAGGCTGCACCCCCTGCCCCAGCACCGGGCCAGGGAACCTGAGGCTGTGCCCCCCTGCCTGGTGGGGCTTGACAGGGGACCTCAGGCCATGCCCCACACACAGCAGGGCTTGACGGGGGACCTGAGGCTGCACCACCCTGCCTGGTGAGGCTGTGCTCCCCTCCCAGTGCTGGGCCAGGGGACCTGAGGCTGCAACCCCCTGCCTGGTGAGGCTTGACAGGGGACCTCAGGCCATGTCCCCCACCCAGCGGAGCTTGACAGGGGATCTCAGGCCATGTCCCCCACCTGGCGGGGCTTGACGGGGGACCTCGAGGCATGCCCCCTGCCCCAGTCTGGGCTGGGGGACCTCAGGCTACGCCCCCTGTCCTGGCACCGGGCCAGGGGACCTGAGGCTACGTCCCCTGCTCAGTAGGGCTTGACAAGGGTGGGACTGGCCAGGTCTGGATCTAGGCCAATGGGGGCAGGGGCCGGCCGGGTCTGGGTCTCATGTGAGTTTGAGGCGCATTTGGGTGGGCAGGGACTTGACTCTGGGTCCTGTGATGCACCCCAAACTCTGACAGGAGGAAGTTTTTCATATACATTTTACTAATTTTCTTTCATCTCTGACACTTCTATTATAGAGAAAGGGCAAATAAATTATTTCTTATAATTAATCCCCTTTTAATGTGCATGAATTTCATGCACCGGGCCACTAGTAGTCTTAATAAAAGGGATAGCAAGGCCAGAGCAGGGTGAAGTCCTTCCCCTTGAGTTGGGCTCCTGCCTGGCCCCCAATATTACCAAATTAATATTTTCTAGTCTCTTTCATTTGTGTGCTGCCTCCTCCAGAGCCCAAACTCTGAATCTGAACCCTGAACCATGCGGGTTGTGAAAGGGGTTCACTACAAACTGGCGCCTTCAATGTGGGACCTCTGGAGGGGATGATATTTTTGCCTAGAGAGAAGAAAGGAAGATTTCACCGAAAAGGTGGGGAAGATTAAGAATTCACCGAAAAGGTGGAGGGAAAAAATCACCATATAGGTGAGGGAAATTCACCACACGCAAAGCCCATGATCAGCTGCAGAAGTCGTGATCTGTAAGTAGGGTGGGAACATCTTTTTCAGCCAGGCTAATGGGGCAAAATTAGGTTATAAAGTAAACTTTATTATAGACTTTTGGTTTGCATGCTTAAGGAATGTGGTTTCTTGTTCAAATTAAAATCTTAATTTGTATTTGGAATCTAAAATCTGTAATAAGAAATGAAACTCCGCTGCTGAAACTGCCTCTGGTGCAGAGAAATTCAAAGGGGGCAGCAGAGGGCAGGGCTATCCACTCTCCCACAATGAGATTACTTGAAGTTTTGTTTAAAAATTATAGAAGAACTTGCAGGGAAATGCAAAAGTTGGCCAAATTGGGTGCTAGTAATTACTTGGGAAAGCGAAAAAGAAAGAAAAAAATTAAGATCTGTCTTTATCTATTAAGCATGAAAAGATATGTGGCCAGATGTGTTACTGATGCTTCCCCTGAAGTAAGCAGGATGTGGGGGAAGGGAGACACGTGGCAATCCAATATGGAAGGCCACTCTCCCAGTATGCTAATTTAAAGTCTCTTTTCTCCCCATGAAAAAGTTTTAAAGCTACACCCTTTGTTAATGGAAGAAGAAGGCTGCTTGCCCTTCCCCCAGCAGACAGGTAAGTCAGTTTCCTGCCAGTAGCCAACTTTAAGGAAGAATGTGGTAATTTGCATTTGAATACGTGCAAGCAGAAAAAATCATGGTCATTTTAAAATCAATTGGTTAAGCCCTTTCGGAACCTATTTTGCCATCCAGAAATGTGGGTTATGGCAGCTTAAAATTTTGAAAGTTTGCTTCCTCATGAGAAAAACCTAGAGGACAGAATTGAATTTATTGATTGATTATGTCTTGTATTTTTGAAATTTATTCTTAGAAATGTAAAGTGTTATTAATCTAGGAACTGCTAAATATTTGACTTGACAGCTCTAAAAGTTTAAAGATTCAAATTAAATTAAATTGGGAGAAATTATATAGTTGTGGTAATTAAATGCCCAAAGTATAGAAATTTAAAATGTGTTTTCTCAAATAATTATGAATTCAAAATATGTTGTTTGTTGGTCTAATTAAATAAGAAGGATTAATTCTGTGATCCCAACCAAATTTTGAATATAATAACCAGTTTAAAATTTAATTGATATCTTAAGATAATTATAAAAAGTAATATAATCTTTAAATCATACATATTTGATGGTTTTTCCCAAGTTAAAATTTCAAGGCTTTAACCGAGAGATGATTCTTGGAGAGCTCCAAGGGCCCGGAGTAATTCAATAAGTTATTCTCTCTTCTTAAAGGAAATATTTTGAATTTAACTGATCTAATATACTTGAAATTGCATGGAAAACTTTATCAAATAAAAATTAATAACTATATCTTACTTATAAATGTTATAAAGGTTTTGGCCTCTCAAAAGGGCAAAATGAAGTAACAAAATACTTCTTAAAATACAACAGCAAAAGTTTAAGGTGGAAGTTTAAAATGACAAAAAGTCCATAGCCACCTGCATTTTTAATTAGGCTGGAGGTGGGGCCGCTTTTGCACCTTGAGAATCAGATGTAAACATTTAATAAATTTGCTTTGCTTTTTAAATTAAAGATATCTACTTAAATTATAAACAATTAAATTCTAATAAAGCCACCAGAAACAGCTAGTGAGATTCCTGTTTGTCTGCAGTGTCGTTTTGGCTTTAACAGTTTAGACAGTCACCATTTTTGGAGTGCCTGACTTGGCAGCCACCATGTTGGCCTCATGGCTTGCTGCTCCCCTGGGGGCCGCCATCTTGAAACAGCAAAAGCCAACCCCTCTCTTTGAATAAAGTTACTGAGACCTCCCATGATCCTTCTGTATATGCTAATTAGCCAAAGGGAATACTCTTTAAAAATAAAATTCTAGCTTAATAAAAAGGAGAAATTTAAAAATTTTGAAATCTCTTCCACTAATATTTTCAGTGTAAACTAAGATTGTTGTTAAAGGTATTAAATCTGACAGTAAAATAGTAGTCTTAAAGAAAGACAAAGATCTTTTAAGTGAAACTCTCTGTAGCCTGAAAGTTATTTTGGAAGGAAATAAAGAGAGGTTTTCTTCAAACACCTGAAGAACTGTAATTGAAAGTCAATATATTTGGCCTCATAAACTGAAGTAAATAGTTTGTGTTTTTGCCTCCCTGACAAAGTTTATGTAAAGTTTTTCAAAGACTAATTGAAAAAATTTGGTTAATGTCATTTATTGTCCATAACCTAGGACAGTGCTCAGCAAACCCCAGCTCGCAAGCCACATGTGGCTCTTTGGCCCCTTGAGTGTGGCTCTTCCACAAAATACCAAGGCCTGGGCGAGTCTATTTTGAAGAAGTGGCGTTAGGAGAAGTTTAAGTTTAAAAAATTTGGTTCTCAAAAATTTCAATTGTTATACTGTTGATATTTGGCTCTGTTAAATAATGAGTTTGCCGACCACTGACCTAGGACAAGTAAAGTTAAAAAATAAACCTTGTTTCAGATTAATTTAAATTGGCTAATTGAAATAAGTGAACATTTAAGAAAACTTAATTGTACTGGACAGGAAACTGTTCCTGAAGTATTAATAAAAATTTTTTATTGATAGTTCAACTCATAGTAAAATTGCTTAACATGCAATGAGTCCAAAGTCATATTTTATACAAAAAATTAAATTTATAGTTATTAAGACTGCATTATAAAATTTACAAAAGCCTCCTAATATTTAAATCAAAAAAGGGGGGATAGTGGGAAAATATGATATGTGGAGAAATATCCTGTAAATAAATTACATCAAGAAATTTTTTACTTTGGAAAATTAATTTTCATTTGTAATGCTAACAACAAGACACTCATGAAAAATCACATGGTGTCAAAATAAGCCAAAGGAAAATCATTTGGGCAAAAAATGAAAAGGGATCCCAATTCAAATTTATAGAAAAGAATTCTTTTATTAACCTTTGGTCGAGGATATGTTAGTATATTTCCAGAAAAGACCATGTGGATTTCTGCAACAACAAGGAACTGACAGGACTGCTCCAGCCACGAAGACAAGAGGAGAAACAGTCCAGAGATGGAAGATGGTGAAGACGCCTTGCCATGCTAGCAGTCAGCAGCTATGCATCACTGCAGGTTGCCCAGGACCAAACCAAAGAAGGTTGGACCTGCATTGCCACCATTTGTCCACCATCCAGAACTGAAATATCATTGCTGACATGTACACATAAGGAATGTTAGACATTGAAATTGGGACTCAGAACTGTAGGACATTGAAATTGGGACTCAAGGAACTGTTGGCCCAGAAAGAAACTTACTACAGACTGATTCATTTGCCTCCCAGCATAACCATTATTGCTTGTCTCATTTTTGTTCTTATATGTTTATTTCTAGTCTGCAGATAAAAGATTTTTTAAGGAAAAAAAAACGGGGGAGATGTTGGAAGCCGCCTATTGTCTTCACTAGCAGAGAGGTGTGGACAAGGAACCCAGAAGGCTGGTCAACCTTGAAGCTCTGAAAGGTCAGAGCCAAGCACCCACTATCTAGTTGAGACAATGGTAGCTAAAGCAACATCCACCTTCTAGTTTTATATAAATTCTTGCTGATTGGCTATTATTGAAATTGCCTGACTAAAGGCTATGAGTGTATCCCATATTCTTAATAAAAGGGATAGCAAGGCCAGAGCGGGGTGGAGTCCTTCCCCTTGAGTTGGGCTCTCGCCTGGCCCCCAATATTTCCAAATTACTATTTTCTAGTCTCTTTCATTTGTGTGCGGCCTCCTCCAGAGCCTGAACCCTGAACCTGAACCCTGAACCACGCAGGACGTGAGGGGGACACCCGCATAGGGGAAAGGCATTAAATTTATCTGAATAACAGGGAAGACACAAAGAAAAGTTCTTCCCACATAAATTTTATGGGGAGAGGGGGGAAGAGAAAAGAGATTAATTAATTTTTAAGTGTTAAAGACAATGGTTGTTTTAAAATTCTAAATATCTTGCAGTAATCAAAGAAGGGAAATAGAAATTAATTATGATGTAAGTTTTATAACTAATAATGATTAATATCTCATTCGTGTTCTCTTTATTTAGTGTGTTAATTTTACTGATTTATTTTCATCTCATTAAATAGTTAAAATAATTTGTGTGTGTGTGTGTGTGTGTGTGTGTGTGTGTGCGTGTGCCATCCACTTCCTTAGTTCCCCAACTCTTTCCTGTAAGATCATGTGATTCTCAACCATGTATCCACCTATCTGTGGGCAACTCCTATGTTGCACGTGCAAGTCAGTGAGCTCCACTACATTACTGACACTATGCACAACTCTGTTCCAGGCAGGAGGTAGAGGAACAGGGAGAGACAGGCAGACAGCAAGACAGTTTCTTTGACATTAAGAATCTCACAATCTAGTGGTGGGGGCAGATGAACAAATACTAAACTGTAATACAAGTGGAAAGTAGAGAAACAGTGTCCAAAGTGTTTCAGGACCACTGTTTGTGTGAGACTTACAAGGAGGAAGGTTCTAGAAGTTTTCACAATGGAAAACACATTTAATCTGAACTTTGAAAACCACACAAGACTTTGCCATGATAGAAATGGGGTCAGAAGAAGGAAGTATTCTAGTCAAAGTCTGTGGCCTATTTAAGAAACCTCGCTGTATCAGTTGGAATTCACAACCACCATGAGTATTGTGGGAGTGAGGGATTTATATTCGGGATCAGACCTTACACAAAAATGCAGTAGCAGGGGAGATGAAGCCTAGTAGGGGCATCCAAGGGATCAGATAAAAAGTCATTAGGCAGTTCACCTGGAGCACCTGCAAGAGAGGACAAACTAGAAATGCAAAAAAAATAATAATAATAATCCAGGCAACCACCAAAATGACCACAAAGGAGATACATGTGGGGAAGACTACTTGTGCGGAGGCTACTGCCTCTTAAATAGTCAATACCTCTGCACGCTCACAGTCAAGAGTCTTGAGGCCACTATTGACCATTAGGGTAGCAACTGAGTAAATGAACTAAAAACACAGGATGGAGAAGAGAAAGGACCAGCAGAATCTATGGGGTTCTGCATCTGACCATAACAAACTTCTGAAAGTAATGACTGCTGCTTCTCTCCTACTTCCCAAAGTTCAAGTTATTTTGAGCAACTCTAACCATGAACCATACAGAGAAAGAAATGGTTTCTACTTGAACAGATCAGTGGAGCATAAACCCAAAGCACAATTGTACGAAGGAAAACTGGAAAGAGTACTTTAAGATCATAAAATTTGTCCTGTCCTGAAGAAACACTGGGCAGTCATTAAAAGTTTTAACAGCAAATCACATATCTAAATTATCTTCATAAAGAATAACTTGAGTGGCTATATGCCATATATCACAGATGGGGAATAGAGAGGAGGTTATTTATGTCTCCCTGGGTTTACTCGAGTTATTTCTCCTCCATGAATTGCAATTCTTGCACATGCAGTGAAAAATTTCCCTCCTCACAGATACCATTCAACCACCACCTCCTCTATGAAGCTTTCCCTAACTTTCCATTCAGAATTCATTTCCCCCTGTGGGTTCCCAAAATACCCTGTACATTCGTCTATTGAAGCCCTTTTCATATTATGCTATACTTTTTTGTTTTTATGTTTCTTTTTATCCAGTTAACTATTAGGCCCTTGAGAAGAGGGACCATGTTTTATTCATTATT
This sequence comes from Eptesicus fuscus, assembly GCF_027574615.1. Taxonomy (NCBI): domain Eukaryota; kingdom Metazoa; phylum Chordata; class Mammalia; order Chiroptera; family Vespertilionidae; genus Eptesicus; species Eptesicus fuscus. The sequence goes on from NC_072477.1 coordinate 55,706,075, forward strand.
GTATACCTGAGATTGGGTTCACAGCAAGTAATCAATAAACATGGGAGGAAAAAATGAATGAATGATAAATGAATGAATAAAACCCAGTGGACATTAATGCAATAGTATAGGCTAAAGATCCAGAGGCTGAACTAGAAGAATAGCAATAGGGAGAGAGAGTGTGAAGAATATCCAACTAACATTTAAAAACAGAATGGCTAAAATTTGGTACCAATTGATAGAATATGTAGAAGACAGATTAATAAATGCTATAAATGAAGTAAACAAAATGTAAGGTTGTACAAGGGATCATGGTTAAGTTTTATCAAAGAGATGAAATTGTTATAACATTAAGGAAGTTGTATGTCCATAAAGTAAAATATACTCAAAGCAATATCTAACAACAACAACAAAAAAAAGCCTGATTTATCATGTAGTCAGACAACTAAGAGAGGTTAATAGTATTATATATCAGAATTTTCCATAGGAAACCTTAATTTCTCAATTTCCAACTCTATTTTCATTTTGTTTCACTTAGTAGTTATCACCAAGCAACTTGAATGGAGTCAAAAGAATTATAAAGACATAACTTCTAATGCAATTTTAGCATGAAGCATGTGACATTGTTGATTTATTACAGATTTTCAAAATGGCCCCACACTGAACTGAGCAAGCCAGAAAGCTCCTAATTATTTTAATTAATTTATTTTTAATATGTTATTAATTTTTAGAGACAGAGGAAGGCAGAGGGAGAGAGAGATAGAAATATCCATAAGAGAGAAACATCAATTGGCTGCCTCCTGAACGCCCCCCTACTGGGGATAGAGCTCACAACTGGGACATGGGCCCAGACCTGGAATCAAACCAACAACCTCTTGGTGCATTAGATGACACTCAGCCTACTTAGCCACACTGGCCAGGCTGAGTAACTTCATTTTTAATCTGGTGGCCTTGCTAAATCTGACCTGCTTTCACTGAGGAGGTCTCCTCCTTCAGAACAGCTAAAATACAATGGGTAGAATCCAAAAGCCACTCCCGCTCCAGGAATGTGGTCATTAGAGCTATATCATCCGTCACCTTGGGGTGGTAATTAGAAAAGGGAAGTCAATAACAATAGTACATAACACTACTTTACTAAGATTTAAACAAGTTGTAATATTGTTGAACATGTATTGATGAGACCAAATGTGCCACAGGCTATTGAGCACAAGGAGGGCTTTGATGGGAGGCTTTTCATTATTAATTTGATGGGGTGAGGTTTATAGATATCGCAGCATACATTTTCATTGTTATTTGAGACCTGGCCTCCCACAGCCATCAAATTTAATCAGAATCTTATGAGGTACAGCCAAGGTGGGGGAGGATGGCTCAGAGGTCTGGATCTGGGACTAGCAACCCCATGAAAGGAAAAGAGCCAAGTCTTGTTGGCTTTACCAGGCTCTTCCCAAAGTGTAGAAAATACCCTAGGGAAGGAGAAGAAAAAGAACCTGTGACCCTTGGTGAAAAGAATCTCTGAGCTGAAAATCAAGAAGCCTGGGGGGGGAGGTTTGTTTGTTTGGGTTGGTTTTTATTTTATTTTTTATTGATTAAGGTATTACATGTGCCCTAATCCCCCCATTTCCCCCCCACCACTCATGCCCTCACACCCCTGTTGTCTGTGTCCATTGGTTAGACTTATATGCCTGCATACAAGTCCTTTTGTTGATCTCTCCCCCTTACCACCACCCTCCCCTACCTTCCCTCTGAGGTTTGATGCTCTGATCCATGCTTCTCTGGCTCTGGATCGTTTTTGTTCATCAGTTTATGTTGTTCATCATATTCCACAAATGAGTGAGATCGTGTGATATTTATCTTTCTCTGACTGGCTTATTTCGCTTAGCATAATGCTCTCCAGGTCCATCCATGCAGTTTCAAATGGTAAGAATTCCTTCTTTTTTACAGCAGTGTAGTATTCCATTGTGTAGATGTACCACAGTTTTTTAATCCACTCATCTACTGATGGGCACTTAGGCTGTTTCCAAATCGTAGCCATGGTAAATTGTGCTGCTATGAACATAGGGGTGCATATATCCTTTCTGATCAGTGTTTCTAGTTTCTTGGGATATATTCCTAGAAGTGGGATCACTGATCAAATGGGAGTTCTATTTTTAGTTTTTTGAGGAAACACCATACTGTTCTCCACTGTGGCTGCACCAGTTTGCATTCCCACCAGCAGTGAAAGAGGGTTCCTTTTTCTTTGCTTCCTCTCCTGTACTTGTCATTTGTTGATGATGGCCATTTTGACAGGTGTTGAGATAGTACCTCACTGTCGTTTTGATTTGCATCTCTCAGATGATTAGTGATTTTGAGCATGTTTTCATATTTCTCTTGGCCTTCCTTATGTCCTCTTTTGAAAAGTATCTATGTAGATCCATTGCCCATTTTTTGATTGGGTTATTTATCTCCCTTTTGTTAAGTTCTATGAGTTTCCTGTAAATGTTGGAGATTAAACCCTTATCAGTGATAACATTGGCAAATATGTTCTCCCAAGCAGTGGGCTTTCTTGTTGCTTTGTTGATGGTTTCTTTTGCTATACAGAAGCTTTTTATTTTGATGTAGTCCCGTTTGTTTATTTTCTCTTTAGTTTCCATTGCCCTAGGTGAAGATACTGCTTCGGCATATGTCTAGGATTTTGCTGCCTGTGTATTCCTCTAAGATTTTTATGTTTTCCCATCTTATCTTTAAGTCCTTTATCCATTTTGAGTTTATTTTTGTGTATGGTGTAAGTTGGTGGTCTAGTTTCATTTTTTGCATGTATCTGTCCAATTTTTCCCAACACCATTTATTGAAGAGACTGTCTTGACTCCATTGTTATGTTCTTGCCTCCTTTGTCAAATATTAATTGAGCATAATGGTTTGGGTCAATTTCTGAGTTCTCTATTCTAGTCCATTCATTTATATGTCTATTCTTGTGCCAGTACCAGGCTGTTTTAAGAACAGTGGCTTTGTAATACAGCTTGATATCTGATATTGAGATCCATCCTACTTTGTTCTTCTTTCTCAGGATTGCTGCGGCTATTTAGGGTCTTTTTTTATTCCAGATGAATTTTTGGAGAGTTCGTTCTTGGTCTGTGAAATATGATGTTGGTATTTTAATGGGGAGTGCACTGAATCTATTGATTGCTTTGGGAAGAATGGACATTTTAATGATGTTGATTCTACCAATCCATGAACACGGTATGTTCTTCCATCTGTTTATGGCTTCCTCTATCTCTTTTTTCAGTGTCCTATAGTTTTCTGAGTATAGGTATTTTACCTCCTTAGTTAAGTTTATTCCTAGGTATCTTAATATTTTTGGTGCAATGGTAAATGGGATTGTTTTTTTAATCTTTCTTTCTGTAAGTTCACTATTGGTGTATAAAAATGCCATAGATTCTTGGCATTAATTTTGTATCCTGCTACATTGCTGAATTCATTTATTAAGTCTATTAATTTTTTGATGGAGTCTTTAGGGTTTTCTATGTACAGTATCATGTCATCTGCGAATAATGACAGCTTTACGTCTTCTTTTCCAATTTGGATACCTTTTATTTCTTCTTCTTGTCTAATTGCTATGGCTAGTACTTCCAGAACTACGTCGAACAGTAGTGGTGAAAGTGGGCATCCCTGTCTCATTCTTGTTCTTAGGTGAAATTGTTTTAGTTTTTGCCCATTGAGTCTGATGTTGGATGTAGAAGAAGCCTAGGTTTTAGTTAAGCTCTACTAGTAACTAGTTCTGCACCCTCAGGCATGGGTCTAATGTCACTGTAGCTCTCTGGGCTGGAGTTTCTTTATCTATAAAATGATAATCTCTTAAGGTGATTTTCAAGCCCACTATTCTATGATTTTTTTCTATCTTGGGTTATCTCTTCCACTCTCTTAGTTTAAATACCACCTATGTGCTGGAACTTCCTTTTTGTATTTCCATCCCCAACCTCACTTCAACTCCAGACTGATATATATAACTTAGCTCTTGGCAAATCCACTTGGATGGCATCTCAAACTTCACAAATCCTTCTCCATAAACCTGCTTCTCCCCATCCCACCCCAATCATCTCATCACAGTAAATGGCAACTGCAATATGGAGCTTTCCTTTGCATCCTCTTCCTCTCACACTCAAAATCTAATCCTTCAGCAAATTATGAAATATGTCCATAATGCCCATCTTTTCCATCCTAGTTGGTGCCTCATCCTTCACTCATGCCCATCCCTGGGCTATTCTCCACACACCAGTAAGAATGGTCCTCTGCTCCTACCCCCACATACCTTCATAGCTTACTCCTCACTTACTTCATGTCTTCATTTAAACTCACCTTACAGAGAGGCCATTCCTAATAATACCATTAAAATGGTATTTGTATTCTTTTTTTTCTGTCTAACAAACCGCCACCAATTTAGTGGCTGAAAAAAACATGCATTTATTTTCTCACAGTTTCTATGGGTCAAGAGTCCTATAGGAATCCCATAAGGAGTCTCTCAAGGCTGCAAAGTTGGCTGAGCTATACTCTCACCACAGTGCTTGACAGGAAAGAACCTGCTTCCAAACTCATTTATGTTTTTGGCAGACCTAATTTCCTTGTGGCTCTATGGCTGAGATCCCTATTTTCTTACTAGCTGAAAACTGAATGGTGCTCTCGGCTCTGAGACTGCCCTCAGGTACTTGCCATGTAGCCCTTTCCATAGGCAGTTCACAACCTGGTTGCTTTCTTCTTCAAGGCCAGAAAGAAAATTTATCTCTCACTCTGGTAGGTCTCAGTTATTCTTTTAAGGACTTTACGTGATTAAAAGTCAGAGCCATCGAGGAAAATCTCCTTTCTTTTTTTTTTTTTTACACCAGCCTTGTCAAAACAAGGCCCCCAAAAATTTGGTTGCCTCCAAAAAAAAAAAAAAATTGAGAGAAGATCTCTCCTTTCTGATTAACTTAGAATCAACTGATTTGGGACCTTAATTACATCTTCAAAATCTCTCCACCTTTGCCATATAGCATAATCAAATTATAGGAGTGGTATTCCATCATAGTCACATTTAAGTTTGGGGTGTGGCTGAGGGGTGATTATACAGAGAGTGTAGCCAGGGGTAGGATCTTGGGAAGCATCTAATAATTCTGCCTATCACAGCATTCTACCATAACCTTTACTCCATCTCTTTTTCTATTCTTTGTCCCTACCAGGTGATTTGTTTACTTGTTATTCTGAGTAAAATGAAAGATTCCTGAGAGCAAGAACTTTATATTGTTCACTGTCATTTCTCTGGCAACTAGAAGAATGTCTGGCATATAATCTGAGCTCAATAAATATTTGTTGAAGAAATGAATGAATGAATCTAAACATAAATTTCTTTGACCCTTCATATCCCAGGAAGTACTACATATTATCTCCCATGGTTTATTCCTCTAACAAATTCTGGTCACTTACAAGTTAGCTCTGGTGAATATTTATTGAGCACTTACACTTTACCAGCCACTTGAACACACTGTAGTTAATCCTCACAATCACGCAATCACTTCTGAGCCTGGCTGGTGAGAAATTGAATTTCAGGCATACTTTTGGGAGTCCTATATGCTTCTAGTAGGTCCTAAGTATTTATCTATTCTCTCCTTCTTCTGTTTAGTAATAAAATTCTCAGGTTTAGCTAGGCACAGAGCCACCTGATTATAGAACCCCAACCCAGTTTCTCTTGAAACTAGATGTGGCCATAATTAGATTCAAGTCAATGGGATGTGAGAAGTGATGAACACAATTTTATCTCCATAAAGACAAGATCACTTGCCCCGAACTTTTCTTTTTCTCTTTTGTTAGGGCTGGAACATAGACACGGAGGTGGGGCATCTTTAACACTCCAAACAGGATCCTTAACCAGGGCTTGGAAGGTCTTCAAAGGGCACCTGAAGACAGAATTTATGGGGTCCAGAAATTTGGATGGGAAGTTTCATCTTTATTTTCAATAACCTCCTATTAAAATTCAGCATTTTCTTTAATTACGAATGTAGGCAACAAACTATAGTAATATTCATAGTGTCTATGACCTTGTCACCCTCAGAAACCATAGATATTTTCATATCACACTACATTTATTCAGGTATTATGAATATTGGTGCTCATCACTATTTTGAAACTACAGTACTTATTGGACATACCACAGTATCTTACTATTAATTATTAAGTAAGTATATACAATAGTACATCACAAATCTGTCTTTTAAATATTATAATTGTATTTTATTATAATTTACTTCCTTTATAATCCTCCTGTGTATTTTTTAAATATATATATTTTTTTATTGATTTCAGAGAGGAAGAGAGGGAGAGAGAGATAGAAACATCAATGATGAGATAGAATCATGCCCCGCATGCCCCGCACTGGGGATAGAACCCACAATCCGGGCATGTGCCCTGACTGGGAATCAAACTGTGACTTCCTGGTTCATTAAGTCAATGCTCAACCACTGAGCCACGTCAGCCAGGCCCTCCTATGTATTTTTTCTTTTTAGACAAGAGTCCACACACTTCATTATATTACCAAAAGAGCTATAGCATAAGAGTTTAAAATTCTGTTCTGGAAGATTGTAAGATATCAAGATGAGGAAAAACATGAACTTCTAAATGTCCTTGTGGTTCAGAGCTGCTTACCAGACGTGGACAGCTCACTTACTTCCAGACTGGAGAGAGAAAAATACAGAGAGACAGAAAGAGAGAGAGAGAGAGAGAGAGAGAGAGAGAGAGAGAGAGAGAGAGAGAGAGAGAGAGAGAGAGAAAGAGAGAGAGAGAGAGAGAGAGAGAGAGAGAGAGAGAGAGAGAGAGAGAGAGAGGATCCCTGTCTTCTAATGTCTCTGAGCCTCGTATTTTGAGGTTTCTATGCTACAGTAGCTGAGCCTACACCTTAATCAGCATGTCCTCTCTAAAGTCAAGCCAGAGTCCTGGGGTACATAGCACTTAGGAAGGAACTCGCCAGTCTTTATACTGCCCTGTTACAACTGATGCACTCACCATCCAAGCCTGCATGGTTCCTAGAAGACAGCAACAGTGGGCTGGTGACTTCTAGTACCTGCTGGTCCTAGGGCAACAGTTCTTAAGGTCTGGCCCATCCACCATCCCAACCTCACTCATCAGAATTACCAACAACTCCATTGAAAGGGATCACAGTGGTGTTCCTGACTCCATGGAACTCACCCAACACCACACTCTTCCTTGTCTCAAAAGAAATTATCTAAAGAAACCTCCTTTCTCTTTAGCTTGGACTACTTCTACCTCCCAAATTCAGTCATTCACCTCTATCACCCTTACCCTCTGGAATGATCCAGAATAATTCATCTCAATGACCTTACATTTCTACAAACAAAATCCTAACTAGGTGTTGCCTGGAAACCTCTTCTTGCCATATCCACTCCCCTTCACAAAATTTCCACAGGCAGAAGACACAAAAATGAGGTTGCCATCTTGTTACAGGGAAAGAAAAACTCCTTTCAGCAGTGAGAAAGAGGTTATTATCTCAGTATATTGTGTTATAGCTACTGCAACAATTCAAATATGAGGTCTTAAGAGCTTGAAAATGAAAGGAGAGTGGCAACTGTAGAGAATATAAGGAGATAGAATAAAAATAAATAGTGACTGGTTAGACGTAGAAGTATAGTAAAAAAAAGAGAAACCAGAGTTGGCTGTAAGATTGAAGTTTAAATGAGCAAAAGAAGGATAAACAAAAGAGAAACATAGAAAGGAAAATCATTTTGGAGAAGACAACAGTTTTTGGAGTTTAGAAATCCAAGAAGAAATTCCTCAGAGGTGTGGGATGAGAGGCCAGGGATCAGTATCTAGATAGAGATGTCGAAAGGGGCCAAGAAAATGAAGGCCCTCACTGAGGAGAGAATTAAGAGGAGAAAAAGCAGAAGGCCACCTCTGGTCCTTGAGCAACACTCACTTTTAGTGAACAGAAGAAGCCATCAAAGGAGACAGAGAGGGAACAACTAGAAAAGAAAAAATAAGGTTAGGATAGTGCAAAGTCACAAAGTCATAGCAGAGGCTATGAGTAAAATGCATAGAGAAACTAAGGATAGGAACTGAGCAAAGGTCAGCGAATTTATTGATGAAAAGATAACTGATTAGTAGATAGCTTACTAATAATAGGTAGCCATATAAATAAGACGCCCTGAGGTACAGATATTACCAGGGATAGAGGCTGTCAAGATTCTTTTAAGGGCTATGATGGAGCCACAATCTTCCCTAAAGCCTTTTCCACAATTTCTAGCAAACTCACTACACAAAATATGTCTATATGCTATTTACAAACCATAAAATGTCCCTGGTTTGAAAAATATCTACACTCCAGAAGGCATGATTCAAAGGCAAATGGGCTAGGAATTTTTAAATATATTCTATTGGCTCAATATCATGGAGAATGTTTATATTCATTTCACATATCAGAAAACTCTAGGTATTAGATATAGCAGCTCTTAATATACAAACATTTTCCCCCAAGCTGTGTCAATGAAGATATTTCCCTCCATTTTCATATTATATTGAAGGAATAATGTAAGTCCTATTTATGGCACTGCCCAGTGCTTGCCTAAACCCTGTGAATGTTCACCCATGATGGAATCAATAGATGGAATATAGAATTCATCTCACAGATGAATGACGCCTAATGGACTCTAGATTTTAATTCTAAGACATGAGCCCAAACTGAAAAAGCTAAAATAAAGAAAAAAATAGAAAAAGAAAAGGAAAGAAACAAAGAATAAGTTCTTCTACAAGTCATAAACAAAGTGTACATATTTAGGCAAAGAAAAAATTATGCAATTTACAATGCCCTCATAACCTCTCTAGTGAACATGAATAAAACATTAACAGAAATTATACAGATTAAATATTGAGGTGCTGGATGTTGCCACTCACCACAAATGAAAGCTTTTACACTGATCAGTTATTTCCTTGTTCAAAGATTTACAAAAGTCAGAACCATGATCAGAGAAAAATTAAAGAAGCCTCTTTTCCCTACCATTAGCCCCAAAGGAAAATGACAAATTTAGGTTATGCTGAACTTGCCTAACATCTGATCATTTAAAGGATTCTCATGGTTGCATGAATTTTTCAATTTCCCTCCAAATATCTGGATGCATTTGTATGTAGGCTTGTGTTTGGTCTCCAAGTTCTATTTTCATTAAAAATCAACTGTGTTGTTGCTAGCTGTGGCGTCAGACCTTCAGTAGTAGATGGCACTGGGCAGGTTCCAATCTGATAAAAGTTGCAGGAAGCTGAAATGAGGGGATCTTGGTGATGTCTTTAATCACAGTGGCCATAGTGGTTTTGTACACTCTTCTCCCATTCCCAATCCCGATTCTCCTCTACCCCCTCAGTCACTGTTCTACTTTGCTGAAATTGGAATTACCCAGCTCACACTTCCTGGCCCTCCACCCATCTTTGCACATATCCATTCCTAAGAGATAGAGTCAGTCCTCAAATTTCTCCACTGCCTCCTTACCCTCTACTGCAAACATTCACTGGCTTTTCCCATTTTGTTCTTGGGGAAAGAAAGACCCTCCCTAATTTGAAGAGAGGCTTCATTTATCAATGCATTTTTCCATAGACCTCCCTTTATTTTCTGTCAACCTTTTCTAACAAGTAAACTACAGTAAGAAGTAAGATAAATATGCACCTGGTAACAAACAAACAAAAAAAAAATCACTTTCACAAAATTAAAAATATATATATTGAATATACAGAAAATTTAAACAAGAAAAATGTGCCTATAAAAAGAACATAACAATACTGATAGACATAATTTTTTACTAAATGGACATGTGTTCTGGATGGGGAAACTAATTATCAAAAACGTCCCAAAAAATAATGGAATATAAATTGGAAACATTTTCCTGGAGTATGTTTTGTTTATACCCATCAAGAACCTTAAACATTTGACCATTTTTTTGAGTCAACATTACCATTTCTGGGAATCTATCTGACAGAATTACAGATCAAAATGCATGCACATTTTGTATGTTGGTGTGTATGTTCATTTCAGTTTTATCTACGATAGTTAAAAAAAAAACTAGACCCAACCTAAAATTTCAATGAAAGATGATTAAGAGAATATATGGCACATCTAAACAATAAAATGTTTTCCACTATTAAAATTCAAGTTGACTAAGTGTACAGGGAAATGCTAATTTTATACCATTGAGGAAAACACAGATATGAACTAGTATAAATTCAGCTACATGAAACATTGTACAATATATTAGAGAAATGTAGGGCAAACATTTTAGGAAGAATGACCTCTGGGTAACAGATTTAAGATAACAAATTTTTTTCTATTTCTTTATACTTTTCTGTATTTTCCAACTTGTCTCAACTAGCATATGTTATTTCCAAAATATAAAGTTAAAGAATCAGAAGAAAAATTGAAAGGTGGGTGGGAGAAGCTCCTAAAAGAGTAGAGATTTGTATTAGGTGTGTGGTTTGGGTATCAAGCTAATCTAGTTTCAAGTCCTAGTTCTGCCCTTTCTAGTTTTGTGACCTTGGAAAGACACTTCACCCTCCAGATCTCAGTGCCTCCTCCCTGTTATCTGAGGATAACAGTACTAACCCATGGGGTTATTGAAATGATTAAATTATATCATTCAGACCCTGGCTGTATATAGTAAGTCCTCAAATTAGTCAGTCATAGCTACTAATTCCCTAATTTCCCAGCTACAGAAATAGTCTTTTCCCTAAAGGCTGGGTCCCCTTCCCCCCAGCCAAACTCCCACCATTTCCCTTCCTGAAAATACTCTCATAAAGGGCAGGGGGGGAGGGAAATAAAGGGCAGGAGAGCAGTCCCAATATTACCTTAATAGAAGGAAAAGGACAGATGCACTCCCCACACTTATGAGAGGTAGACTGCTGGGGTTTGAGCAACAGGTAGCAGAGGACTGAGAAGGCAAGTAGAGAGGCCTGAACTGTGTGTGTCACCACCATTTCACATGGATGCATGGGTGTGACCAGTCAAGGGAGAATCTATAGTCAGCCTGGACAGGAATCCAGATCGACTGTGCCTAAAATAACCATGGGCTGACACTCTCATTTTCCAAAGGGAAAATTGGTCCCCATTCATATGACCTACCACACACCCCTTTCTACCTTCTGAGGGTTATGCACACATTTCCTTCTGCTAGAAGGCACCCCTCTCCTTCCTACTCTCTACCAATGCCATCACCCTTTAGGGAGAAGCTGCAGAATCACCTTCCCCCAGAGATCCTTCCTTCCCAGACACCCAGGTTCCCTGGAGTCCCACTTTTTCCCCTCCTGGCTCACATCCTGCTCTTGCCTGCTAATGAGCTATTCCTTATGGCCTTGTGTCATCTTGCTAGGTCACAAGGAGTGGTCTTCCCTGTCTTCACCATGTGACCCAGAAAACAGATGTTTGGAAAGACTGTGAATGAATAAATAATTTCCTGTTCAGGCTGGGATTAATGTAATCTGTTCCATGGGTAACTTCCCTTTTCTTTAATTTCCCAGTTACAAGAGAATACAGGAGTAAGTCACTTCTCCATTTTTCATTCCAACAAAGAACCAGGGCACTGGTACAGGTAGACTGCTCCTTCTTTTTGTGACCTACAGCTCTGCAGAGGCTGCCTTGAATCACAGCCAACTGCATGGATTTTTAGTTTTGAATCTGCAGTACATACAGTCTCATCTCTCGGCAACCAGATATTGATCTCTGTCTCACTGGGTCTCTACAAACTGGATTGCCTAAATTCAGGGGCTGGTTTTTTTTTAAAGGAATAAATGGAGTGATGTGTGTATTTTTCTTACACTATGCCAAACAGCAAGTTTGACTCGTTTTATCTAGTTTTTCTGGTGACACAAAAATCTACAATGCAGAATGGGTGTAGGGAAGCCATTATTCACGCCTCATCAGAAATGAGCCAAAGTTACAATTATGCCAATTTCACCATTGCTGTATTTGTGCCTCAAGCAAGCCCTACAATCAGGGGTACATTTAACAAAAGAAGAGTTTATGAGGACAAAGGCTGATCCAGTGCTGATTCACAGATCAACAACAGAACATCACAGATTTTGCCTCCATGGTGAGCCAGTCATAGAGGCTGCAAATATTTACTGAGCACCTCATGATGTGCCAGATGCAGGAGCAAAACAGATGTATACCTGTCCTCAGAAACTTGCAGGCTGGTGGGAAAGACAGACCTTAAACTGGTAACTATGACTGTGATGGCAGGACCCTAGAAGAAGTAAAAAGTTCTGTAGACACCCAGCTAGGCCCAGCCTAGCCTGCAGAGCAGTGCTTAAGAACCTATCATTTGATTCCAAGATGGCGGCCAGGAGGATGGCAGTGAGGGAGAGAGTATGAGTGAGAGAGCAAAAGGAGAGTGTATGGACAAGTGGGGTGTGTGTGTGTGTGTGTGTGTGTGTGTGTGTCTGAGTGAGGGACAGCTAGATCTCACAGGACATTCAGGGGCTGGTGGACCAGGCTCGCATAGCATGGCAGCCTCTGCTACTGCTATAATCTCTCCTGGAGCACTGGCTCTGCTGCAGAGACCATGCCATCTTGAAGAACAGAGCTGCTGTGATTGGAAGCCCAGCCTCACCTCCACCCAGGGTGCTCTCAGACACCACCGAGGATCCTACAGCCACTCAGGCCAGGGACCTGCTGCCTCAGCTGCCAACCCACAAACACCGGGACTCCAGCCTCCCCAGCTGAGGGCTTCTGTGAGTTCCAGAGGGTGTTCCCCTCCTGTCAGCCAGATGCTTTAGCCCCGGGCACCACAACAGCATGAGCAAAAAGCCAAGCCTTACGCAGCAGCCCCAGGCTCCGCAACCACTCCAGCAGTTGTGCAAGCAGCCACCACCCGCAACTGCACAAGGAGCAGCTGCCCCGCAACCCCCCACCCCCGAGGAGCAGCCACCACCCGCGACCATGCTGGGAGCAGCCGCCACCTGTTAATGCACGAGGAACAGCAGCCCTGCAAGCAGCTTCCACCCATGACTACCTGAGGAGCAGCTGCCACACATTACCACATAAGGAACAGCCGCCCGATGACCCCTCAAGTAGCAGTCACCACCCACGACCACACGAGGAGCAGCCACCCCATGACCATATAAGGAGTGGCCGCCCCACAAGCAGCGGCTGCCGCACGACCACCCAAGGAGTGGCTGCCCCGTGACCACCTGAGGAGGAGCCGCCACTGCACAATCCACCACCAAGCCCACTGGTGCAGCGACAGGCCTCATGCGACTTGACACCTAGATCCTTTGGTGAGAGCAAAAATGGGGAGACAGAAAAACAACCCCCAAAGGAAAGAAAATGAGGCATTGTCAGAAAATGAACTAAATGAAACAGAGGCATGCAATATGTCAGAGAAAGAATTCAGCATAAGGGTTATACAGTTTATAAACTGGATGGATGAGAAAATCAACAACCTATGTGAGAATTAGGGGGAAATAAAAAGTGATAGAGCTACAGTAAAAAATAATATGGAAGCTTTCAATAGTAGACTAGGAGAAGCGCAGTACCTAATTAGCAAATTAGAAGATAGGGAAGCAAAACACACCCAATCTGAACTGCAATTAGAGAACAAAATCAAAAGACGGGAGGAAAGCCTGAGGGAGTTTTGGGACAACATGAAATGAAGCAACATACATATAATTGGAGTGCCAGAATTACAAGAAGAGGAGCAAGGGTTAGAAAACCTATTAGAAGAAATAATGTCAGAAAACTTCCCAAATCTGGGAAAATATAAAGTCACACAAACACAGAGAGTCCAAAACAAGATGAACCCAAAAAGACCCACCCCAAGACACATAATTATGATGGGAAATGTTAATGACAAAGAGAGAATCTTAAAGGTTGCAAGAGAGAGACAGAAAGTTACCTACAAGGGGTCTCCCATTAGATTATCAAATGATTTCTCAACAGAAACACATCAGGCCAGAAAGGAATGGAAAGAAGTATACAAAGTGATGCAAAGCAAGGGACTGAATCCAAGAATACTCTATCCAGAAAGGCTATCATTCAAAATTGAAGGGGAAATAAGGAGCTTCACAGACAAAAAAAAAAAAGTTAAGGGAGTTTATCACTACCAAGCCAGCAAAGCAAGAAATGATAAAGTGACTATTGTAAAAAGAAGGGGGGAAAGGGGAAGAATAAACACTGGCAAAAAAAATAAAAATGGCTACAAACAAGTACCTATCAATAATAACTTTAAACATAAATGGCCTAAATGCTCCAATCAAAAGACACTGAGTAGCTGAATGGATAAGAAAACATGACCCATATATATGCTGTCTACAAGAGACCCACCTCAGCACAAGAGACTCACACAGAATGAAAGCAAAGGGATGGAAAAATATCTTTCAGGCAAATAGAAATGAAAAAAAAAGCTGGGGTAGTAATACTTATATCTGACAAAATAGACCTCAGACTGAAGGTCATAACAAGAGATAAGAAAGGCCACTTCATAATACTAAAGGAATCAATACAACAAGAGGATATAACTCTGGTAAATATATATGCACCCAATGCAGGAACACCCAAATACATAAAAAAACTTCTGGAAAATATCAAGGGAGAGATTGACAGCAATACAATCATAGTAGGGGACTTTAATACCGCATTAACATCACTGGATAAATACTCTAGACCAAAAATCAGCAAAGAAACAGCAATCCTAAATGACTCAGATCAACTTAATTGACATCTTCAGAACATTTCACCCCAAAGCTACAGAATATACATTCTTCTCAAGTGCACATGGGACATTTTCAAAGATAGACCACATATTGGGTCACAGGCAAAGTCTCTCCAAATTTAAGATTAAAATCATATCAAACATCTTCTCAGACCACAAGGCAACATATTAGAAATCAACTACAATAAAAACAATAAAAAAATTCAAACACTTGGAGTAGCATGCTATTAAACAATGATTGGGTTACAAAAGAGATCAAAGAAGAAATTAAAAACATCCTGGAAACGAATGACAATGAAAACACAACAATCCAAAACCTATGGGGCACAGTGAAAGCAGTCCTGAGAGGGAAGTTCATTGTATTACAGGCCTACCTCAAAAAACAAGAACAACTGGTAATAAATTATCTAACTCTAAAACTTAAAGAACTAGAAAGAGAGCAACAAGAAAAACCCAGAGTGAGCAGAAGGAAGGAGATAATAAAGATCAGAGCAGAAATAAATGACATAGAGACACACACACAAAAAAAAAAACAATACAAAAGAACAAGGAAACCAAGAGCTAGTTCTTTGAAAGGATAAACAAGATTGCTGAATCTCCAACGAGGCTCACCAAGAAGCAAAGAGAGAGGACCCAAATAAATAAAATCAGAAATGAAAGAGGCAAAATAACAACAGACCACCACAGAAATACAAAAGATTGTAAAAAATAAAAAAAAATACAATGAACAACTCTACTCCAACAAACTAGAGGAAATGGACATATTCCTAGAAAAATATGATCTTCCAAAACTCAATCAAGAATGAAAAAATCTCAACAGACTGATAACAAAGGAGGAAATTGAAGCAGTCATCAAAAAGCTTCCAGTAAACAAAAAGCCTGGGGCCAGATGGCTTCACAAGAGAGTTTCACCAAATATTCAAAGAAGAACTAAAACCTACCCTTCTCAGACTATCCAAAAAAAAATTCAAGAGGAAGGCACACTTCCAAGCTCTTTCTATGAAGCTAGCATTACCCTAATCCCAAAACCAGATAAAGACACTACAAAGGAAGAGAATTACAGGCCAATATCCCAGATGAACACAGATGCTAAAATCCTCAACAAAATTCTAGAAAATCGAATCCAGCATTACATTAGAAAGATCATACACCATGACCAAGTGGGATTTATTCCAGGGATGCAAGGATGGTACAATATCCACAAATTAATAAATGTGATACATCACATAAACAAATTGAGACACAAAAATCACATAATCATATCAATTGATGTAGAAAAGGCATTTGACAAAGTCCAACACTCTTTTCTGATAAAATTACTCAGCAAAGTGGGAATAGAAGGATCATACCTCAACATAATAAAAGCCTTATATGACAGACCTACAGCCAACATCATATTCAATGGGAAAAAAACTAAAACCATTTCACCTAAGAACAGGAACAAGGCAGGGATGCCCACTTTCACCACTCCTGTTTGACATAGTACTGGAAGTGCTAGCCATAGCGATCAGACAAGAAGAAAAAATAGAAGGCATCCAAATTGAAAAAGAAGAAGTGAAACTGTTATTATTCACAGAAGACATGATATTGTACATAGAAAACCCTAAAGACTCCATCAAAAAACTACTAGAATTAATAAATGAATTTGGCAATGTAGCAGGATACAAAATTAACACCCAGAAATCTATGGCATTTTTATATACCAATAATGAACTCAAAGAAAGAGAAACTAAAAAAACAATCCCATTTACCATTGCAACAAAAAAGTTAAGATACCTAGGAATAAATTTAACCATGAAGGTAAAGGACCTCTACTCAGAAAATTACAGGACGCTGATAAAAGAGATAGAGGAAGACATAAACAAATAGAAGAATATATCGAGTTCATGGATTGGTAGAATCAACATCATTAAAATGTCCATACTACCCAAAGCAATCTATAGATTCAATGAAATCCCCATTAAAATGCCAACAGCATACTTCAAAGACCTAGAACAAGTTCTCCAAAATTTCATCTGGAATAAAATAAAATAAAAAGACCCCAAATAGCTGCAGCAATCTTGAGAAAGAACAAAGTTGGAGGGATCACAATACCAGATATCAAGCTATATTACAAAGCCACTGTTCTCAAAACTGCCTGGTTCTGGAACAAGAACAGACATACAGACCAATGGAACAGAACAGAGAACCCAGCGATCGACCCAAGCCATTATGCTCACTTAATATTTGACAAAGGAGGCAAGAGCATACAATGGAGTCAAGACAGTCTCTTCAATAATGGTGTTGGGAAAATTGGACAGAAACATGCAAAAAAAATGAAACTAGACCACCAACATACACCATACACAAAAATAAACTCAAAATGGATAAAGGACTTAAATGGAAGACAGGTAACCATAAAAATCTTAGAAGAATCCATAGGCAGCAAAATAACAGACATTTGTCGTAGTAATATCTTTACCGATTCAGCTCCTAGGGCGATGGAAACAAAAAAGAAAATAAACAAATGGGACTACATCAAAATAAAAAGCTTCTGCACAGCAAAAGAAACTATCAACAAAACAACAAGAAAGCCCACTGCATGGGAGAACATATTTGCCAGTGATATCTCCGATAAGGGTTTAATCTCCAACATTTACAGGGAACTCATACAACTTAACAAAAGGAAGATAAACAATCCAATCAAAAAGTAGGCAAAGGACCTAAACAGACACTTTTCGAAAGAAGACATACAGAAGGCAAAGAGACATACGAAAACATGCTCACAGTCACTAATCATCCAAGAGATGCAAATCAAAACAACAATGCGGTACCATCTCACACCTGTCAGAATGGCTATCATCAACAAATCAACACAGGACAAGTGCTGGAGAGGATGCGGAGAAAAAGGAACCCTGGTGCACTGCTGGTGGGAATGTAGACTGGTGCAGCCACAGTGGAGAACAGTATGGAGTTTCCTCAAAAAGTTAAAAATGGAACTCCCATTTGACCCAGTGATTCCACTTCTAGGAATATATCCCAAGAAACTAGAAACACCAATCAGAAAGGACATATGCACCCCTATGTTCATAGCCGCACAATTTACCATAGCTAAGATTTGGAAACAGCCTAAGTGCCCATCAGCAGATGAGTGGATTAAAAAACTGTGGTACATCTACTCAATGGAATTCTATGCTGCTGTAAAAAAGAAGGAATTCTTACCATTTGCAACAGCATGGATGGAACTGCGGAGCATTATGCTAAGCGAAATAAGCCAGTCAGAGAAAAATAAATATCACATGATCTCACTCATTTGTGGAATATAATGAACATAAACTGATGAACAAAAATAGTACCACAGACATAGAAGCATCGAACAGACTGTCCAACCTATGAGGGAAGGTGGGGATGAAGGAGTAAGAGATCAACCAAAGGACTTTTATGCATGCATATAAGCATAACCAATGGACACAGACAGGGGCGGGGGTGTGGGGGCCTGTGCTGGAGGGTGGAGGCGGCCGGGAGAGGTAAATGGGGGGGGGGGGGAAGGAGACTTATGTAATACTTTAAACAATAAAGAATTTAATTTAAAAAAAAAAAAAACTATCTTTAAGACAGAGCCCTGAAGGATAAGTAGAAGTCAGCTAGGTTAACTGGGGCCAGAAGGTGGGTGGGGCTTCAAAGGGAGAAAGATCATTCCTGACAGAAGAGGCAGCATACACCTGGGATAAAAGAAAGCATGGCCTGTTTGAGAAACTGAGCAATGTCCTCGATGACCAAATGGTACAAAAACAAGGAGGAATCTCTAAGGGTAGAGACTGGGAAATAATTAATTCTGAGCCTGCAAGGCCGATAAGGATTCTAAACTTCTTTCCACATGCAAGGAGAAGGCACTTGGGAGCTTTCAGTTTGGTTCCTTTGGCTGCAATAAAGAGATGTGTTTGGAAAGGGGAAGGTAAAATCAGGGAGATGACTTAGGGGGCTGAGGCTGTAGCACAAGCATGAGATGGTGGTAGCCTGGGTGGCATGGTGACAATGGGCATGGAGAAAAGAGGACAGATTTATGGAAGAGCTCCCAAACAGAGGCAGTCCTCAAATCACATTGCTGCCTCCTTTTATTGAGTCAACCTCACAACTCATCCCCCTCGGCCTCCTATATCCCACCATCCACTCACATCCTGGGAATATATATATGAAAGTGGGGAAACCAGGTGGCCTTCCCTTGAGCCATGAACATTTTTAATTATATATCTATCACATTTATAATATCGATTGGAAAGAGACCCTCTGCCATTAAACATGCATAATCCCCACTTCCATATCCAATTAATCACTGGAAAGACCCTTGGTTTTACAAAAGGAAAGAGAACAGTTTCAGCACAGCCACTAGCAACCAGAAATGAGCCTGAAAACTAAGTCCTCCATCTCTTCCCAGGCCAGGGTCCTGTCCACGCGACCACCGAAGAGAAGATGGTGATCAGCGTCATGCTGCTCTGAGGTGAGAGGCTACCTGTCCTTCCCCTCCGCTTCTACAAGGCTCCGACCACTTCAGGACTAAAATGGACATCATGGATTCTTAAGAGGATTTTTTTAAAAGAAACAAGTAATATGTTTCCTCCTCTATTGTGCATTTTCCCTAGAAGCCCTCTATAAAAGGTTTTTATTATCCAAGGCAGCCTTTGAGATGTCACTCCAGCCCTAAGTGTATCTGCATTAAGGTGCAGCTTATTTCTTGTGTCTCCCAGAACCTTGCCCTCTTGCTATTAGTACATTCACAACCCCTCACACTCGCAACAGAACAAGAGAAGTCAGAGTAGATGAAAGGAACCAGATCCATTTGCTCCTAACCAGGCCCCTTAAGAGCCTCTTAGAGGATCCCAGGTTACAAATATGTTCATCTTTTCCATTCACAAATACCTTTTTTAAGGCAAAGATGTGTCTATAGAATGGGACAAGAATAAAGTCTATTGTTCCCTTCTAGAATCCTTTCTTCAAAATGTTTTTATCCAACCACAAAAATGGCTTTCGATGTATGCCATTGTTTCACAGATATATTTTAAACATATACCTGTCTCTCTGGGATTGTGGGTTTCTGAAGCAATCAACATTTCTGAGGTGTGACACAGGAAAAGAATTTGATACTCTTGTTCTAAGGGACAGAGAGAGAAACCAGGGCTTTATTTATAAACCAGCAGAACTGCATGTACTTTAACAGAAATTTGGTATTGACTTCAAAACCTTTACAGGGATAATTTCTGCTTTCCATAACAACGACATCTATGGCATCTAGCTTTCCCCTCTATATTGGTGACACAAGACAGAGGAAGGCCACATGTGATGGGTTCCATTATGCATCAGTTGCAGCCATGGAAATTGAACAAAGACCCCCATCTTACCCCATATCTTGAGAGTTTAAGACGTTATGTTGCTGACACTGTGCTGTGGCTAAAGGGTGAAAATAAAGATATGCTGTAACCTTGGCTGTGAGCCTTGAACATGGCTGGATTCGTTTCTCACATCACAACTCATTTTTCCATGAGCCCTGGTGCCTGGATGCAAAATACTTTATTTATTTTTTTCTTTTTCTCAAAAGGCTTTTTTTTTTCTTTTTTACAATGGAGCTATGACAAAAAAATACATTAAACATGAGGCTGAAAATCCTAATCTAAATTATCCTCCCAGTCATTCTAGTTTAAATACTCTATGAAACAGAATATTCCTCATGAAAAACATCTTTAGGAGAAACATAAAATAGATTCTGAGGAAATTATTGTTTCTGGGGGATCTGACTTTTGTCCTGGTCATGCAGAGAATGGTTAAGCCCTAGATACTCTTGGGTCAGGCAAACCTAGGCTCCATCTCTGCTCTGTCATTTACAAATATGAGGACTTTGCAAGTTGCTTAACATTTAATTTCTGGGCAGGAAGAGGGTTGTGTAAACTGGGAATAATAACTACTTTATATGATTACTAGGCTTAAGATAATATGCAAAAGAGCTTAGCATTGTGCCTGACAGATGTATTATTTATATTCATCTTAACTATTATTATATTTATTATACTTAATTTCAGTACAAGGCATCATCTTCATGTTCTTTAGGCTAGTATAATGAAATGTCAAGCTATAACTATTATGTTCATAATCCAGTTTTAAAGAAACCAATTTTTATGACACCCTCTTAGTAAGTAGAGGAAATATTTTTAATTCAAACCAAAAATATTATTTTAACCAAATTTCCAGAATAATTCCTCAAAATCATATTTTACTTAAGTTATCCAAATAATGGCTTCATTTATCCACATTCCATCACAAGAGACTTTAGATGTGTCAATGAACTGCTTCTCTAAATTATTATTTTTTAAAATCATCTATTTGGACAAATTTTGGCAAAGCCATAATAAGACTTCTACTAGTCCTGAGGAAATAACCAAGTAGTTTCAGGGCAGAAATTATCTATACTTTTATATACTACAGTTTCTTTATCTATTCATCCATCAATGTACATTTAGGTTTTTTCCATATCTCATTAAAAGAAAAAAAAATTAACTATTTATGGTGATGGATGTTAACTAGTTTTATTGTGGTGATCAATTTGAAATATATACAAATATCAAATCATTATGTTATACACCTACAACTAATGAAATGTTATATGTCAATTATACTTCAGTTTTAAAAAGACACTATAAACATCAAGTTTGAGAAAAAGGAACCCTCATGTACTGCTGGTGGGAATGCAGACTGGTGCAGCCACTGTGGAGAACAGTATGGAGTTTCCTCAAAAAGGTAAAAATGGAACTCACATTTGACCCAGTAATCCCACTTCTAGGAATATATCCCAAGAAAACAGAGACACCAATCAGAAAGAATATATGCACCCCTATGTTCATAGCAGCACAATTTACAATAGCTAAGATTTGGAAACAACCTAAGTGCCCATCAGCAGATGAGTGGATTAAAAAACTGTTGTTACATCTACACAATGGAATACTATACTTCTATAAAAAAGAAGGAACTTTTACCATTTGCAACAGCATGGATGGAACTGGAGAGCATTATGCTAAGTGAAATAAGTCAGTCAGAGAAAAATAAATATCACATGATCTCACTCATTTACAGATTATAATGAACAACATAAACTGATGAACAAAAACAGATCCAGAGACAGAGAAGCATTTATCAGATGCTCAAACCTCAGAGGGAATGTAGGGGAGGGTGGGGGTAAGGGGGAGAGATCAACCAAAAGATTTGTATGCATGCATATAAGCATAACCAAAGGACAGAGACAGCAGGGGGGTGAGGGCATGTATGGGAGTGGGGGGGGGCCAACGGGGGGATATGGACACATATGTAATACCTTAATCAATAAAATATTTTTTTAAAGTTGCAGAACATATACACAATGGAATATTACTTGGCCATAAAAACAAATTAAATCTGACCATTTGCGACAGCATTGATGGGCCTAAAGGGTATCGTGCTGAGTGAAATAAGTCAGCCAGAGAAAGACAAATACCATAGGATTTCACATATATATGGTATCTAAAGAACATTAACAAACAAAATAGAAACAGACTCATAGATACAGAGAACATACTGATAGCTGCCAGAAGAGAAGAGGTTTGGGAGGCTGGGTGAAAAAGGTGAAGGAATTAAGAAGTACAAATTGGTAGTTATAAAACAGTCACAGGGATGTAAAGTATAGCAGAGGGAATATAATCAATAATATTTTTAAAACTATGTATGGTGCCAGATGATTACTAGAAATATCTGGAGGGGGAACACTTTGTAAAGTATATGATTATCTAACCACTATACTGTAACCTGAAAGTAATACAAAATAATATTGAATGTAAACTGTAATTGAAAAATAAAATCTTTTTTTTTTAAAGAAGAAGGTTTTTAGTCATAAATGATAATTCAGGTGACAGAGAGTAAAATGTTTTCTGTCACAAATGATAACTCAGGTTATATAAGAAGAAGTATTTCAGTCATATATGGAAAAGAAAGAAAGCTTTGTTTCCCCCAAGGAACAAGTATGTTCCGCCTTCTCCACTCTCAATACTTCCTACCTATGAGCAATGTCAGCATGTTACTAAGCAGGTATCTCTTTACATTGGCTGCCAGGAAGCTTCAACTTCAATGAGCAAGTATATTTACTATAATTCTACTAGAGGCCTGGTGCATGAAATTCATGCATGGGGACGGGGGGGATGTCCCTCAGCCCAGTCTGCGCCCTCTCACAGTCTGGGAGCCATCAGTCAGACATCCTTAGCACTGCCTTGGAGGCAGTAGAGGGGGAAGTCTGACTGAGAGCTATAACCAATGGACACATACACTGGGGCCCATGGGGGGGGGGGATGGTGGGCGGGCTAAGCCGGCAGTTGGACATCCTTAGCACTGCCGTGGAGGGAGGAGAAGATCCCGCCACCACCACTGTGCTTGACAGCCGTGAGCCCGGCTCAGGGCTTCTGGCTGAGCAGCACACTCCCTGTGGGAGCACAATGACCACCAGGGGGCAACTCCTGCATTGAGTGTCTGCCCCCTGGTGGTCAGTGAGCATCATAGAGACCGGTCATTCTGCCGTTCGGTCGATTTGCATATTAGCCTTTTATTATATAGGATGATCTGCATGTTTGGGACCTAGCTTTCACTTACCCTTTATTTTCTATTACCTTTATATATGGGGTAACCCTAATTTTTAATTACATTTTATTGTAAGACTTTTATAAGCCACATCAAATCTCTTAAGAGTGAAAAAGAAAGTCATAAAAAAATGGAAAATTAATCACTATCAAACACCTTTAGTGTAAAGGCAAGTGTTATGAGCTTATATCAACAGAAGATTTGTCATTCTGGTTCTCCACAGCCTGT
The DNA here is from genome assembly GCF_027574615.1 of Eptesicus fuscus. NCBI lineage: Eukaryota > Metazoa > Chordata > Mammalia > Chiroptera > Vespertilionidae > Eptesicus > Eptesicus fuscus. The sequence continues at coordinate 55,729,606 of NC_072477.1, forward strand.
CCACATTGTCCTGAATTCATCACTAACAAGCTCTATGACCTTAAGCAAATTATTTAACTTCTCTGTGCATATTTTCCTCAACTATATAATGGGCTTAATAATAGTACTCTTCTCATAGCATTGTTGTGAAAGTCAAGTGAGTTGATTCTGTAAAACAATGCCTGGCAATAACAGGTATTCTGTTAGCTACTATTGTTATATATATATATATATAAAAAGACATCATTATTGGTCTAAAGAATCTCAGTGTCTAGTAAGATAAGTGCCTACACACAGACAGGAAAAATAATGCAAAGGATAATTTCATTGTTACTGTGTTAGACAACCAGCTAATTCAAAAATCATACTCTGTCCTTTTATTTACATTCCTGTCACTTTCTATATGTAATGTAGAGTCATGAGAATTTTCTTCCTTAAATTCCAATCTACAAACATGGGGAAGTTAATATTTCATTGACATTTAATCTAATTGCCCATATGTGATAGCAATGATTATAGTACTTTGTCCCTGACATTTATGTTGCCTGAACATCACATGGCTTAAATTGGCCCACAAGCTATAACTGTCCTCAATTGATGTCTATCTTTAACTTTTCTGGATTGAGAACAAAATTTCAGCACCAGAGTACATACTCTTTCACATGCAAACAAACCCAAACACACAAGCACATGTGTACACACAAAGGAGGTGTCTGGGTACCATAACTGAACCCACCCCTGCCCAGTCAATCTACTATTATGTTTCATCATTTCAATCGATTGTGCAGCAGTCAACTGGACTGATCATGTGGTGACCCAGCCTGGTCATTAAGACAGCTGTGATAATCAGATCAGCTGGCAGACAGTCAACTTTGTTCATCTAGAGATGGCAGGAGTCTCCCATGTCAAAAAATTTTGCAACCCTGAGGTAGACTTTATTATTGTAGACAGCATTCCTTTTTCAGGCCATTAACATAACTGGGATCCAATTATCAAGTTCACTTAAAGCATCACTTTTTGAAATAAGCACATAAACTGCAATCAAAACTTGGAATGCAGTGCTCACTTCGGCAGCACATATACTAAAATTAGAATGATACAGAGAAGATTAGCATAACCCCTGCACAAGGATGACATGCAAATTCATGAAGCATTCCATATTAAAAAACAACAACAAAACAAAAAAACAACCTTGGAATGTATGTGCTACATCTACCGAGACCCTCCTGTTAAATAGTTGGAAAGGGGTGCCACTGAAACAACAAGGCTTTTTGGCTCCGGTATAAAGGGCTGAATTCTTATGTTGCTTTATTTCCCAATTTGTAATTCCAAAGTCTGTGCAGTGCTGATGTCTAGTTAGCTACATCTTCATGTCCTGTATGGTGGTGGGTGCAGCTGGACAGAAGCAGGCTGCTGGTTCACTGTGATTGTGTGGCCCAGCCTGAAAAGCCTCCTGGGACCATCAGTGTTCTGCAAATTACAGTCGGCCTGGCCTGAAGGTCAGCAGCCATCCCCCAGCAGGCACTGGCCGTCCCAGCCCACTGCCCTTGAGAAATTGGTGTGCTGCAAAACATATTTGCTCAGATACGGAGAGAAAGCGATTCTTCACCTAATTATATCCATTTGGCTCTGAACAGATAGATCATCTCTTTGTGGGGAAACAAAGCAAGAAGGAAAGGGATGTTTATGTATACTTGCTTGTTAAATCTCTCCAAAATTTTGTAGGGAAGTTGTGTGTAGCTAAAATTAGATCATGAATGTTTATGCTTTGTGAATTGAACACACTATATAAATGATGGATTGGAAAAGTGAGAGAAGGATAGAAAGTGAGAGGTGGGGCAAGAGTATGCACCCCACCATAGGGCTGTCTTACAGAAATGGCCACAGTGAATCCCTATCTATAAATAGCTCCCAGCAAAAATGCCTTCTCTCTAGCCTGCGAAAATAACAGTCATTCTCCATCATTGAAATGCCTCTGAGTGCTGCTATTCAATCTTTCTCAGCTCTATGCAATGTCTTGACTCATTTGCAAAGAGCTGAGTGTAAGCCAGTATTTCACATGTAAGCTATTTTGCTAACTTAGAGTTAAATCAGTAGACAAAGAAGCGCAACGGAATGGTCTGAAAGTACCCACACAGCAGCTTGGGAACCACACAATACGGGTGCACCAGCCCAATGGGGGCAGAGCCAATTGACCTCAAGTCTATTTGGGCAAAATTGTACAGTAGGTACATTTTATTAGGCCAAGGAGGTTTCCAGAGCTTTTACCCACTATCTTCCTTCTTAGCTGGTGTCCAAAACGAGTTCCCTTATTCTTTGTCTATTCTGTACCCATCTTCATCCTTACTCTCCTAATTTTGTCCTCTTAGACCATTCATTCACACTAAGATATATGACCGTTCTCTTGGGTTCAGCTGTATTTTAATTGGGGTCAAAGAGATGAAACTCTGGGTGGAATTTCAGGCCTTGTTCAGAGAAGGACTTAGGGCCATGTAAACCTTTCTAATAATAAAACGTTAATATGCAAATTGTCCCCTCAACCAGGAGTTCAACCAGCAGGCAGGCTGGCCAACCGCCCATGTCCCCTCCCCCTAGCCAGGCTGGCGGACCCCACCCATGCACATTCCTAAACATCCCACCCTGCTGGAGGTCGCCACATTTTCTGTTCTATAGTGGAGCCCCAGAATCATCCCTTGTGGCTAAAGGTTTTTCTGCACAGCCATGCAGAGGACTGACTTGGAAATTATCTTGAGCACAATGCTTGGTCCAGGAGCCCTGTGAAGTATGGCCCTGGAGAAATAAGGCAGGTGAAATAGCTGGGAATGACAGCCAACTTCCAGGCCCAACTCCACCACATTCATCTGGAAAATGAGGATGTTCATTGTCATCTTGACCACACAGCAACGTGCACAAGGCTGCTGGAGCCTATCTAAGAAAGCCTTTGAACCCCTCAGATTAAAGGGATTGTATAGTTTAAGAACAAAAGGATTCAAAGCCTTACTGTACAGTTTAAAACGTTATTACTATCCTGGCTTCTGGTCTCTAAGAGAGAGACACTGTTTTTCTAGTTATTTTATCTTAATTTGCAAGCAGTCCTAGCTGAATTGTTCATTTCTTTTCAAAATCAGCCCATTAGTTACAAGGTTAAGATTCAAATGGGCAGGGGAGAAGAAAAAGAAGCAAGCCAGTAAGAAGAGGAATGGACATCTTCATCTTTAGTAAGTGTTTTGTTTGTAAAGCATGCATTTCATTCCATCTGAAGGTAAAAACAAACAGATGTGGGGAATGGTCTCTTCACTTTCAGCTTTGCGGCATCCCAAGGTCTAGGGCAGTGATGGCGAACCTATGACACTCGTGTCAGCACTGACACGCGTAGCCATTTCTGATGACACGCGGCCGCATGCCGAAGATGAAACATTTGCTGCTCCTGAGGATGAAACATTTGCGACTAGAGTCTTGGAGTTAGTTTTTTCCTCAAAGTGACACACTACCTGAGTTATGCTCAGTTTTTTGGCAAAGTTTGACACACCAAGCTCAAAAGGTTGCCCATCACTGCTCTAGGGTCTATCCAACTCTCCTGTCCTGGCTTAGGTTGAACAGCTTTGGGGTTCTGTTCTGGAAGCACTAGCTCTGTGAGACTGACCATGTGGAATGCCCTATTCTTGGGGAGTCCATTATAAATCCCAAAACTGGAGGTTTGTCTTGGAGGTTCATTAATTTAGCCTTAAGGGGGGAAAATGTGATTCAAACAACGAGTCATAGTTATATTCAGCTCAGAAAACTTCTGGCTAAGAAAGGAAGAAGGTAAGATGTAAAAAGGACAAACTGTGAAATATACTTATTGAAGCATACTAACCAATATTCTCCACCATGTTCTACTGGTGGATTCATTCCTAACTCAATCCAAAATTGTATTCAATTCTTAAAAAGAAAGAAGAAAGAAAAGAACAAGACTGACTTTTTTGATTCTGACATTAACTGTGGTAAAGGGTGGTTTTTCAGCCCCTATATGGCTAAGGGCACTTCATAATAGAATCCAGCGCCTTTCACCCCTAAATCACTGATTTGAATCCAACCCAGGTCACTACTGACAGAATGTTATTACCTCTAGGTGTTGTCTAGTGGCCCATGTGGAATGAGTTGATGGTCTCTGTCCTGTTCCATGTGGGTAGTTGCCCACGTCACCTCGTTGTCAGTTTCAAACGAGAAGCCAAGGAGTTAATGGATGTGGCACCCGAGCCCCCCTTGCCCTGGGAGGTGGTGCCCTCCAGGTCGGAGTGGAGGGCACTGCCTGAGATGTGTGAAGCAAGGCCCCAATCTCCCTCATCACTTTCTGGGACATCAATCCATCTCATTGTTCCACAATAACCTTTGCCAGGGACAAAGAATAAAAGGCACAGCTGGGGTTTTACCCAGGATTTATTTCCATTTTTCCTGGCATGGAAGACTCCCAGTCGTGAATGCCACCCGCTTATATATATCAACTTTCAATTCACCATCCTAATTAGAAAAACAAGAATCTGTAACACCAATGCCATATGAATATTTATCTCCAAATAAAATGTTATTGTATTATGTTTTTCTACTTGCTTTGATGTAAAAGATTTTGCTACAGAAAAATAAAAATAAAAAAAAATATCTAAACTCAACCAAGCCACAGACACAGTATGAGAATTTCTATTCACGAGAACAAAGACACACATGTTTGAGAAAGAATGACCATACATACTCCATACTCTATTACTGTATATATTCCTACCCTTTAGAGAACATGTCATTCAACCCCCTCTTTTTCAATGAGTACTCTGACACCCACATAGGCAAAGTGTCTTGTTCCAGGTCACACCGTGAGACAATAATATGACTAAGATTGATGAGGAAGCCCCAGATCTGTGCTGCAGTGCTCTTGCACAGAAGCATTTCATTTCATTTTGTTAGCAGGTGTTCGCTGAGCACTTCCTGTGAGACAGGCACTCGGCTACATCCTGTGGTAGTGGCAGTGGTGGCAGTGATCATGGAAGTGAGGGAATGGGGACAAAAAAGAAACACTTCCAGCTCAGCATCTAGCACAGAGCCTGAGATGTCAATAAACAAGAATAGAAATATGAACAAAAGTTTACATATGAGGGTTCTTTTCTGCTAGGTTTTACAAGAGACATCCAGAGACAAATATTTAAGTAAACATAATTTATTTTGGAAGTGATGCCAGGAAGCAGTGACAAAGGAGAGGGGAAATAAGAGAGGGAAGAAAAAGAATGTCATACAGAGTGTGCTAGTTAGTAGGTTGCTACTGAGGGCACCTGAGGCTCAATCCCACAGGGGACTTGTGGGAGACAGCGAGAACAAGCTTCAGGGTTGTCCCACGAAGAGGTAAGGAAGTGGGATATCTATCTACCAACATCCATCCATCACAAACAGGGCGTTCACTCCCCAGCAGCTCCCACATGCTGCTACAGTCACAGATGACCCTCACATAGTGGGTCGTAGGAATTGGCAACAGGAAACCATCAACCTTTCCAGAAACTGTGAGTGTTGAAGGGGTGTGAGTAGGGCAGCAACAGCTTCTGCTATAAGGGTGTATGATCTTGTTAAGAATATATCTAATGTTTAGAAGACAGTCAGTAATACAGAAGAAAGGAAAAACAACATGGGAAGTGATTGCTGTGTGTGCTCAATACAGGGCAGGTCCGGGAGAAGGTGCTACTTCCTGTACTAAGGCCTGGCTCGCAGCACTGTCTGTTCCCTGGCCACCCATTCCCAGCCAGCAATGCAATGTGCTCCTCTCCCCTCACCTCTTCACCTCTCTGCTAGGCCTCTTCCTTCAGCTGTATGATCCATAATGGCTCCTTTGCAGCATTTCTTCCTTCAAAAGCCTTTGTCTGGTCCCTAACATCCCCCTTTTTAGCCCCCACCAAGGCAGTTTCCTCCATCTTATTGTTTCACTCTCAGAGCCTCCAGAACTGGAGTTTCTCCCTAACATTTCATCCTCCAAATATCTTCTTATTTTCCCCTCGTCTCCCCAACATCTATGGTAATAAATAGGAATTTGTTTCTGAATAACAACAGATAGCAGTTGCTCAAGGGATTTAGTGAATAAATTAATCATCACATTACTAAGTCAAGCTGCCAGAAGTGCTCAGGGGAGAACAGGCCAGACACTGAACTGAGAATTTGGTAGCAACTTTCAGTCCAATTCCTGAAGAAAATTAGACAGACCCCCACAGCCCTCAGGAATCAGCTGAGTTCCAATGATGTTTGCCTTTAAAACCAGAGAAAAGCCCCTTGGAATTCTCATGCCCAAGCACTGTGCAATTCCCAGAACCTTCCTCAGCTCCAATTTCTCTCAAAGAAACTGTCTCAGTAATGTACACAGAAAAAAAAAAGAAGAAAAAAAAAAAGTAATGTACACAGACTTAAGTGCATAGTTGCGCAGACATTGAAATAAGGTGCAGGGAGGGAAATCTGTCTCAGAAGATGTCAGGGGAAATGAGGAATCATCTTCCATTTCCCACTTGGGCAAACTATAAATATTTTGGAGGGGAAAGTTCATACAGAAATGGTTATAAGAATTTTTTAATTATCCTTTCTTTGAGGGAAGCTGCCTAATAGTTAAGAAGTACCTTTTGTATGCAAAGAGCTAGCTGGGTGCTTTATACAGTATCTCATTTAATCCTAATAAAATCTTATGAATAATAATAAGTGGCAATATTTATTGAGGCAATATTCTGAGCACTATACTAACAATAATATATTGTATTGTTCAATCCTCACAATACCTTATAAGATAGGTGCAATTTTTATCCCCATTTTACTCATGGATAAACTGTGGCTTTGAAATGTTCTATAATCTGCCCTAAGTCATTCAGCTCATTTGGAACCACTGGATCTGGAATCCCACACTGTCATGGGGGCAGTCCAATGGTTTCTCACCCAGGATCTTCCAGATATGGTGGCTCCACCATCATGAGGTAATGGGGCACATGGTTACCTTTAAGAATGTCAATTTCAAAAAAAATTGACATTTGGGATGCATTCCAAAAACCTAGCTCCTATATTTATCCACTGATCTTGCATCCATGAATATCCAAGGCTTTGAGACTGTACTCACAGGAGGGTCACTTCTGCTCTTCACAGTCACTTTTGCAATCCCACTAGCACCAAAAATACATGAGAGGAAATAATGTCCTCCACTTCTGCAAATCACAACCTCCTGCTGGAGGCAGGCTGAGGTCTGCAGAATTAGGAGTATCCTTACACCTAGTTCCCAACACTGGGCCCAACTCAGCAGAGACTGGGAAATGAGAGTAGCACAAGAAGACCCAAGATGAAGCACACGCATTTTAGGAGAGACATACTTATCTGAGAGATAGACGGCAAAGGCTGTTTTGTATTGACCCCCAAAAAAGCCCTGACTCCAATCTGTAGAGCTTACAAATGCCAAAATGTAAGAGGGTAGCGAACAACTTAAGAGTAATCCAAATAGGCATTGTTGCATTAAAAACTCAAAAACAAAGCTTCTGGATCCTTACTAGTCTCTTGGCCTCAACCACCATGGTCATCACCAGCCCAGAACCCTAGCCATTTGAACCATTCTCTGATTTATTATTTAATGCAAACCCCAAGTTACAATCTGGCTGGATTCACAGAGGCCTCAAGAAGTGGTTTAGAACTTGCATTTCCTGGGGACACAAAATTGCTAAGAGTAAGGGTTCCCCAGGCAGCCTGTGAAAGCCACCTGAGCTCATCTTATATTATGCTTCCATTTGGGATGATGACAACCCGCCTCCCACTGACTCCTTCCCTAAAGCAGAGATGCACTGAAGAGATGCAGGGGTGGTGCTGTGGTCAGGAGCCCCATGGGATCCACCCCAAGGAGATCTGACCCTGGACTGAGGGTTCACCAGCAGGTCCATTGGTGACACCTCCTGCAGAGCAAATGCCAGAAGCAGAGCATGGTGTGGAAGCAACTGCCCAAGACGCAGGTTGGGAGGTACCTGAGGAGCCATCGGAAGAGTTCTGAATCAGGAAACACATCATGGAAGCTGGGTGACTTCAACTCTCATCCACAAAGTATGGGCAATGACTAACATCTCATCTACAGGCTACTATGAGGGTTTAATGAGGAAGTAGAGTTGAAAGTCTCATGGCATGTGGCACTTGGTATATACCAAACACACATGGATTAAGAGCATATTTGAACTGTAAAAAAAACTTTATATTATAACTAGAGGCCCGGTGCATGAAATTCGTGCATGGGGGTGGGGGAGTGTCCCTCAGCCTAGCCTGCACCCTCTCCAATCCAGGATTCCTCTCACAATCCGGAACCACTGGCTCCCAACTGCTTACCTGCCTGCCTGCCTGATCCCCCTAACTGCTCTCCCCTCCTTGCCTGATCACCCTAACTGCCTAACTGCTCCTCCCTGCCAGCCTGATCCCCCTAAACTGCCCTCCCCTGCTCGCCTGACTGCCCTAACTGCCTAACTGCTCTCCCCTTCTGGCCTGATCCCCCTAATGGCCTATCTGCTGTCTACTGCCAGCCTGATTCCCCTAACTGCCTATCTGCTCTCCCCTCCTGGCCTGATCCCCCTAACTGCCTATCTGCTCTCCCCTCCTGGCCTGATCCCCATGCCTATCTGCGCTCCCCTCCTGGCCTGATTCCCTAACTGCCTATCTTCTCTCCCTTCCTCTCAGTGCCCTTCAGACCCCTGGCAGCGCAGGCGTGCTGAAAGCTCTCCAAAACAGTCCGCCCCCATCCTGATTGGCTGTTACGTGATGGCATCCTGTACAATTTGCATATTCCTTTATTAGTAGTATAGATTAATCATAATACCTTAGATTTACACATTTCTCATTTCATAAAGCAATTTTGAGTATCTGAATTCCAATCCTTGCAACAGTCATAAAGATGGGCATTTATATTGGTTCTATTTTGCAAATGAGGAAACAGAGGCTCAAGACAATTCAATGGCTTTCTCACAGTCACACATAAAATGCTAGAAGAGGTCCTAGACTCAGGGAACTCTAACTCTATAGGGAAGTCAGTCATAGACTTCTTGGCTCATTGTACTTAGTGTCTGGAAACAGTGACATGTAACCTCTCAGGTCAAAGCAAAAATGGCATGGGCAGTTAGTCACCTTCCTCCCAAGTTCCAAATATTTGCCTTGTAGAAAAAATAGAAGTAAGAATAATGATGAAGTAGAACAAAGAGATCTGCTAGAACCTGGCCCTGTGGTGTCCATTTTTCATTTACTCCAATTCCCTACAACTGGCTCGGACATTGCCCTCACTGGCCTCCTGTTTGTTCCCTGGGGCAACCCTTCAAGTTATCTAAGCACCCGTACCCCTTCCTTCCATTTTCCATGAAGATAAAGCTTCAGAAAAGGGGCTGTTGGCTAATCCTACACCTCCCCACTTTCTGGAAGTCAGCAAAGCTTGCCATATTTCTCCAAGAACAAATTCCCACCTTTACTTTTTCCAGTGTTTTCCTGGTCATGTCACATGGCAGGCATGGTTAGGGAGGCAGGTTAGGTATAAGCATGGCCCTCAGGCATCATTCCAGTCCACACCACACAGCTCAGCCACCGCCTCCAGTTGTGTGCGCACTTTAAAGCCAAGACTCTATCTGTTTGACCTTTCTTTTGCCATCAGCCTCTGACCATTAGCAGGCCTAGTCATTTGTTTCTAAAAGAGGGGAGCAGGAACCTCTTTTGTCTGTTTGCTTTATTAAACCACAGTCACAAGAAGTCTCCTCAGAATAACAATGTTCTCTGTGCCCTTCACCTGGCACATGGCCCTGACAAGAAGAAGTGCATTTAATGGCGAAGTAGGAAGAAACAGAGTCAAAAGGTGTAGCCCCCACATGCACACCATGTCCCTTCCCTTTGCAGCTCCTTGCCACAGCTGTCCTGCGATGACTGACAACATAAACAAAGGGGGAGGGGGTGTATTTCTGGGGCTAAACATTAAGACAAAGACAGCCAGAGCTACTTAATTCTTTGAATGAGACAAACATAAATGGCGCGTGGATGTGCAATAAGGTGTAAAAGAGGAAGCGAGATGCATTAGAACCAAGAGTGCATAATGTATTATCAACAGCTCTGCGGCTTTGATGGGCGAAGGCTTTTATACAGACTCTGTATTGATAGGTATTTCAACCAGCAGTAAAAAACCGTTCTTGACATTCATCTATAGGGAAAAATATCCATGTACTCTTGGCTGTAGGACCAATTAGTCTGTGAAAGCAGCGGGGAGGGGGACAGAATATAAATGCAGGATGCATCCGCACTTGATTACTCTAATGAAATGTCCATTGATTCCTATAGATTAATGTGAGAAGAACAGCAGCTGCAGAGTGGCTAACACCTCTAGGTCAGCAGCTGTGTGTGGCGGGGGTGGGGGGAGCGGGGAGGTGTGCATGTGTGTGAATACCCCCACTAGTCTGATGCCATGGAGAAGAGAGAAAAGAAGGTGTGTGGTGTGTGTATGTATGTGTGTGTGTGTTTGTGTGTGAGTGTGTCGAGGTGAGAGTGATTGTGCTGAACAGAATCAAGGAAAGGAAGGGTCTTGCTCTTAGAGATCAAGGTGTGTCTGTGTCTGCCTATGGACAATAGGAATTCCACTCTAACACTTGCCAGGACCTGGACTGAGCGCTCCATTTCCCGTTTCTTGCCCTACTCACACCCACATTTGACTTTGCTATGAGGAGGACAGAGAATTCACAGGTCACCTAGTTTGGTTCAATTGATTTCATATAGCCTTTAACCATCCAGAGCAAAATGTGGAGTTCACAGATGGCTCTCTGCCCACTCACTGGTGCCCACCCTCCCCCTTCCCATCCCAAAGCTGACACTGGCTTGTCCAACCCAGTACTGTGCCTCGGGTAAATGTGCCAAATTAAGTTACTCACTCCCAAGCTTAGAGTATCCACCCCACCTCCATGTAATTACTAGGGAAGGATTCTAGCCCCCCTGGAGCTGGCATCAACCTAAAATCTCCATCTCAAGAGAAAGAATACTTAAAGGATGCTCATTCATTGCCAAGTAAACAGTTCTCCCATGGCTACGAGGGCCTACTTTAGAAAATGCTATCTACGCAGGCCCATAGCAGAAGGTCTGAGGGCTGCCTGGGGTTTTAGCTAATCTCTCCCGGTAATATGCACAAAACTCATCTACATAAAAATGTCCACTAATTAGTATATGTTTGCTCCATGTGGTTCTCAATAATTTCTACTTGTTAAAAGGAAGTAAGGAAAGTCTGGGACCCAGGAGAACCCTGTGTATGCAAGCACCTGGTGGAGCTCTGAGGAAGACTGAGTCCGCTGCCACTGCCCCAGATAGGAGCGCTCAGAGGCTTGTGGGGATGCTCTCTGGGCCTCTGCAGAACAGCAAAGATAGGAAAGCCAGTGAGAAGAGCAGGCTCTGGAATTATTTTCTCACCAGAGAAGGACTTCTGCCCCAGCAGGAGAACTCAACACCCAACAACCATGAATCCCACCTAAGCCCAATACAAAAGGAAACATCAGCCTCACTCCTTCTTACTCGCTCAGAGGACTCTCCTGGCTAATCAGAACCTGCTGGTCACTCTGAGTTCTGTGTCTCTGAATCACTGCTTGTACAAGACCAAAAAGAAAGGGGCCCTTCACTGAAGAGTCGAAAAAATGAATGACAGGGATGAAATATATTAATAGCACTGTTAGGTATTTAGCATGGCAAGAAAACCCCACACACTTTACCACAAAACACATACAGTCAGCATCCATGTATTTGCTCCATTCATTATCATTAACATGATTTTAGATATAGTTAGAAACAGAACCTTTAACTGGAATTTTATGGAGATATATCCTATATAATAAAATCCTAATATGCAAATTGACTGAATGGTGGAACCACCAGCGGAATGACCAGTTGCTATGATGTGCACTGACCACCAGACTGTGTTGAGCGTCTGCTTCCCGAGAGGGAGGTGACCAGTGGCAGCAATCGGGGATGGGGCCTGCCAGCGGGCAGCACCAGGCTGCCAGCCAAGGCGGGTGCCACCGGGGCCCCCCGATCGCCCCGCCCACCGGTCACCCCACAGATGGCCCTGATCGCCGGCCAGGCCTAGGGACCCTACCCTATATATTGGGAACAGTCTCTTAGATTTAAAAATTAAAACCTGGCAAGACTACTCTAACAATGAAAAAAGCAGGATGATGCAGCAATGACATGCATGGACTCTGGCTTGCACATTTTGTGGTCAGCCCTCATTCTGACACTTATAACTGTGTAACAAAGCCAATTACTTTTCTCTGCTTCAGTTTTTCCACCCATAAGATGGGGGAAATGGTACTACTACCTCAGAAGGATCATGTTTATGTACTACTTTTTATAATCAGGGCCAAAAAAATGTAGCTGCCCATACAACAGCAAGATGCCTTTCACCTGAATGAAAAGTATGGCCACTGGTGCATCATGCAGTGTCCCAGATTGCGAGAGGGATGTCCAACTTCTAGTTTAGGCCCAACATCCCCCAAGGGGTCCCAGACTGCAAGAGGATGCAGGCAAGGCTGAGGGACACCCCCCCCCCGTGCACGAATTTCATACACCAGGCCTCTAGCATACACACACACACACACACACACACACACACACACACATACTGATACTGACTATAATGAGATCAAAATTCTCTGTGCATCAAATCTGATTAGATAGGTGGGTAGGCAGGTAGCTAGCTATAGGCCTAATTTTAAATGTAAATAGTCATATTCTCCTGAATGCTCCCCAGCTAAGATAAGGCTTTCCGGTTTTCCAGTTCTCCTTCTCCTGTCGGCACCATATAAGTCTGTATTTTAAGGGATATAGGGCCCAATGTTCTTTTTTTATTGAGAAGCTGCAGAACTCTAACTGGTGGTTCAATAAATTGTATTACATCCCCCTTGCACTGAATGCCCTACACGCTTTGGCTTTCCATGTGTAATTGCAAGCTGTTATTAGCCCTGAGCTGTGTCCGTTACTGGCCACACTCTTGCTGAGCGGTCAATTTTTTCCCCTGCCATTTCCTTTGCTCACACCATGCTGACCACGTTGGCCAGAGGCAGCCCGAGGTTTATAGTGCAGCATTGATTTTTCTTTTCTCTCAATACTGACAGAATCATAGATCCAAGGCAAATAAAGAAATGCATTCTGGGGTGATGAAATGTCTTTCATTCAGGCTGGATTGAATCAAAGCCCATCACAGAAATGTAGGGGCTCTGAAATGCTAGGGAAGCTCATGCCTCAAATTGTGGAAAAATAAATTTTATGTGTTATTCCCTTTCCTTTGGATTTGTAAATCACTGGGGACTCAGATGGTCCAGCCAGTGACCAACTTGTGCAATGGGGCCATTGTAAACAGAGTGACTGTTAACCACCTTCATTAATTGGGGCATTGCTTATAATTCTGTTTGAAGGATAGTCATTTATTAGCTTAAGTAACACCCACAGTCTCCCAAAGAACTGTCTACTGTAAAAATATTGACTGAGGCTCAGCCTTTGCTAAGAAATACAAGATAGCAATTCACACAAACTTGTGAAATTCAAGCACATTACCTATGGGTAGCCTTGACTGACTGCAGTAAATTGAGGAAATCTTCACTCAAACAAATGACTCAAGTTGACACTTGGTGAAATGTAAATATGACCTTCACTAATTAATTTGGTGATATTCATACCTTGTTTATAGACATTAATCCAAGTTTGATCGTTAGCACACACAAGAGTCCATGTTCACAGAGACAGTAGATATTCAATGGAAAAACTCCTGGAGTGAGAAGTTAGAAGACCCGGATTTCCATCCTCACTCTTCCAATAACAACAAACCATTTGCCCTGAACACATGACTAACACCTCTCTCAGTCTTTCTTTCTCATCTGCAGAATAGAGGTGGTAATATCTACCACGAGTAGTTTCGATGGTTCAGTAGGATAATGTATGCAAAGTGTCTCATCGAGAACCAGGCACGTGTTGATTACGTGTGCAACATGAGTAGTTGAGCACTTACCTACTATATGGAGGCATCAAGATAGGCACTATGGATATAGCAGCAAGTTTCGGCCTTCATGGAAACTAACGCCTGATGCACAGTGCATGAGTAGCAAGTGCACAAGTTGACTGCTACAGCAAGATAATATCATTAGTTGTAGTAGTAGGTTTTAGAAGTGGAAGGCTTTGACTACATGAACTTAGGTCCTTTCTAAATCTCAGACTCTTTAATCCATGATCAATAATAACTATCTATCTGTGTGTGTATGTTAGTATGTGTATTCCATTATATATATAATTAGTAAGCAGTAGAGGTTTGCACTTAAGCAGATCTGTCTGCCAAACAGCTCCTTTTCCTTGTTCAAGTTTAGGGCCATTCAAAAGTCATGCGTATATTTATTTGTTTTCAAATTAGCCTAATTCTAAAAAATAATTTAAAATAGTATATCATTTTAAATGTTATGAAACCCCCTAGAATGTCCAAAAAATAACTCATGTTATTTGTCTAAAACATTAAATATAAGTCTCCCAAACCTAAAAATATTACAAAGTATAGCCAGTAAGTTTGATTTATTATAGGTACATGAAGGTACCAAGTAGTACAAGGACATCTTTGATTTCTGCTGATTTTAAAGACTAAACACCTCTCTACCTCTGTGACATTTAAGTTTCTGGAGAGGAGAAGCCTTCTGTTATTTTGTATTCATTCTAGGCACATAATAGGTGCTTAATGAATGTCAGTCAATCAATCAATCAATGCCCCAATCAGTCAGGCCGTCAGCTCTGCCTCGGGTTCTTCCATAAGCAAACTGCAAAAGCAGGTTTTCCTTTGTGGATATAGCTAAGAGCTAGGGAGTCATGACATATTTTGGTTCACAGTGCTCAGGATAACTAACTTGAAATTCAAAGTCTCTTACCTGCAACTATTCTCTATAGTTCCCCAAGCTTCGGAAGACATGAATGCAGAAACCCATAGGAGACAAGGAACTCCACAAGTCAGAAATGCCTCGATCTTCTCCCTGTGCTGGAGTGGAGAGGAAAGCAAGGCTTTTCATCTTTGCTTCTCACTGATCCTCTGTATTTCAAATTGTCCTCTAGGAAGGATATCCTCTTCATTTTGTTTTTTTGTTTTATTTTTAAATCTCAAGAGAATATCTCTTTCAATGTTTATTGACACCTAAGTTTGTTTTGAATGCCCCTTACTATTTTCTGCATTTGGGCTGCAGTGAGTCACCCTTTTGAACATCTGTTTGACTTTTGGCATATGACATAATTCCAATGGCCAAGCCAGAATTATAAGCTTAAACAGCAATACTTATAAAATGCTAATACATATAAAATGCACTCCTGCTGTTTTTTCAAAAAAGGATCCAGTCAATTTGTAAAAGCCATTACTCACATTAGGAACATATGTCAATTTAGATTGTTCTTGATTCCAGAGTCTACTATTCTTAGGTAATTTATGCAAAGTGGATATTATAATTACTCAGGGCAGGAAGTACTCTACTCAGTTCTACCTTTGGCCCTGAGAAATGTGCATTCAACAAGCATTTTCTAAATATCCAGGACATATCAGACACAGTGTATCTGCCCTCCTGGGGGAAACAAAAGCAAGCAAATGGTCAAGACTCAGCCGACAGGGGCCATGATGGAGGACATGCCTATGCCGCAGAGGCTAGAGGATGGTTTGCATCTGGAGTAAGGGGCATGGGCCAGAAAATGCTTCCCAGGCACTTCTGGGATGAATTTTGAAGGAAGTATAAGACTAGAGCAATGGAAGTTGAAGCCAAGAGGAAATTTGTTCTTAAATTTCCAGAGGGGCACTCTCTTGTGCTCACTTCCTCTGTTGCCCATGAGCTATTCAGAGGAACATCTACACATGTTACAGTGCTGGGCAGGGAAACCTTCCAGGCTCAGGAAAAGGTGGGTGGGAGGTGAGAACAAAAGCCACACACTTATAATTTCTCCCCAGCTCCGTGCTGCATGAATCTGAGTGGTTCCTTCCAACACATGCACAGGTCAAATACCCATAGGTCAGAATCTCAGGGTTCTAAACCCCTATAAGTTTTCCACATACATTCAACCTCACTCAGTAGGCTCCTGGAATTCTGACCATAGCCTGATGGGGTATCTGGAAGGACAAGGTACATCAGGGTGACTAGGCTCGAGTCTGGCACAGAAGAGTTCAGCCTCAGCCTTAGTGGCTGGAAATGGGAATGGGATGAGGTAGGGGATGAGGCGGAGGTGATAAAGTCCACTTTGGTGAAAAGAGAGAGGCAGAGCTAGAGTCAGCCTAAGGCCATGAGGACCAAAAAAAATTCACCCTGAAAACCCAGCCAGTCCACTCCCAGGAGGTGGTCTGACAGTGCACGATTATCATTCACCTGAATTCAAATCAATTCTGATTTGCAGGAACATCAGCTGTTTGAAGAGATAGATGACCTCGCCAATACAGTTTTGCTTATCTTTTTCACTGACTAAATTAGTAAATTTAACAACAACAAAAAATACTTTTTTTGGTGAGGAAAAATGTTTGGATGGAATCATGTAAATAAAAAAGGGGTATTAGAAATGTGTTGGGTTGTGTGTGTGTGTGTGTGTGTGTGTGTGTGTGTGTCCAGACATACAGATGTGGCTTTTCATGACTTACAGAAGACTTCAAGTCATCTAAAGAATGAATCATGCAGGCATAGTAGGTACCAAAATGTGATACATTAAAAGTGAATAAAGGATTACTGTCAATAATACTACATTTCTTTTTTTTTCCTTCAGGCACTAAAGATTATATTGTGGTAGGAATGAGGAGAATACTATTCTCTGAAGAATATAGCCCAATCTTGCCTTAAATAACAATATTGCAGAGAAGATTAAAACTCATAATTTATTTCCATAAAAATATAAACATTTTTTGTTTTCAGATATGTAGCTTCTGGAGCTGTCGGGGCCAGGAATGGGTAATTTTTCATATTTCCTTCTGATACATCTTATCCTCCTTATAAGAAGAATTGCCCTTCTCCTATAGAATTTTGGTGGTCCAACAGCCTTCTCATTTTGTATTCTCTCTGTCTTTTCCAATCCAAGCTGGCAGTTTTTCTGCTGGCATAAAATTCTCAAAAACCTTGTGGGTTTCCTATGTGTGTCATAGGAGTAAATCTACTCAATAATACTGTATTTCTAACACAGTAAATGTTTCAGAGTAAGATAAATGAATTTTTTTTTCATTTACAGTATTATTCTTGTACTGGTTACTTTTAGAAACCTTCAGGGTAAGAATTTCCGAGATGCTACCCAGCATTCAGAAGAGCAAGTACACCCTTGTATGGGTGAATTTTATATGAATGTTAACAGGTTCCATCCTTTCTCTAGGATCTATAGAGATCATTTAAGAGAAGAGCATATGGCACAGAAACAAAGATGGCAACATAGATAAACACTGGTAGTTGTTGCCTCCCACAACCATGTCAAAATTACAACTAAAATACAGAACAACCGTCATTCATAAATGCCTGAAAGCTGGCTGAATGGAAGTCCTACAACTAGAGGAAAGACTAGATTGGTAGGAGGGGTGGAGGCATGGAACAGGCTGGTCCAGCACCCACATGTGGTGTTTTTTTTTAATCAGAAGGGATATCTCTACTGCAGAGGCCTCCCATGAGAAGCAAGGTGTCCCAGCCCCACACCAGACCCCAAGCCCAGAGTCCCAGAGCTGGGAAGAGAAGTCCTCATAACTTCCAGCTGTAAATACCAGCAGGGACTGTGGCTGAGTGACATGGAAGCAGTTCCTCTTAAAGGGCTGGTGCACAAATTTACATAACCCACTCCCTCTGAGCTCCAGCAATGGGCAGCAGCTTTGGGGATTCAGCGACATACAGAGAAGAAATCGATTTTCTGACATTGGGACAGGATCTTGGGGGCATTTTTTCCCCCAGATAGGTGGTCACAGGGGTCATTGTTCTTGTGCTGGAACCTCCCTTGTCACAGAGCTGACTGGAAGACATATATGGGTTTCCATTAGCCTGGCTCATACTGTTTGGTCCACCCTGGTGTTTCTCTGAGACCCTACCCCATCCAATTTGCAGCCTCCCCCCGCCCCACCGACCAAGCTGTTTGCAGGGGCTTTTCCATATGAATGCCCTGTCCTGGCTCAGGCTTCAGACATTCCTAAAATCTCTCAAACAAGCAGCAGCTGATGTCACCCTTACCTGTCAGTAAGAAACCCAAGACCTGGCACTAGGACCAGCCTGCCTTGCTTCACAGCTTGGCCTCACCTGGGCACTTCCAAGCCTAATACAAGTATCAGCCATCTGCAGATCACTCTGCAGCTCTTGCCAGGTGGCCTCAGACAATGGCTGACTTTTCACCTCCCAGGGAGTTCCTCTTAAAGGGCCGGCATACAAACTTACACAGAGGCCCCAGAACCAGCTTCAGACCATACCAGATTACAGCTCTACACATCCACAAGTGACATACTCAAGGGGCAGATTCAGTGAGTACCAAAGCCCCACTGTTCCATAGGGGTATCTCCTGCACAACAGCTCTTCCACTGTAGTCACAGCTGGTTCTCACAGCCAAATTGCCTGGAGGTCAAATCTTCCCAGTGATGCCAACAGGAATCAAAGCTCAACTACAACACAGGGGTGCACCTAGAGTGCCCAGATCAGATGATTGGAAAGACTGAGCCAATGGGCCCTACAGGACACCTACTACACAAGGTTACTTTATCAATTTCAGGTGACATAGCGGTTCTGCCTAATACATAGAAACAAACAAAGGGAAGCAGTCAAATGTGGAGACAAAGAAACATGTCACAAATGAAAGAATAGAATAAATCTCCAGAAAAATAACTAAATGAAATGGAAGCAAGCAAACTACTGAATATGGAGTTCAAAACAATGGTTATAAGGTTGCTCAAGGATCTTTTTTTTTTTTTAATATATTTTATTGATTTTCACAGAGAGGAAGGGAGAGGGACAGAAAGTCAGAAACATCGATGAGAGAGAAACATCGACCAGCTGCCTCCTGCACACCCCCTACTGGGGATGTGCACACAACCAAGGTACATGCCCTTGACCGGAATCGAACCTGGGACCTTTCAGTCCGCAGTCCGATGCTCTATCCACTGAGCCAAACCGGTTCTGGCTTGCTCAAGGATCTTAATGAGAGCTTCAAGAGACTCTCAAGGATCTTAGTGAGAATTTCAAAGACATAAAAAAGGTCCAGTAAGAAATTAAGCATACACTAACTGAAATAAAGAATAATTTACCGGGATTAAGATCCTTGAGCAACCTTATAACAACAATTGGATCTAAAAATCAACAATTGAATCTAAAAATCAAAATAAACAAATAAGGAATCTAATGAGCAAAATAAAATGATGAACAAAATAGAACCAGAGGCATGGAAACATGAAACAGACTGATGAATCTCAGTAGGAAGGGGTAAGGTGGGAGGCGGGAAGAGATTAACCAAAGATCTTATATGCATATACGCATTACCTATGGACATAGACAATAGGGTGATGAAGGCCTGGGGTGGGGCAGAAATCAAGTGGAAGGAGCCAATGGGGGCAAAAAGGGGGGCATCTGTAATAATCTCAACAATAAATATTTAATAACAAAAACCAAGATGGTGGCATAGGTAAACACCTGAACTGCTGCCTCTCACAACAATTTCAAAAGTACAACTAAAAGACAAAATAAACATCATCCAGAACCACAGAAAGGCTGGCTGAATGGAAATTCTACCACTAGAAGGAAAGAGAAAAGCACACTGAGACTCACAGGAGCTGTGGAAGTAAAGGCAGAGTTAGGGAGGCATGTGCACGGAGAGGGCTGGCAACAGAGTACGGCTGGCTTTCTCAATCGGGAGGGAGACAAGCTCCCGACTGCTCTGAACTCCAGTTCCAGGTGAGACTCTGGGGATGCAGACCCATACGGGGAGAAACTGGACTGTCTGGCAATAGGCAAAAATCGAGGGCGGTTTTCTCTCAGAGGTGCTTGCAGTGATTACCGCAGGACACTGAGACCCAGGGGCCTCTTAGGGCAGGGCTGACAGGAAGCCATTGCTATTTGCTCCACCCTGAGATCCCGCCCCACGAAGCCATTGCTGTTTGCTCCACCCTGAGACTCCGCCCCATCCAAGCTGAGTACAGAGGCTTTAGCATATGAATGGCCCGGTCCTTTGAATTCTAAACTTACCTAACAAACTTCAGCTGAGTCAGTGAGACCCAGAACATCCAAAAGAAGGCCCAAGGCCCTGCAGCAGCTTGCATTGCTTCATAGCTGGGCCTCATCTGGGCACCTCCAAAACCCAAACAAAGAAGAGGAATCTGCAGATCTCCCCGTAGCTCCTGCTGGGTGGCCTCAGGCAGATGCTAAATTAGCACCTCCTTGAAGATCCAAGAGCCAGTGTACCCAGGGGTCAGAGTAGGACCATCCAGATTACAACTCCTCAAATCCATAAGGGACACACTCAGGGGGCAGACTCAGTGAGTACCAAAGCCCCACTGAAGCAAGTCTTGTCTCATAAGGGTGTCTCCAGCACAGAAGTTCTCCCAGCATAGACACAGCTGATCCTCACAGCCAATTGGCCTGGAGGTCAATTCCTCCCAGTGATACCAACAGCAATCAAGGGTTAACTACAACAAGACTGTGCACACAGCCCACAAAGGGGTGCACCAAGAGTGTCTACCTCAGTAAGTTAGGGAGGCTGAGCCACTGGGCCCTATAGGACACCTAGCACACAAAGCCACTCTATCAACTCAAAGAAGCAGCCAAAATGCGGAGACAAAGAAACAGATCACAAATGAAAGAAATGGAGGAAAGCAAATGACTGGATATAGAGTTCAAAACCACGGTTACAAGGTTTTTCAAGAATTCTATAGACAAGGCCGATAAATTTAGTGAGACCCTCGAGGATATGAAAAATGACCAACTAGAAATAAAGCATACACTGACTGAAATAAAAAATAATATACAGAGATCCAACAGCAGACTAGAGGATCACAAGAATCAAGTCAAAGATTTGAAATATAAAGTAGCAAAAAACACCCAACTGAAAAAGCAAAAAGAAAAAAGAATCCAAAAATATGAAGATAGTGTAAGGAGCCTCTGGGGCAACTTCAAGCGTACCAACATCCGAATTATGGGGGTGCCAGAAGAAGAGAGAGAGCAAGATACTGAAAACCTATTTGAAGAAATAATGACCAAAAACTTCCCCCACCTGGTGAAAGAAATAGACTTACAAGTCTAGGAAGCACAGAGAACCCCAAACAAAAGGAATCCAAAGAGGACCACACCAAGACACATCATAATTAAAATGCCAAGAGCAAAAGAGAAAGAGAGAATATTAAAAGCAGCAAGAGAAAAACAGTTAGTTACCTACAAGGGAGTACCCATATGACTGTCAGCTGATTTCTCAACAGAAACTATGCAGGCCAGACGGGAGTGGCAAGAAATATTCAAGGTGATGAATAGCCAGAACCTACAACCAAGATTACTCTACCCAGCAAAGTTATCATTCAGAATTGAAGGTCAGATAAAGAGCTTCACAGATAAGAAAAAGCTAAAGGAGTTCATCACCGCCAAACCAGTATTATAGGAAATGCTGAAAGGTATTCTTTAAGAAGAGGAAGAAGAAGAAAAAAGTAAAGATAAAAATTATGAACAAGTACATATCTATCAACAAGTTAATCTAAAAATCAAGTGAATAAAAAATCTGATGAACAGAATAAACTGGTGAATATAATAGAATCAGGGGCATAGAAAGGGAGTGGACTGACAATTCTCGGGGGGGAAAGGGGTGTGGGGGATGCGGAAAGAGACTGGACAAAAATCGTACACTTGCCAAAACCGGTTTGGCTCAGTGGATAGAGCATCAGCCTGCAGACTGAGGGGTCCCAGGTTCGATTCCAGTCAAGGGCATGTACCTTGGTTGCGGGCACATCCCCAGTGGGGGGGGGGTGTGCAAGAGGCAGCTGATCGATGTTTCTCTCTCATCGATGTTTCTAACTCTCTATCCCTCTCTCTTCCCCTCAGTGAAAAATCAATAAAATATATATTTTTTTAAAAATCGTACACTTACGGATGAGGACAGTGGGGGGAGGGTAAGGGCAGGGGGGGTGGGAACTTGGTGGAGGGGAGCTATGGGGGGAAAAGAGGAACAACTGTAATAATCTGAACAATAAAGATTTATTTTAAAAATAAACATTTAATAACAATAGTAGCAATAATTCATTATTTTTTCCACTAGCAAAAAAAAAAAAGAGAGAGAGAGACAGAGAGAGAGACAGAGAGAGAAGAGCATATGGTGCCTCCCTCTAGAATCAAGAATTCCACATACAGTTGAAATCAAGCCTTGAAGGACAGACCAGTGTGGAAATAATGTATTCACTGGTGTACCCCAACACCTAGAACAGTGCCTGGCACATCAGAGCTACTCAATAAATATCTGTTGAATGAATGAGTGAGTGAACCTGTGAATGAATGAACAAAAGCCTTGTTTCTGATAAATTCATATATCACCAACATAGCACGTTGAACAGCACCCTCCAGACCCATGTTATATTTTCTCTGCCTAGAACACCCTTTTCCCAGATTTCCACCCAGTTGACTAATCTTTATGAGTCAACTTCCAATTATCTCCTAAGAGTGGCCCTCCCTGACCACAGTATTAAGAAAAAAATAAATAAAAAATATATATATATATATATATATATATATATATATATATATATATATCATCCCATTAGCAGTCACCAGCTATCTCTTTCTCTTCCTCAGAGTAATTATTATCTCATAAAATACTTTATTATAATGTATTAGTTTTCCATGGCTGCTGTAACAAATTACAAGTCTTAATGACGTGAAACAACAAATTCATTATCTTACAATTCTGTAGTTCAGAAATCCGACATGGGTCTCACTGGCTAAAACCAATTTGTCAGCAGGGCCACATTTCTTCCTGGAGACTCTAGGGGAGAATCCAATTTCTTTCCATTTTCAGCTTCTAGAGCCCAGCCACGTCAAATGGAGCATAGCCCCTTCCTCCGACTTCAAAGCCAGCAGCACTGCATCTCTAACCAGGTGTCCAGAGTCACATCTCCCTCTCATCATAGCAACTTTTAAGAATCTCTGATTAGATTGGGTGCACCTGAATAATCTAGTGTCATCTCCCATCTCAAAGTCCTTAATTTAATCACACTTGTGAAATCTCTTTTACTATGTATGTAAGACAACATATTCACAGATTCTAGGAATTAGGATGTGAACATCTGGGAAGGGGCATTATTCTGCCTAGTATATATGACACAAATTTATTTTTTCTTGTTTCTTGTTTCATTCTCACCAGCTATAAGCTCCAGGGCAGCCAGGACTTTGCTGTATCTGCAGCACCCAGGACATTACCCCACACGTTAGGCACTTAGTACATACTTGTCAAATGAACGAATAAATGAATGTCCCTCTGTGTATGGAACAAGTGGTTTGGCCTGATCTTTTGACACCCCACCGCCCAGTTTTCATCCTGCTGTAAAGTACTTATGAGCCTTTTAAATCATCCTATATATATTTTTAATAATGCCATCATTACTCAGAATTCTCCAAGAGCTAAAATAGGGCAAGAGCATTTTTTAATGCCTCCCATCTATTTATTCCTAATGAAAAAGCACTTGAGTTTATCAAAATCAAGCTTTATTAGAATCCCCAATCCTTTACAAGTTCTTGCTATAGAGAGTGAGACTGGTTTAAGCAAGATCATGTGTACATTTTGAGAGATAGACTTACATCTATCACCCTGTCTTTCCTATTAAGGACTTTATGTGATTTGGTTCAAAGGAAGACAGATTAGTAAACTGCAGTGTGGTATCATATAAAAGATATCAAAGTCAAAGAGGCCTCAGTTTGAGTCCTGATTCCACCACTTTCTAATTGCATACTTCTGGACAATCTCCATAATTACCAGACTCAGCATTGTCATACACAAAAGTTACTCTCAAAGGGCTGTCATCAGGGAGTAGGTGAGAAGATAGATATCAAACATGTATGTGGCACACACAGGCACTTGGTAAATATCAGTTCCTTTTCTCTCCTCGTGTCCTGAAAGGTTAGAGCAGTGGTCGGCAAACTCATTAGTCAACAGAGCTAAATATCAATAGTACAATGATTGAAATTTCTTTTGAGAGCCAAATTTTTTAAACTTAAACTTCTTCTAATGCCACTTCTTCAAAACAGACTCGCCCAGGCCATGGTATTTTGTGGAAGAGCCAAACTCAAGGGGCCAAAGAGCCGCATGTGGCTCGCAAGCCATGGTTTGCCGACCACTGGGTTAGAGGATGGGAGAAGGGAAGCTGAGAACAAGTAGAAAAGAGAACAGACAGTTGGGTAGGACTGAGAAATCAGAGCCTGCTGGCAGCAAAGGTTGCTGTTTCAGATGGGAAGAAAATAAGTACCTGGATATTATCCAAAGAGAACATGTGAGGTTTTTCTCAATGTGTGTGTGTGCGTTGGTGGAGGGGGAGTGTAACTTCAGCCTGGCATTCAAATCTTCCATCAACTAACCTTCCCTAATTCCACTGAAAACTATGTGCTTATATTCCCTCCAAAGGAGAATTCAGGACAATCATTCATCAGGACAAATGAAGCACTGAAATGATTCAGTGTTCATTGAAAGATTCATTGAATAAGACTGCACATGGATAGTTATTTCAGATGAACTATTATTTTGGTGTCACTTCTTCCCTACCATGTGTGACATCTCCCCCGTTCAGAATATCCTATTTACTCCTCCTCATCTCAATCTTATTCCTCTTTCAAGCCCCAGCTCAAATTCTCCTATTTCCTGATCACCCCCAGCCTTATATGATCTTTTCAATTCCCAATCCTTTAGCATTTATTATCTCTACTAGAGGCCCGATGCACGAAGATTCGTGCAAGAATGGGCCTTCCTTCCCCTGGCTGCCGGCACTGCCTTCGCTCTGGCCAGATCTACCTTTCTGCCTTTGCTATGGCCCGGAGCCGTTTTTCCACCTTCCCAGCTTCCCAAAAGCCCGGAGCTGCTGGGGCAGTGAGGAATGCCCCGGCCGCTAGGTGCCTGCATATGCAAATTAACCCGCCATCTTTGTTGGGTTAATTTGCATACTCACTCCTGATTGGCTGGTGGGCGTCACGAAGGTATGGTCAATTTGTATCTTACTCTTTTATTAGTGTAGATTACTGATTCCCAAACCTAGTTGATCATCAAAATCCCCTGGTTAAGGATAAGCAAAATTGTACTATGGTAACAAAAACTCCAACCTCACAATGGCTTAACACAACAAATTTCTAATTGTTGCTGATGCAAAGCCCACTGCAGGTCTGGGAAATGTTTAGTGCCATTTGTTCCATACAGTGATTAAGAGATCTGGGCTAATAAAAACTCCACCATTCTGTACCTGAACTTCCTAAAATATATGGTCTCCTTGATTGATACAACACTGGAAGAGAATGCTAGAAGTTCTATTGCTGGTAATTAAATGCTTTATCCTAGAAGTGATATATTTTACTTCCAACTCAACTTTCTGACCATTCAGCCACCCAACTAGAAGGGGCTAGGGAAGTATAATCTTCCAAAGTGGCAAGGAGAAGAAAGCAGGTCATTGATGAGTCTCTTCCATACCTTAAAAATAAATAAGTAAATCTCATAGATACAGTCAACAGTATGGTGATTACCAGAGGGAAAGGGGATGAGTGAGGTAGGAGAGAGTAAAAGGGGGATAAATGGTAATGGAAGAGACTTGACTTGGAGTGGTGAACACACAATAAAACATAGAGATGATATATTATAGAATTCTACACCTGAAATGTAAATAATTTTATTAACCAATGTCACCACAATAAATTCAATAAAAATTTTTAAAATTCAACATAACAAAAATAAAACTAAAAATATAGAATCCCAGGAACATACCACAGACCTATCAAATCCAAACTTCTCAAAGTGGGTCCCAAAAATCTCACTTTTAAGAGCCCACTTTTAGAACCCTTCATTCATAACACTCATTCTGACCTGTCATTTATTCCCCAGTATTTTATTCTTTTAATGTTCATATATACAAGGTCCTTGAAGACAAGTACTATATCTTCATTTAACTCAGGAAATAAAATATGTATTTTATTCTTTTCATGTTCATATATACAAGGTCCTTGAAGACAAGTACTATATCTTCATTTAACTCTGTCATGGTGACAGAACTGGAACAATTGTCTGGCATTCAAAAAACATTAGTACTTGCCACATTTCTGCCACTGGGTAAGTCACTAGTAAAAACGTTTTTATTAATTGAGACATAATTACATACCATACAATTCACTTTTAAAGTCTACAATTCAATGGTGTTTAGTATATCCACAAGGCTGTGCAACCATCACCACTATCTAATTTCAGAACATTTTCACCACCACAAAAACAAACTCCATACTTGTTGGCAGTCATTCCCAATTCTTCACCCCCACCCTTAGCCTGTGGCAATCACTAATCTATCTACTTTCTATCTCTATGGATTTGCTTATTCTGGATACTTCATGGAATCATACAATGTGTGGTATTTTGTGATGTATTCTTTCATGTAGAATAATGTTTTCAAAGTTGAAGCATGCATCAGTAATTCATTCCCTTTTATTGATAAATATTTTTCCATTGCATGTATATACCGTATTTGTTTACCCATTCACCCATTGAGGTTTTTGGGTTGTTTCCACTTTTAGGCTATTATGTATAATGCTGCTATAAACATGCATGTACCAGTTTTTGTGTGAACATATGCTGTCAATTCTCTTGGGTATATCCCTAGGAGTAGAATTGCTGGGTCAGATGGCAACTCAGTGTTTCACAGAATTTTTTATCTGTAAAATCTGGTGAGTAGTCCCCTGACCTGTGAATTCCATAAGTATATGAGGATTAAGTATGAAAGTATTTTATAAACCCAAAAATAATAATAAACTCTAGGTATCATCATTATACTTCAAATGCACTGTGCACAATTGCTTACACACAGATGCTCCATAAACATGTGTGTGCTGACTGATTTGTGTAATTAACAAGCTAGGAGAAAAAAATAGATCATTAAGTGGTATTAAATCCTGAGTATTGTCCCAAGCAAGGAGAAGCAAGTTACTCAATGAATACCAGGAGTCTTCATTTGATTTCTTTTCCTGAAGCAGAACAATGAATGTGTTCTCGAAATAAAATAAAATTGACCTGATGTCTTTAAAGGGTTTCCATGCTGGCAATCTGTTTCTTCAGATGGGCTCTGGAGTGAACTGCTTGTGCATGCAACAGCGGTGTCCATCAGGCGTGTGTGACATTTGGGAAAAGTGTTCTACCCCAGTTCCTTTGAAGAAGTGCTCTGCCAAGCCTTTTTTTTTTTTTTTTTTTCAGGAGTTAATGTGGAATCACACTCCTCCCCAACAATTCTAAAGAGGAAGCAACATTTTTTCAATAAACTGCAAATTGGCATCCATTTATAGCTGACATGTCACTACCATTTTGGCAGTGTGTTCATTCAGGTGTTCTGTCTGAATTGAGACTTTTAGGTACTAATAATAATTAACTACTTTCTTAGCAATGAAAAAAGTCTTAAATGCCTATTTACTTAATGGTCCCCTAGGGTGTCTTTGTTTTGAATGGGATAAAAAAAAAATCTTAGCTGCAAAATAAGCAGGTGATTCTAATCAATAAAGCCAGAGGACTATATTGATTACAAGAACTCCATTCTTTAGTCATTAACCCTGTGAATTCTCTACCGAAGCTGGGTAGTACTGTTTCTACCTGTTAGAACACAGAAAGGCTCACTGAGAAACTGGAATCCCATTTCATTTTCATGATTTCCACTTGGCCTACGGGGCCCATTTGGGGGAGTCCATTTCATGGGCTGCACCTGTAGGCAGATGATTTTCATGACCCTCTTTCTCAGAAGGGTGTGTGCTTGGAAGTATTTAGGGGTTTTCCCCATTGGTGGTGATAGATCTAATGATAAAGTATTAATCTACCCTTGGAATTTCTTCTGCAGAAGCAGGAACTTTCCTCTCCTCTTTGGGGACTGCCAACATTTTCGCATTTCAAAGAGAATGTAAGGATGAGACATGGTTGATTTTATTTTTTTTCTTTATTAAGGTATTACATATGTGTCTTTACACTCCCCCCCCCAATTGGGTATTGATTTTATTAGTGAGAAACAGCAGTTAATGTGATCTAAGAAGGTACAATAGGCTAAATGAGGCCGAATCTGCCAATCTGGCTTGAATTGCAAAGTTTGGGTTCATAGGTATATTTTGCAATTGAAAAGAACGTATTTTCCAATCACTGCTTTTCTCTGAAGTCCCATAGCACCTTATAACAAGGGATGACACACCACAGACATGCCCAACCAAGAATCAGCAGTTGTGGGTTCAATCCTTACTGTCCCACTGAACCAGCAAAGTTATCTCATCCTTCAGGGCCTGTTTATTCAGCTATAAAATGATAGAATTTGGACCAGATCTCTGCTTCTCAAGTTTTAACAAGAATATTAATCACCTGGGGATCTGGTTAAAATGAAGATTCTGATTCGCTGGGTCTCAAGTAGAGCTTAAGATTCTACCCAGGTGAATCTGAAGCTGCTGGCCCATGGACATAATTTGAGAAGCAGAGACCAGATCAAGCATGTCAAACATGCGGCCCACCGGCTGCAAGTTTGACATGCTTGGACCAGATGATGCCTGAGTTTACCTCACTCCAACACTATAGATGTATGGTCTGCGTGTTTCTAATGGCATCAATATATTACTGTCTTGTGCTATGGATATTTATGAAATCCCTAATTAAACTTAGAGCTCCATAATGGCAAAATAGTTGTTCCTTGAAATCTGTATCTTCTCTGTATGCCATAGGCATACAATAGGTGCTCAATAAATATTTGCTAATAAATGAATGTATTAGGAGATCTGTATATTTGCTTATTCTTTTTCAAGAACATTGCACTTAATTCAGAGAGCTGGAAGGATGGTTTGAGATAATCCAATCTAGCAGTCTCATTTTAACCAGAATTCTAAGACTGAAATTACTCAGGATTACATAGTTAGCTAATGCAGAGAATATAAAAAAATTGAACTATAATATGTAAAACTATCTTGCTTCTACACCAAAGAAATTGGCAAAGAGGTTTAGGGAAGAAGTTGAGATTTACAAAATGAGGTTGGTAGGGAGCTGTTTATATTCTTGGTTCCCTCTGGATTAAGGGAGAAGCCTAGAAAATATTTAGGTTGACAAATGTTAGTACACTTAATTAGCTTCTGGATATGACTAAATTGCCATACTGCTGCCATGTGGCCTCAACCAAGTGACAATCTTCTCATCCTTCAGTACCCTTTTTACTCCTTTTTATTTCAGGTAGATGGATGTGGTACTCATCTACTTTTTGATAAAGGAAATTTACTAAATCCCCATGCTATTGGATATAAAAATTACTGCTACAGTGAAAACAGTAATAATTATATTGTTGCTCATTCAACAAAGTTTACAGAAGTATGAAGCATATAAAAAGGACCTTACATTACTAGAGCCATAGCTAGGGCAGATCATAGGTAACTTGTTTGTTTGTGTGTTTTTTTCATAGAGAGAGGGGAGTCAAGGCAGAGTTTTAAGCATGGGAGCATTGTGCTTAGATCTGAACTCTCAAGAGAGAACTCCAGCAGAATGGATATCATGAACATAAGGCAGGAGGCTATGAGTTCAAATAGGAGACTGCTGCAGAAACTCTACTGAGAAATATGAGAACCTGAGCTCAGATAATGCTAGTATGGATAGAAAAACAGGAATTTCACAGAAGATTTGAGGCTCTCCCCTGTGAAAACATAGCAACATGTTAGGGGGTGGGAGGGGAGAGGTTTTAAAAATCCAGACCACAAGTAAAATGCAAGTAAGGGTAGGAAAAGACCAAGGATGGGAAATGGATATGCAAGGCATAAGGATCTACATAGTTGGTATAGGTTGACTATCAAATTTGACTCTCCTGGAAACCGAAAGGAAAGTAGAGACATGGGTAGCTCTTATTGTCCAAATAGACCAAAAACATAAAATACTTAAAAACAGCTCTTTAAAAGAAATAAAGCCTTTCTAAGCACTCAGCAAGAGAAAAAAATATTTTTCAAGTGAGATTTCATAGAGGAGACACTGAAGGATGTAGTCACAATGTTCACAACAGCATCCTTAGGGTAAAATGTAGGAGTGACTTCAATTAGGGCATTTCTGGTAGAGGGCCTCAATTAATTTAATGCATAAAAAGCATAGAGAAACCTTGTCAAAGTAATGGTACATCAACAGTTACAAAGGAAACTATACGATCCAATTGACTCACCTAAGAGATCTTAACTAAGTGGCTGCTATTTCTTGATTACAGCTTCCACTCAAATTCCTGACAATGAATCTTTATCATTTTTTGTTGTTTTTGTTGTTGTCCTTCTCTAACCACTTGACAATGGTCCATTAAGACAGTCCCAATTGCTATAACCAATTTTGCTCTCATGATTAGTCCACTTCCAGGGGGTGGTAAGCAATTACCTGTTTTAGTTTAAACAGGAATTCACCTGGTTTAAAGCAACACAGGAGGCCGAAACCGGTTTGGCTCAGTGGATAGAGCATCGGCCTGCAGACGGAAAGGTCCCAGGTTCGATTCTGGTCAAAGGCATGTACCTTGGTTGCGGGCACATCCCCAGTAGGGGTTGTGCAAGAGGCAGCTGATCGATGTTTCTCTATCATTGATGTTTCTAACTCTCTATCCCTCTCTCTTCCTCTCTGTAAAAAATCAATAAAAATATATTAAAAAAAAAAAAAGCAACACAGGAGTATTTATCAGCTCTTTTTCAAGGCATCTGAGGTCTTTTTTCTATTTAGAAAAGCAGATGTGAGGCCCATGTTCCTTGATGTCAAAGCCACCTTAGCTTTGTTTTCTTGGGGTTCTTTAGAAGTTGTCTTTTAAATCCTCAATAGGAACATTAATTTATCACAGATCCTTGTAATCATTTTCTACTTAATTGAGGAAAGAGGAAGAAGAGAAGAGAAAAGGAAAAGAGAAAAAAGAGAAGGAAGAAAAGGAAGAGGGGAAGAAAAAGAAAAAGGAGAGGAAGAAGAAAATGGATTAGAAGGAGATAAATGTGTGGAAAGTATTTTAAATGTAAAGTCCACATGGGAAATCAAGGCACCTCAAAGCAAGAGTAAGGAGGAGCCATTTTCATCAAGGAAAGGTGTTTTGCCAAGCTTCCCTGAAAAGGAGAAAATGAACATCTTTTAGAGATATTCAGCCATAAATGTAACACTGATTTCTCCATGATTTGACTAGTTTCAGCTTACAGATGTGGCTATCCACATGACCATTTTATCCTTCAACCCAAATCATCGGTCTGCTACAACATGGCTCTGGGCCTGAAGCTAACTGTTCATCCATGAACAGCAGCATCTTATAAACACCATCAAAGAACAAACCAATTCACAAAGCTGGTGTCTTAGATCTCCCAATCAACCTCACCCACCAGCCCATATAATTCATGCTAAAATTTTATGCTTCCTTTTAATTCCTGTATGCCACTGAGAATGCCTTCTTTCCCTAATACTTAGTGGCTCCCTGTGGAGTATCTGAGTTCATTTATCCAGGCAGTAGCAGGTATTTAACAAGGAGGGAAGATTATCTCTGATGCAACCACAAGAATGTGAGCTCACCATTCTGCTAACTGTTCAACCTTCAGTGCCTAGAAACAATGTCTGGTACTCGGTAGGCCTTCCATAAATATATGTTTAATCAATGAACAAGTGTTGGCAATAAACACCATCTCTGACTTTGAAGGGTTCTGCTTCTATTAAAAAGAATTTAGAGGTCTTCTAGTCTTGCTTGAGGCTTAGAAAATGTTAATAATGATGATAATATAAGTAATAATAATAAATATTTGCTGAGTGCAGCAAAGTTAAGTGACTTCCCTGAAGTCAAACAGTGAAACTGCAACAAAGCCAAAGCCCACCCCAACTCCTAAGTCTCTGTCTTCTCCACTGCCGCACACAATCCCCAGGCAATTAACAAGCCCATGTCCAGGTTCTTAGCTTGACCAGGAGGCTCAGGAAGCTGACTGATCTCAAAAGGAAATGGGCAGAAAGTCCAAATTTGATTCTAGACCCTGTGCATCATGAAGGGGAGGGCTGGAAAAATCCATGGGAAAGGTTGTCCCGAACCCCTCACCCTGAAAGTCCTAGAATAATCCTCCCCATGCTTGTTTAGCACTTTAACATTTTTACAGTACTTTTGCAGCCATCATTTCATTAAATGTCACAAACTAGTATCTTTCTGGCCAAATCTAGTCCATATACAGGCTTTGCGTTGGCGGACAGATTGCTACACTGATCCCTATTAGGGACTTATGCTTATTTCTAGAAAAACTGCCAAGTAAAAAGCCATTAAGTAAAAACAAAAAAACAAAAAAAATCATTCATTAGAATAGAAAAAATTGTGATTGTCCCATCCCAAATGAAGATACCCAAACTATTTTCTCAGGTTTAAAAAAGGAAAGTATAGCAGCTGAACATTGAAAACAAGTATATAGGTAATAAACAACAACATGAAAGTAAATAAATACAGTTTGCACATAAAATATAATGTGAATGTGATGAAAGTTTATTATAGTCATTCTTCCTTCTTTCTGCATCATTTTCTTCATCAATTTTTCAACCTTTTGGGGGCTCGTGGTTATCTTGCACTTAAATTGCACTTGAAAATAAAGTTATAACACAGAAAATCACCCTCTGGGCAAAATAAAAGCTAAGGAAGAAAACACTTCAAAACCTGGAACCAGCTCATACATGCAATTGCTGGAGAGTCACGAGAAGGTGTTAACACTTCATTCCCTAGCACTTGGCATTTGCACACAAAGCAAAACATTTTGAGTGCATCCAAACATGGTATGCAACTCAAATTTACTCCTTCTGACTAGAAACTGCTGTGTTGTATACATTAGTAAATGAATTTCACCTAAAACCATATGTGAAAATATCACTTTTTATATTGCATTTATGTAGTGTATATATAGGTGAAAAAGTCATACACACCCCAAAAAGGGGAAGATCCCAAAATGTAGTATAATTTTTCAAAAGCCATTAGAATGAAAAGCCGTTAGCTGAGCAATTGTGATATGTATTTTAAAATTAGAATTAGTTGAAGAATTTTTTTCTTTTTAATAAAATTTATTAGAGTGACATTGGTTAATAAAATTATATAGGTTTCAATTATACAATTCTATAATATATCATCTGTATATTGTACTGTGTCCACGACCCAAAGTCAAGTCTTCTTCTGTCACCATACACTTGACCCCCTTTACCCTTTACTAAACCCAAACCCCCTTCCTTCTGGTAACCACCATACTGTTGTCTGTATCTATGAGTTTATGTTTGTTTTCCTTATTTGTTTGCTTGCTGCTTTTACCTTTATATCCCACATATGAGTGAAATTATATGGTTCTTGACTTTTTCTGTCTGACTTATTTCACTTAACATGATATTCTCAAGGTTCATCCATGTTGTTGCAAATAGCAGTATTTCATCTTTTTTATGGCTGGGTAATATTCCATTGTATATATGTACCACGTCTTCTTTATCCAAACATCTATGGAAGGACACTTCAGTTGTTTACATGTCTTGGCCACTATGAATAATGCTGCAGTGAACATACGGGTGCATATATCTTTGCAAATACATGTTTCCAAGTTTTTTTTGATAGATACTCAGAAGAGGAGCTGCAGGGCCATATGGTAAGTAACTCTATTCTTGGTTCTTGGAAGAATATCTATACTGTTTTCTATAGTGGCTGTACCAGTTTACATTCCCACCAGCAATGAATGAGGGTTCCTTTTTCTCCACAACCTATCCAATACTTGTTATTATTTGTCTTATTGATAACATGTCTTATTGATAACATGTTCTGAATATTTAGAAAATGCCAAAGCCCACATATTCTACCTGGATTTCTCTCCAAATTGGCTGTTAGAGCAAACTTTGTTCCCTGTGGTCGTTTAGCTATACTCCCAGTTTGCTTATCAATCAATACACACATGTAAATATGTGTCTGAGTGTTAGGATCCCTTGCATTTTAGAGAGGAAAAGACTTGAGATCTTAGCAATGTGTCTGATCCAATTACAGGAGCCCACAGAAAAGCACAGAAAGGTTCAAAGAAGTCCACAGTGGGAGAGCAGTCCAGAATAACTTTATTGGTGGTCTTGAAGAGCTGGGCTAATACACCTCAATGAGCCATTAAAGGAGGAAGGGGAAAGAAAGAAGGTGATAAAGATGCATCTTAGTCCCAAATGTACTCATCACAAAAAGTCTGCATTTTCCATATGGACAAAGCCCAACTGCTGTTCATTTTAAAATAGTGATAAGAGCTATTGAAGCAGACAGGACCCATACCTGGAACACCATTAACAAAAACTCTTAACCAGAGGTGGGCAAGGGCTTCTGACCACACATCTATCTTTTCAGCTAAATGCATTTGCTCAGGAAGCAACTCTGTCCAAGGGTTATCTTCAAAAAAACAAATGTACACAGATACATGGCACACACAAAAATGTCTACCTATATGGCAAAGACCACCTACAAAATACAGCCCATTTTCAGAGAAACTGGCCTTTCTGGCAATCTGGGTAAAACCTTTCCAAGCATGAATAAATACTTTATTCATGATGCAAATAAAAACAAGGTAATATTATAGTACTTCTACTGTACTAAAAATCAACAAGTTTTTAATTAATTCTTATGTATATTCAGTAGCTGACTTTTAATAAGATTTTTACAAAGTTAGATTTTGACTTTGCAGTCATTGCCCTCTCTTTTGCAGGCTTCTGAGAATGTCAAGTAAGAGGTGTTCTCATCTGTCCCTCCTCTTCCAACGTAGGACTCCAAAAGTTTATCCAAGGCCACATGTCAAATAATTACACATGGGCTGACTTAAAGACTAAGATCCTTCAGAACAACACCCACAGTCAGTAAGAGCATCCAAGAAGTCCATACTAGAGGACTTCCTAGTCCATTTGGGCTAACAAATAAAGCAAAATACCATAGGATGCGTGTCTTATAAACAATAGAAGTTTATTTCTCACAGCTCTGCAGGCTGGGAAGTCAAGACCATGATGTCAACTGATGCATTATCTGGTGAGAGCCTGCTTCCTGGCTCACACACAGTTGGTTTTTTGCTGTGCCTTTACATGGTGGGAGCAGTGAGGGAGCTCCGGTGTCGCTTTTATAAGAACACTGCACTTCTTCGTGCGGATTTCACCTTCATGAGCTAATCACCTCCTAAATGTCCCACCACCAAATAACATCACCTTGGGGATTGGTTTCAACATA
Source organism: Eptesicus fuscus (assembly GCF_027574615.1). Classification (NCBI taxonomy): domain Eukaryota; kingdom Metazoa; phylum Chordata; class Mammalia; order Chiroptera; family Vespertilionidae; genus Eptesicus; species Eptesicus fuscus. The sequence continues at coordinate 55,764,983 of NC_072477.1, forward strand.
TGGATTTGGGGAGACACAAAAATTTACTCTATAACAGAAGAAAATTAGAATCAGTATTAAGGATGCCTGAGTCCTGATCTCAGGTGCTTCCTGACTTTAAGCAAGTGATCTATTCCCATAAAATCAATGAGTTGGACTGGGGTCTCTTCCAGGACTTTATGGAGTAGGACAATTAAAGGAGCTACAATCAATGGTGGGGTGTGGAAAAGGGCATACAGGTTTGAAATCAGCAGCAGGTTTGAAACAGAGCTACAAAAAATAAAGAAAAGCAAAAGAGGTAGGAACTAATTCTAACTCAAGAACAGGAAGGGCCTGGGAAGACCTGATCTTCAGTTACAGGGTGTCCAGGGTCATCAAAGAAATGGGGCATCATGTTCTCTCTATTATGGAAGGTCTCTTTAAATATGTCCAAGAGATTAGAACTACTTCATTAAAGGTGCCTGAAGGTTATATTTGGAACTAGTATTCATTTCATGGTCTTAAGTCTATTCTAAGGCTTGATTAGATTATTGATTTTTTTCACTCTTGACAGAGCCCCAATTCCTGTTTAGAACCCTGTCTCAAACTCAAAGATACAGCCTCAGAAACTGAGCTTCTGAAAATGAAGACAAAACCATTCCTTATAAGCTGGCCTCCCCACTAGAATCAACACCGAAACAGCTCTAGGACTCCCAGGTTTTACTTATTAACACCCAGCCCAGGACAGACATGCTTAGCCCTCCAACAGGAGCACAAAAGGATCTCAGCAGACCCTTGGATCCTGACTGTCTTTATTTACATTCATACTGATAAACACTGAGTGCCTACTATGTAGAAAACACTATAAAGATGAAAAACATTAAGAATCTATCCCTGCCCTAACCAGTTTGGCTCAGTGGATAGAGCATTGGTCTGTGGACTGAAGGGTCCCAGGTTCGATTCCGGTCAAGGACATGTACCTTGGTTGCGGGCACATCCCTGGTAGGGGGTGTGCAGGAGGCAGCTGATTGATGTTTCTCTCTCATTGATGTTTCTAGCTCTCTATCCCTCTCCCTTCCTCTCTGTAAAAAATCAATAAAATATATTATTTTTTAAAAGAATCTATCCCTTTTCTCAAGGAGTTACAATCCACTGGGAAAGATATTAAATTGAAGCTGAAATGTCTTATGATTGAGGCACAAAATGCTACAATACCACAAGCACTGTGGCTCCATGTAGAAGGATTGGGTGGGCTCCCAAGAGGGGCTGCATTCTCACTAATCTGAGCCACTTGCTGATCCTCCTCTCCCCTTAGCCTACCTGGAGCCCTAATGACTTCATCTTTGAGACCAACCTACTGCTTGACCTTAGACTATCCTTAGACCTAGCAGGTAACACGTTTCATTCATTGCCCAAGACAGTGTTCGGGATTCTGACCAACTGGACAACCTTGTGACATTATTAAATTTCCTGCAGCCCTTGGAGAAGGGGAATGGTCCTAGCATCTCATCAGATTACCAACTTGGAATACCAGGAAAAGCTTGCCAGAGGAGGTGGTCTTTAAGCTAGCTCTTGAAAAAATAAGTATAATTTTAATAACTGTTTATATACCTCTGTTGGATGTCAAAGAAAATGAGAGAAAGGGAGCATTCCAAGCAAAAACAGATGGTAAGAATAAAAGTACAAAAGAGGCATAAACCAATGCTAGTGAGGAATACATAGGTGGATACCCCGAGTTTCAGGAGGCTTCTGAGCCCCTTTGTCAAATGGGGATATTCATATGTAATAGGAATATAAACACAAATATTATGGGTAAATAAAACAAAAACTTGTGAATTAATTTAATTACCTAAGGAATTGGGATATATCACACAAATGCTGTGATCTTAAAGACTTATAGTTTGTTAAAATAAATTTGAGTGACAGAACTCTTGACTTCTTATGTATATAATGGAAAACTATTGATTAAACTATCTATAATAATAAAAGCGTAATATGCAAATCGAACGAATGGCCCAACAGCAGAATGACTGTCAGGACGACCATGCTATGATACCCACTGGCGCCAGGCCAGCCAAGGTGGGTACGATGCAATTGGTCGGGGGGTGGGGGGGAGTGGCGCCATTGCCCCATGATCATCCCACAGAGGGAGGTCCAGGCCACCAGCTGGCGGGGCAATCAATCGGGGGGCTCCACAATCACCCCAAAGAGGGAGGCTTAGGCTACCCCGTGGTGTCGGGTGGGCGGGGCCTCCCTCTGCGCGGGCGATCCATTGCGGGGGGGGGGGGGGGAGCCCAGACTGTGAGAGGGTGTAAGCCGGGCTGAGGGCACCCCCCCCAGAGTGCACGAATTTCGTGTACCGGGCCTCTAGTCCTTGAGTAATAGCCTCCTATTATCGTATGTGAAGACCAAATCTAACTGATGAGTGACAGAATGAGCCCAACAAAGCACTAGAAACTAGACTGGTGTAAATCTCAAGAAGAGACCCATGTTAGGTTTTATGGATGGAGGCAAAAGAGAGAATAAGAATGCCAGCACCTACTGTCCAGCAATCCTAATGAGGCCCGACAAGTCGCATTGTCTGCAACATTAAATCCTAGCTCAGTCAGTCTGAGTGGGCTGGAGAGGTTGAGTACACTGCAGCTCCCACCCCACCCAAGGCTTCCTCAAGAGCTTTACAACCACTTAGTCAGCCACATGGCCTGACAGCTATGGAAGCTTAAAACTGGGTGATTCTCTACTAGAACCAAGCGGAGGATAAGAAGAGAGGACATAATTTGGGCAGTTCCTTCTCCTTTGTAGCTCCTTCAGGTGTGAATGGTACAGAAATGAAATAACTTTCTCTTTACAAACCTGTTTTCCATCCTGCTTTTATTTGTTTCCATTCCCTTCAAGCTTTCCCTGGGGCCTCAATTCTTCTCCATCAGCCATGAAGCTTGGTGTGCAGTGTATGAGGAAAATTGTCAGGAGTGGCATTTGCTACTTGACATTTTCTACCAGAATGATTTTTTAAGGCACAAAAAAAACATTTACAATAAAAAAGAAGGTAAATCATTCATCTTCTGCAGATGCTGCTGGTATATGAAGACTAAGGCTTATCTGACATTCAACTTTGCTTTCAGTGACCTCTACCCCTAAAATTAACTGTGCAGAGGGCTTAACCCAACAATAATTCTACAATAGTCTGTTCAGTGCCACTCATCCATATTCAGAGATGAACACATGCCAAAGGCCAAGCAGAGTGCATGCCAGCAGCATTTAAATTTAAGCTTTCTAATGCCAAACTCTATGAAACAGATGTACCCTTCTATTAATGTTAAATTTGAGCTCTATTGAATTATTTTGCATTCCTTGAACCCATACAAAGTTATTCATTTAATTCAACAAATATTTAAGTACTGCTGTGCATCAGGCACTATGCTAGATGTTTGGAATATGGCAGTTCACAAGAGAAATAAAACTCTGATTTTATAAAAGTTTACTCTAATGGAGTAAGCTACACAATAGGGTAAGGGAGAAAGGAAAGAAGGATGATCAATTAAATAAAGAAAAATAAAGAGAGTAACAGGGTGATGGGAATGAGGAGCTGCTATTTTAAATAAGATGATCAAGAAAGACTCTGATATTTATGGATAATAAAAAGCATTATAAACTGATTAACAAAAATAGATACAGAAGCAGAGAAGCATTGAACCGACTGTCAAACTACAGCAGGAAGGCTGGGGCGGGTTGAGGGGGAGGTAAGAGATCAACCGAAGGACTTGTATGCATGCATATAAGCATAACCAATGGACGCAAGACACTGGGAGGGGGGTGAGGGGGAGATCAATTGGGAAAGAAAAGGAGACATATGTACTACTATTTGTAATACTTTAAACAATAAAAACATAAAATTTAAAAAAAGACTCTGATAAGGAAATAGTTGAAGCAAGCCCTAAATGAAGTTAGGAAGCAAGTTATGCAGATACCTGGGGGCACAGCACAGTGGAAAGAGGAGATTGTCCATACATAGGTAGTAAATGGTGCGCTTGAGATGTGCAATAAATAGCAAGAGACCATTGTGCTGAAATACAGCAGCAAGGGCAGCGTTGTAAGAGTCAAAGTTGGAGTAGTAATATGTGAAGGATAGTTGCCCCTACATCAGGTAGGGCCTTGTGGACCATTGTCAAACCCCAGGTTTTATTCTGATGAAGCCATTTCATGGTTTTGAGCAGACACTTGTGTTTTTGAACTTGTGTTTTTTGAAGGATGGTGTGTAGAAAGCAGTGTTAGGGGGGCAACTAGCCTCAGCAGTTTTCCCATCTCCCAGTGAAGCAGACACAAGCAGGGAGCCTCTTGCCTCCCTTGGCTCTCACCCCAAAGACATTTCTCTCTTTGTTTCATAAAAAAGTTCTAAAATATTCACTATTCAGCTTTAGAGAAGCATTTGTTCTCTTAATACACTTCTCCCTTGAAGATATTTTTCAGGGATAAGTGAGAAAAGTCACAATTCGGGTCCTTAGGTAAGGCTAGTGCTGCCAACAGACAAGTACCACCACATTCCTATCTTTCTCCAGTTACTTAGGCCATAAGTGGCCCCACCTCTTCAGATACACCCTAAATTACACTAGGTGCTACTCTGTTCATGTGTAAAGTGTGGTCCTCGTTCCAAGTAAATTTCTTGACAGGGAAAGTTAAGAAAGAACTCTTAAATCAGAAAACTTCTATCTGGTCCTAACTCTGCCACCAGCTCACTCTGCATCTTCAGGAAAGTCTTAATGTTATCATGTGAAAATAAGGAGATCAGGCCCATCCATCCATTCATTCATTCCACCCACATTTAATGAGCAAGTTTCAGGGTCCAGACCCCTGTCCAAAGTGCTGAAAATAAAAAGATAAATAAGGTCTGGTCCTGGCTCTTGAGAGCTTGCAATAAATTGGGAGAGGTGGCTCTGATAATTTCATATAATATGATATGATAATTACAACAGTAGAGATGAGAACAAAAGCTTTAGAAGGTGCAAAAAGAGGAAGCTATGCCTAAATATTTTTATGGCTTTAATGCTCTATGACCTCTAAATTGACCCTGGAGAGTCTGCCACTCAATGGCCTTAGGAAAGCCTATCCCTAGATAGAAATATGCCAACTTTGGCTCACTGAAGGCAGTTCTTAAATAAAGAGCTCACTTTAATCTTAGCATCCAACATAAAAAGAGTCATCAAGAAAATTAGACCTTCTGCTAAATTTAGAAAACTAGCACTCATCCCAATTTAAAAATAGACATCTGAAAAATTATCTGAACATTGGTAAAGTGCCTCAAGGTGGCTGCCCTGGAGGCATGTGAACCTTGGTTTAGCATCCTGAGGAGAGGGCAGAACCTTTGGGTGGGGGAAGAGTGTGCTTTGCACCAGTGGCTCCTACATCTGACTATCATCAATCCCTGGAACCACACCTTGACAATTTCATTCACTAGCTCCCTGATTTATGTGAAACATAGAGGGACTCTGACCCAGGAAGTATTCTTCAGTCACCCAAATATCCACTCTCAAAGAATGTCTACAGCAGTCAGTGCATGCTCATCTTTACACAAGATATGTAAAATTCTCCCTTTCCCTCGAAAAGCTAGCTAAATTTGACCAGACATCTGTCCCTGAGCTCCTGACATTCTAAAGCACCCCTGTGGCTTCAGAGAACAACCAGGACTTTCTACCCAAGCAGCGCTTTATCTCTGTGTATCAGCAGCAATACATGCTGCCTCAGTTCCCACTTTTAGTTTATTGTAGTGCAACTCTCGCCCACAGATAACTTTTCACAAAGGCAGTTTATACACACACAAAATATTCACTCAAACCCAAGCATTTGGTGAATTAATATTACCAAAAAATTTGGAATAGAATCAGAGGAAGAGTTGATGTCAGAGAATGTACAGCCTTCCAGCCAGTCCCTTAGAGTCTCCACCTTCCTTTTCCCTCTTTCTCTTCCTCTATTATCTTCCCAGACAACAGACAGGATATTCCCCTCTTCTCATGCAGACCAGACAAGCCCATCTTCCGGGCCCCTCTGTGAGTCTCTTCAATACCCCAATCTTCTATCCAAGCATTTCCCTCAAATAAATAACACAACTTCCCTAAGAAGAATGCTGGTTAATGAAATGTTCTCCTTCTATTCCATAAAGAAATATGCAAATAAAGAAATTCCAGAAAAGCAGGCAGATGTCACCAAGACAAATGTTATTTGAAAACTACAACAGAAAGGACTATATGGAAATTCTTAAAGGTTAACTAATAACTAGGTATACCTAGTCTCAAGTATTTTAGTCATTTAACATAACTTTGTTCTTTTAACAAATGTATACTAAATTTCAATTATGTGCCAAGCACTATTTTAAGTTATAATATTTTTTAAATACTTAACTACCAGTCCCTCCTTCACTGAACTCTGTATTTACTAAAGGAAGATTAATAGATGGGGAATGGTATAATGTCCAAGAGTAATAAGTGCTATAAAATAAATAAATCTTAATCAAACTTTGCTAAGGAGCATGTATAACCCACTTAAGTGTAGGCATGCAAAGGTTGAACAGGAATCCACCAGCAAGAAATTCCTAAACAACTATGAGAAGCTATGCCATACACACTTCTTTTTCATCTTAAAGTCAAGAAAATCTATAAAACTTCTCTTCCAAGCATTTAGTGAATTAAGAGATTCACCAACAACTGTTGCTCACTTTGAAGTCACTCTTACATTTACATATTACATATTACATAATTTAGCATATTACATATGACTTACATTACATATTACATTTACAGTTAGCAATTAAGCACATGAATCTCTTGGTGTCTAAGAATGCAGTTTTTAAGCCTGTGTAGCACAAGCCAAGTCTGTCCCTTAAAGACTAAACTGGGAGTAATTAGCAATGTAGACATTGAGTGTCCTTCATTGTTGTTATGCTAGTTCTGATATAAGAAGTGACAGTCCAACAAGAACCAGGGAGTGGCTAAGGTCATCTGGATCAGAACAAGGCCAGGGTCAGCCTGAGACATTAAGATACATAAACAGAAGAACAAAAACTAAACAGAAATTCCTTGGATACTCCTGTCTAAAACTCCGCCAATAAATACCCTGGTAAGATGTCTGAATTATCACCAAACCACAAAGGTTCCACCTGTGTTTGGTATTTCGTGTACAATGGATGTGCACTTAGAGCAGAAGCCTTATCACCATTACAATAACCCTATAGTTGGTTAGCTAATCAAAAGAATTGGTTAGGGCTCTGGCCAGTGTGGATCAATTGGTTGGAGCATCGTCCCTTGCACTAAAGGGTTGCAGGTTCGATTCCCAGTCAGAGCACATGTCCGAGTTGCTGGTCGAGGTGTGTGTGGGCAGCAACTGATTGATGTTTCTCTCTCTTCCTCTCCCTTCCTGTCTCTCTAAAAATCAATAAAAAAACATATCCTCGGGTGAGGATTTAAAAAAATTAGGAAGGAAATGAAAAATAGTGACAAGTTCATACCTTAAACCTTGTTATTTAATCTTAAAACATATGTATATATTTATTTGTTAATCTTTTGAAGTAGGGCCAGGGCTTGAGTGTGGTCCTCTGATTGGGGTTCTATAGTCTTACTTGTGTACACTACATCATTATGCCTCAACTACAACTTGCAGTTTCCATTTCTTTAAATTAGAATGATAACCTAAAGGCACTTACACAGCATCAGGTGTGTATATTTTTCTAATTGATTTCAATTGTTCACAGTCATCTCATTCACACCCATACAACCGCAAATGTTTTAGAGATTTTATTTTATCAAGCTTCTCCAAAGCACTCAGATTAGTTTTAGTAGAAACAATTATTTCATTTTCATATTCATACTTCATCAATCAAGTAAAGTTTATATACTATTTCATTAAATTATGTAATTACAGTAACAAATAGAAGTGGCCTAAACAGGTTTGGGACAAACACAACCAGTAAGCATCAACTTGCCTGGTGGGGGTGTCTTAAATGCCAGCCTATCAGCTGTGGGAGTTCATGTGCTTTGGACTCAGTCAGTACATCCTCCAGAGGGATTAGGGAAACCAGTTAAATGGAAGTTGGATAAGAGAGATTCTAAGGTATATGCATGTGCATGTACACATATTAGTATATTAGGAGTCAAAATAATACCTCCTTTTTGAGAGCTCAACCCCAATGCCTTCTACTCATAAAGAATGCTTTCTACATTTCCTTCTCCACTAAACTTCACACATGCATAGAAAAAGGTCATAGGATATTCCTGTGTCCCCTTGCTATAACTCCTAAATATTTGTCTAAATACAATATAGAGGTAAGAAATGCAATGAGATTAGCTTGTTGAAGGAGCAGTAGCAAGGCCATCTTTTAGCTCAGTGGAATGAGACAGCCCATAATTCTCTCCTATCCCAAAATATCACCTCCACAAATATTAAAATCATTTACATCCACATTTATTGATTGAATCTTGGAGTAAGACAAAACAAGGGCCAATTTGCTCTACATAATAAAGTAACCAGGTTTTTCTTTTCTAATTTTCTGGAGCATCTTAAGAAATGGGAGGACTAAGGGCCCTGGACCTGGGAAAAGAGAAGGTAAGGGGCCTGGAATGAAAAATTACCTAGCAGCAGTCAGGGAAGGAAAGGAAAGATGACCAACAAGAGGCTCCAGGTATGGCCCTGACCGGTGTGGCTCAGTGGATAGAGCGTCGGCCTACGGACTGAAGGGTCCCGGGTTCGATTCCGGCCAAGGGCATGTACCTTGGTTGCGGGCATATCCCCAGTGGGGAGCGTGCAGGAGGCGGCTGGTCGATGTTTCTCTCTCATGGATGTTTCTGACTCTCTATCCCTCTCCCTTCCTCTCTGTAAAAAATCAATAAAATATATTTTAAAAAAAAAAAAGAGGCTCCAGGTATGAAGAAGACTGGAAAACTTCAGGTCACTTATGCTGGCCATGGTTATTTAACATTTTTTAAAGCATTTTATTTCCCTAAAGAGTTTTCACTGCTCATTTGCTTAGTAAACCCTTTTTGTTAATATTTTTAATTGATTTCAGAGAGGAAAAGAGAGGGGGAGAGAGAGAAACATCAATGATGAGAGAGAGTCATTGATGGGCTGCCTCCTGCATGCCCCCCACTGGGGATCGAGCCCACAACCTGGGCATGTGCCCTGAACAGGAATCGAACTGTGACCTCCTGGTTAATAGGTCGAAGCTCAACCACTAAGCCATGACAGCCAGGCAGTATATAACCTATTTACTTGTCTCCTCAGATTCTTCAAAACCATACTTGTAATATCTTCTGTTGATGCTTTGGACACAGTTCTTCTGTTTCCTGGTTGGAGTAACGTGGGCTTAACAAAAAACAGAAGCTTCAGGATACAAAACGCTGGATGGGGACAGTCCAGCAGAGGCAGGAAGTGGAAGCAAAAAGAGACAGAAATGGCCTGGGATAGCCACAGAAACATGGGACACTGCTCCTATCACCATAAGCTGACTATGTCATCAAGAAAATTGTATGTGTCCACACAAAATATTAACATAAGAAGAAAAGAGATCATGTACGAATGTGAATGGCAAGTCGCTTGCTTGATGGAAATTGCATATGAAGCAGATGGCAGTATTGACTGAAAAGTATTTAAAATGTTAGCAAAGAGAATATATGCTTTTATCTCATAGTACCCTTATCAGAAACTATTGTTTGCGTCTAGAAGAAAACAACAGCACTAAAAAGGCAGAATACTTTCTTAGAAGCTGTCCCCACCATGTGACCTCTCTTCTGAGTGGCATGATGTACATGGATACTTTCTACTGTCACAAATATGGACACATTTTCCACACTGACTTCTGATCTAAAAGTTTAGTTTACCAGTATTTGAAATGGACTTAAATAAAGAAACTGAACATCTCTGTCAATATACAAGTGTTCCAATGTGTATGGATGGAGAATGGGCAGCTCCCTGGGCCAACAGGCACGTGGTCATTACTCACCTTCCTCAGATCCTGTGATGCATGTTCTGATGGAAAGCACAGCTCCTTTGTCACTGTCCACTCTCTCTGCAGTGGCCCACAGTGGCCCTCGCCATGGTGCCATTGCTGCAGTGCCCGGCAGGACAGAGAGACACAGAACATGGAGATGCATGGAGCCTGCCTTGGCTCAGGTCAATCCAGCCTAGTGAGTCCCAGAACGATGCCTGAAAACATCTATGGAATTGAATAGTTCCCAAGCTTTACAAATTTCTAAAAAGATAACATTTAAACATTGTATTTGGCACAAATGTATTAACCAAGAATAAAATGAGAGAGCCAAAGGAAGTTTCCAGTACAGGTCCTTGGGTAAGTGTGCCCACTCCATCGTTGTCACACACTGCAAGTAATTATTACTTACTGCAGGAAAGGAAAATGGTTTTCTCAAACCATTTTTCCCCCGCCCATCTGCTGTCAGAAAGGTCATTATGATGGAGGACGTGTCTACAGAATTGCACAAGACAAAAAAAAAAACAAAAACACCTGGCTTTACTACCAAAAGGCAACCGTGCATCCACATAACGGATATATGAGGTCCCTGTTTGGCCATCCCAGTAGTACACCTTAGGTTATTATTATACACACGACTGTAAGAAGGAATGCGAGATAAACTATGCAGGCATGTGCTGTGTCCTTCCCATGCATCCACACACATTTGATTTTAAATGAAAAGACTTTAAAGTCATGTTTTAGCCCACATTTCCCTTTACCCTTCATAGTCCTGGTTTTGAACTTTACCTTCATTTAGCATGCTGTGTTTATCATTCTTAAAAATTAGGGGATGTGGAACTGGCAATAACACTAAGTCATTTGGAGTGTGCATGATAAGTTATAGAGAAAACAGAGGTTCTGGTTTATTATGCTGAAGCCATAAAGCTACAAATACAAAATATGGCCAGCAGTAACCTTGCTTTATTCTTCTTTTAACAACTTACTAACAGTGTGTAAATAAAAAAGTGAACTTTGATTTTTCCATCAGAGCTCTCTGAAATGGATACTAGAGAGTATTTAACATTGTGACCAGAAATATTGAAATTTGACAGCTAAGAGGTTAAAGGTCTCAAATTTATACATCAAGGTGTTTGTTCCTGTCATCGTCCCAGCAGCTTGCTCAGAATAACCCCTTTTGCTTACTGAACCTTTGAGGAACAGAGAACATTAAGTAATACATCTTGGCAGATGTCCTGGAATTCTACTCCTACCAGGAAGCAAGCCATCCTAAGCTCACTAAAGAATTCTGGGCATATATAAAAGGCATCCATGCAACCTTGGTATGTAACTATAATGGACAGAAAAAATCTCCTATTGTTTGGGCCCCCATTTTAAATATGTTAGCCTAAAATCCTAGGCTTTGTGTTTGGTTTTTTGCATACATCTCATCTGACACATTCTTCTGCTAAAACTACATTAGCTGATAACATAGAAAATGATCACTTGAACTCTTCCCAAAAAGGCAGGAATACTGCCTCACTCGGGCAAAATTTATCTTCAGCACAAACACTCATTTTCATTTCATGGCTCATTTCAGGGCCTACCTCCCATTTCCGGTAACATCCCATCTTCCACCCCCAACTCCCATGCACCCAGACTGTCCTGTCCTCCCCCTGCCCATTCAAACTAGCCAGCTGACCAGAATCCACACTGTTGATACTGATAAGACCTTGCTCTGCCTCAAAATATGGACTCTTCAAGTGTATAGATCCTATAGCCAATTTGCAAAATCCAAAGCAGTAATTTCTTCAAATTGAACAGTAATAAACTCTAACAAGAGTTATCATTAAAGAAACAAGGAGGCAATTTTCATAATACCTCACGTGTTAAGAATTTATCTGGTCCTCCACATGTATTAACTCATTTAATCTTCATAACAATCCCATTAGACTTATACCTTCTCCCTTTTTTAATAGAAAACAACAAAATGGCAAAGATTTTTTTAAGCTGCTTTAAGACATTCTGGGTCATCTGCTAGGCTCCCCCACCAGAAAGGGGTGTAACTGGCTCTTGCTGCAAAATGCACAATTACTCAGTGTCCTGAGTCTTCGAGATCATTTTCAAGTCATTGAAGCTTAAAATGGTAAATCCTGGAACACCAGTTCTGCCACCAACCCACTTTTAATAGAATATACTTCATTAACAAGTTAATGCATTATCCCTGCCAGGGATCTCTGTCATCTAATAGCATTTAAGCCAGAGGAATTTATAGCCAAAGACTGAACATTGGGCATCACCTTTCTGAAAAGAAAAAAAAAAGGAGAGATATTTTTGTGTCCTTTTAAATTCTGCTAGACCAAATAATCATTTCTCCACCTATGTACAAGGCCTTACCTGACTGAAGTAACACAAAACAGGCAGGCAAGACTAGACACAGCTGTACCTCCGCTTCCAGATTTTTTCAGGGGGAAAAAAGGATATAAAAACCATAGTTAAACAGTTAGAAAATAAAACAATAACTTTTCATGCAGAGGTGATATTTGAGAATTGCCCCATTAATGCTGTGCTGCAAGAAAATTTTTGAAATATTCCTTTCAAACTTGAGCCTGCAGCAGAATGAACTGGAGGAACTGTTAAAACACAGATTATTAAAATTACAGTTTCTGATTCTGCATATCTAACAAGTTCCCAAGTAACACTGATGCTGCTGGTCCAGGGACCACACCTTGAGAACCAATGTTTCTTGCCAGGGCAGAGAAAGAATGTGCTGGGATTCCCTAGTGTTTTGGAATGAATGGGGGAGGTAATAGGTTTATTTCTAGCAGAGATTCCCAGGATAGCTCTCAGCTTCAAATATGTACTGAGCTCTTACAATGTGCCAAATGCTATGCTAGGCTTTGAGAGAAACCTGATGAAGGAAACAGACATCAGCATATCATGCTCAGGGAGGTGAACAGGTGAGGCTAGAGTTGAGATCTACGGAATGAATGGGAGTCAGTCAGCCAAGTGCCCTTGGAACGAGCTTCCCACTGGGAAAGGGTGACTGACTGACACTGCAGAGTCAGACTAGACGAGCCTCACCAAGGAGGCTGAGCTGGAGGAATCAGTGCATACAGGCATGTATACACATACACACACTCACACACACGTGTGCATGCACACCCCTCAAAATATGCACAGAACAGAGGAGAGAGATGGAAATTATCCCTTTGGGTAAGCCTAGACCAAAGGTGGTCAGATTATTTCCCTCTAAAGAAATTGATATTGATATGATCTCTCCCAAACCTAAGCAGAAGCCTAGAATGAAAGGGAGGGAGAAAAAAAAAAACGCTACAAATAAATAGCTATTTTATGTGTCTGCCATGAAACACCTGCATAAAAGAGAAAAGGGAGAAAAATCTATTTTATACCTCAAATCTAAAGAGTTTACATTCCCTTCAAGTTTTCATATCAGGGCCTGAACTTGGTGTTTTATATGTGTAGCTCACTTTTTATAGCTCTCTGATAGAATAAATGTGAGGAGGGGAACCAGAAGAGTTACCACATTGCCCCTTCCTCATATTTTGTGAAAATTATCTTTTCTAAGACTCAGCAAAGCCTCAAACTCTGCATGATTTACTAGGAAGGCTTTAGAAGCCAAAGCTTTTGTAGACCATTCAGCCATGGCATACGGGCTCAAGTTTTTCTTAGCTCATCTACAGGTACCAGATTTATCACCCTTCATTGTCAGAAAAACATAGCTATGCTATGTGAAATTTTGAATGATCTGGGATTACTCTTTTGTCCCCATTAAGTCCTCTAAAGACTGAATAAATTTTCACAAACTGTTTTAGGAGCCATAAAACCTATTTCCTAGTTCCCATCTAAGAACAAGTTAATAAGCTAATTGATTTCTTAACATCAGTTGTTCCAAATTTCTGCAATGGAAGCCCATCTTCTAGGTCTCTGCATCCCTTTCCAAAAAGGTACATTCTCTGGTGATGCCCACACATCACAGCTTCTTTGGGTAACACTTTTTCCTTCAAGCCTTAAAATATGTGATTAAGGCACCTACAGTATCACTTAAGCAGCTTGGAAGCAACTTCTCACTAGTGAATATGAAATTTCTTAGGTCAATGAAGTCCTCCTGCTTCCCTGGCAGATAGAATATAGAGTAAGAAAAGATGCCTCCCCACATCCCACACCCCCATCCCCAGCTACTTAATGAATCTCTAACTGCTGATTTGTTTCTGCTTTCAGTCTGGGATAAACAAAAAGGCCTGTAGCCCCCTTCCATGGCCGCGTGAGCTCACCAACTACCATGCAAAGGCAGCAATTTTTCATTATTGATAAAATGTAATGTCATAATGTCATGGTCTTTCAGATCATCATCTTGGTAAGCCAGCAATGGCATTATCATGTTTAATAATGATAACAAATGGCCATAATGTTTGCATATAATTTTCATTGACTCCCTCAGAATTCTCATTCAACCACATCAACAGATGGAATTCAATAGCAACTTTCCATATCTACTTTCTTAGATCTGCTCAAGACTAACAGTAAAATCTGCAGGAATCAAAGCTCATTAAGGGTACAAGGGCCGTTTCCCTCCTTTGACTAAATGTTTTACTTTTAGAAAGAATTTTTTCAGCATGTATTTGTACTATTGAATTTGGGCATGTGAATGCATTAAATACTGACATCTACTTGCTATTCATTCATGAACTCTCACTAACCCCTTTCTGTCCTGTTCATGCCTGTGCTTCTCTAATTTGTCTAGTGATTTTTGAGTGCTGTGTTCTGCCTGTTTCACAGTAATCATAGAACACTAATTGGCCTAAATGATAAGAATTATTCATGGGGCACTTATTTCCATATATTAGCCTTCTGACTCCCCTTTTCCCTGAGAAAGTAGAAATATTTCATTGTCTAAGACAGAACTAAAACCAGCATTCTTTAGGAAGCCTTTTATTATTCATTGACAACAGAGAGTAACAAACAGAGTAGAACTAGAACACTTCAGTACTAAATAAACTAAATCTAAAATACATTTGGGAGATCTCAAGAAATATTTTATAACTCTTTTAGCACTTCATGAAGGAAGAAGGAAAGGAGGAGAAGAGGAAAATTATCATTCACTGAGCTCTGTGCAAGGATATACTTACATGTATTACCTCATCTAATTTTCACAGAACCCCACAAAATAAGAATCATTCTCCAATTTAACATAAGAGAAAACTGAAGCTCAGGAAGATTATACAGCTAAAGAATCACTCGGATTTAACAGCTCTAACTCCAAAACCTATTCAGACTTAACACTCAGACTTATCAGTTCTAACTCCAAAACCTGAGAATGTTCCATTGCACAAAACTCCCAAAGCAACTATTCCACTACAGAAGAATCACATCTCCCAGCCAGCCCCAAATAAAATAATCATATATTCAGAGAACTAAAAGATGTGAGTATATTTCCATTGCAGAAACTCTTTATCTTGCCATTAATATATCTATTTAGACTGTTATTGGTACCACATTCTCAGAGCAGGCACATCTTAATTGCATTAATAGCTTCAGTGCATCTGTGTGATTCTTCATTGATGTCTTTTCCACATTACTCAGTAGATTTCAGTATTGTCATTGGAAAAGGGGCCAAATTAGGTAGTTTCATCAGATTTGTAGATCAGGAGCCCTTTAGCTGACACAATAAAACCATGTAAAAGAGCATATAATGGTGTTGGTATGAGAGATTCCCACGCCTGCTTCAGTCAATCAGAGTAGGCACTCATTACCTCTTCCACTTAAAATAATGAACATTTCTAAAGACTTTACAACTCACAGAGCACTATCCATTATACTATTGTATTTATCCTCTCAGCAACCCCATGTTCAGGAAACAGAGTACTTGACTTGTCCAAGTTCATAGAGACACCAAGTGGCAAACGTAAGATCCAAACAAAGGTCTTCTGGCTCAACTGGCTATACTCTTTCCACTCTACCAAGGCCTTTAGAGTATTTAGGACAAATGATTTCCTAAAGCAATGCACCAATATTCAGGGAAACAACAGCCTTCCCTCTGAGGGGCAGGTCAGGCAAACCACAAAACAACTGAAGGCTCTGGAAATTGAATGCTGCTATGAGAGAGTGTAGAGGAAGGACTTCCAGAGAGTGAGGTTTAACAAGCCACTCTGTCCAATAAATCATAAGTACATGTTGGAGGGGGAAAGGCTTCCCTTAATTCTTCCTCATTCATTCAACAGTTCCTAAGGGCTTCCTCTTAGTTCATTCATTTGTTCATTCATTCAACATACATTACTGAGCACCCCCTCTCGGTCAAACACTAAGTATACAACAGTGGATGAGATACACATGGATCTCCTTTCATGGAGCTCACATTTGTGCAGAATAGTTAAACAACTAATGACACAGCCATTAATATAACTGAAGACCAGTTGTGAGGGTAGGGTGTTTCAGGAGGATTTGACTAATCCCAAGTAGTTAAAGAAGACCTCTTAAGGATGAGACATTTTAACTGAGACTTGAAGCATGAGTTAGGAATTACAAGGCAAAACATTAGGGAACCAAGGGAATTTTCCATTCTTGCCCCCATCCTTTAGACTCCTTCCTGTTTCGTTTCCCTTGCTTTGTTAGCCAAATGCTATGACTACCATAGTGGTCATTAGTTGAATCTTAATTCAGCACTTACCTGATTTAACTCACTGACAATCTGGACACTTTGTATGTGTGTAACTTTGACAGGACAGAGATGGCATGACTTAAAGCAAAGTAAAAATTTTGAAAAGGCTTTTGGAACTTGGTAAACCAAATCTCATGAAAGTTTATACTCTTGGAGTCCATACAGGTACCAAATGTAACTATTTTCCCATATTGGGTTGTAGGCACTAGAGGAAAAGGATCCAGCCTTCCAAGTTGATCTTAGTTCTAGAAAGTAAACTTGAACCTTTCCTTAGGTTAACTTGGAAGCAGACAAATACTTTATTTAGAATTAAGTAGCCATTGTACAGGATTTCTGACACTGCCTAACCTGAAAGAAAAAAGCATTGTATCAGTCAGTAATATCCAATAATGCTGTGTGACAGACGGCCTTAAAACTCAGTGACAGTCGGCAATAAACGTTTATTTCTTGCTCATGAATCAGTGGGTCGGCTGCAGTTTGGCTGGTCTAAGGTAGACTCTACTGCAGGTTGGGTTCCCATCTGTTCCACATGCCCCTCATCCTCTTTGACCTCTCAGACATGTCATTCTCAAATAGCAAAAGTCAGCACAAAAAGGCAAGCACAACTCCTAAAGAACATCTTAAGGCTTTTCTTTAAACCTTGGTCACAGAAAATCATATAACCAGGCCCAAAATCAAAGTGTAGGGAAGTACACTCCACCCACCATGAGGCCAAAACAAGTTATATGGCCAAGTCCAGCATCAATGGGATTGGAAAGTACACTCCTGGGGGTACACTCCTGGGGGTTGAGAGGAGTGGAGCAGAGTGAATATTTTCTTAACTATAATCTAATTAACTACAGGAATGTTATTCACATTTTACAGATAAGAAAACTGAGGTCATTTGCCCAAAGTGCAAAGCTAGAATTTAAATCCAAACCTTTATTTTTCCAACATTCACTTTTTTTTTACTTATGTGCTACCTCCAGGTAAAATATGAGGAAACCTTGTCATACATAATGGGCCTTCAAAATATATATTCACCCATTATTTTTTTTTATTTTTTTTTTATTTTAGAGAGAAAAAGGGGGAGAGAAAGAAACATTGATGTGAGAGAGAAACATCTATCAGTTGCCTCCCATATGCACCCTGACCAGGGAATGAACCCTCACAATCTAGGTATATGCCCACACCTGGAATTGAACCTGCCACCTTTCAGTGTACTGGACAACGCTCCAACCAACTGAGCCACACTGGCCAGGGCTCACCCATTATTTTTAGTTTTCATAACAACAAAAACAAATAAAATTGGTAAAATGAGGGTAGTGAGGGAGATAAAAGGGAGGGAAGCTGTGAATATTCATCATGTACCATCTTTCCTTTTTTTCACTCTGTCACTATAGCCTTGTTCTTGGTCTGACTCAGCCCCCAAGATCCTCCTACCTATACAGGCATCTGCCAAACCCCTCATACCTGTACAGGCATCTACTGAGCCCCTTTCTCTGGGCCACTCTATAAATAATCTGATTTCCCCCACATTCTCCCCAATTGTCTGAACATATTCTGTCTCACCCTCTCAGGAAGAGAATACTTTTGTTAACTTTTGATATACAAAGTCTACTGTTGCAAGGATTCCTCATAGTGCAATGCAATATTGTCTGGGGTTATTCTTTTTTTTTTTCTTCTTACTTTCTTTTTTATTAAATTTACTAGAGTCCCAGTGCACAAAATTCGTGTACTAGTAGGGTCCCTAGCAGCTTCCAGCTGCTGGCTGCTGGCTGGGTACTCCCTCCCTTCCCCCAGCCACCTGCTGCCACCGCTGGCCGGAGCCCCCCTCCCTTCCCCTGGCCTGCCTCACACCCTGGTCAAACTCCCAGACAACTCCTGGTCTAGGGGATAATTTGCATACTATGTTTTCATTACATATGACTGGGGTGACATTGGTAAATATGATCATACAGGTTTCAAGTGTGGGTTTCTATGTTACAAGATCAGTATATTGCCCTGTGTGCCCACCACCCACAGTCAAATCTTCTCCCATCACCATTTATTAAGACCTTCTTCACCCTGGGGTTATTCTTAAAGGACTTCCCCTGGAGACAAGGATGTGCTCCGTAGGAATAAATCTCTACTGGTTAGAGATTAGGGTCTACAAGCCAACATATACACCTGAGACACCATCAGCCATAGTTCCTCCAGTGAAAAGTAACTCATTTGCATGCCATAGGAGAGGATTTTTTTTTCTGTCATAGAAACAAGGTGACCCAAATAAACAGTAGGATCACTGATCTCTGTGGTGTGACCATGGAGAGACACCTAAAGTGCTCTGCCCTCAAAATGTAATGCCATTAGAATGTTTCTGAGCATAGACATGCCCTGAAATGTAGGTGGGAGATTACCAATGGATGTATATTTTATTCTTGTTCTCCCTAGCTCCCTTCTACCATAGATAAATGGGAATTGATGGAATCAAATGGACAGTAAACAGGCTGCCAATTAATTTATTTATATAGATATGTAAACACTAAAGGCCCAGTGCATGAATTCGTGCACCAGTGAGGTCCCTCAGCCTGGCCTGTGGGATTGGGCCGAAACCAGCTCTCCGACAAACCCTGAGGGGTCTCAGATTGTGAGAGGGCACAGGCCACGCCGAGGGAACCCATCGGAGCATGATCGGGGCGGGGAGAGATGCAGGAGGTTGGCCAGCAGGGGAGGGACCACGGGAGGGCTCCAGGGTGTGTCTGGCCTGTCTTGCTCAGTCCTGATCAGCTGGACCCAAGCAGCAAACTAACCTACCAGTCAGAGCATCTGCCCCCTGGTGGTCAGTGCATATCATAGCAAGCAGTTGAGTGGCCATAGCATATCATTAGCATATTATGCTTTGTTTGGTTGAACGGCTGACTGGTTGACCGGACACTTATCATATTAGGCTTTTATTATATAGGATACCACGTAAACAGCAAAGAAGTGTAAAATTAATAATAAAGCAATAAAAAGAAAATATGGATGAATATGTATACTTATCTAATCTATATAAGGGAAGGAATATTTAATCATAAAAAGGAAGGAAGGTGGAAAGGAGGAAGGGAAGGAAAAAGGAGGGAGAGAGGGAGGGAGGGATGGAAGGGAGGGAAGGGAGGGAGGAAAAGATTTTTATTTTATAAAATATAAAACTATAACTACTGTTTGCATTAATGATGAAAAAGTTTTAATATTTCTTATACATAAGGAATTCTTGTAAATCAGTAAGAAAAATATGAGCACCCTGTAGGAAATAATAAGTAAAATTATGAACAGCCAATGAAATTATATAATAATTTCATCCTTAGTATTATTTCTGAAATAATCAGAAATTTACACAAATATTTATTTGTAATGATGTTTGTCCTTTATAGGATTTTTTATATTGGACAACGCCCCCCCCCCCAAATGCTTAACAATAAAGAAAGGCTAAGTAAATGGTGACAGTCATACAGAAAATACTATGCAACCTCTGAAGTTATTTAATTGTGGCAGATTGTACTTCCCCAAAACTAACTGCAACAATACACTGAGTGGCCAGATTATTATGATCTCTGAACGCATAATAATCTGGCCACTCAGTGTATATCCTATATAATAAAAGGCTAATATGCAAATTGTCCCCTCAACCAGGAGTTCGACCAGCAGGCAGGCCGGCCAACCACCCATGTCCCTTCCCCCTGGCCAGGCTGGCCGGACCCCACCCATGCACGAATTCATGCACTGGGCCTCTAATATATATACACACACACACACAGACACACAAACACACACACACAGAGTGGCCAGATTATTATGCATTCAGAGATCATAATAATCTGGCCACTCAATGTATTTCTAGTCATATGTGCTCTTCTAGAGCCCTGCTGTGCTAGACTGAATAATGGCCCCCCGCCAAAAATTTTTATATCCTTCCCTAGCCTGTTTGGCTCAGTGGATAGAGCATCAGCCCATGAAGGGTCCCTGGTATAATTCCGGTCAAGGACACATACCTCGGTTGTAGGCTTAATTCCTGGCCTGGATCTGGGTGCATTGGGGAGGCAATCAACTGATGTGTCTCTCTCTCACATCCATGTTTCTCTTTCTGTGCCTCTCCCCCTCCCTTCCACTCTCTCTTAAAAAAAAAAAAAAAAAAAGGAAAAATATCCTTGGATGAGAATTAACATAACAAAACAAAAATAAAAAACATGTCCATGTCCTAATCGCTGGTACTTGTGAATGTATTACCTTCCATAGTAAAAGGAACTGTGCAGATGTGATTAAGCTAAGGATCTTGATGGGGAGATTATCCTGGATTTATTCAGCTGAGCCCAGTGAAATCACAAAGGCTCCTGTAAGAGGGAGGAAGAAGGATCGGAATTGAAAGTAGAAACTGTAATAATGAGCACAGAGGATCACAGTCTGAGAGAGATTTGAAGATGCTAGGCTGCAATCCTAAAAGATGAAGGAAGGGGCCATAAGCCAAGGAACGATGACAGCC
Source organism: Eptesicus fuscus (assembly GCF_027574615.1). NCBI lineage: Eukaryota > Metazoa > Chordata > Mammalia > Chiroptera > Vespertilionidae > Eptesicus > Eptesicus fuscus. Next base: position 55,786,046 of record NC_072477.1, read on the forward strand.
TCTTGAAGCTGGAAAAGGCAAGGAAATAGAATCTCCCCTAGAGCCTTCTTAAAAACGCAGCCCTGCCGACATCTTGATTTTCGCCCAGTGACTCCCATTTCAGACTTCTGACCTCCAAAACTGCAAGAAAATAAATCTGTGTTGTTTTGAATTTGTGACACAGGGGGTAGGAAATGCAGACCATTCAATGGATCTCTGAGTCAAGGGAGAGCTGGTTGTGGGCCTTGGGGGCTGTGTGACTGTCATGGTGAACAGCACATGGCAGAGGAAAGCTGTGAGACTTCCTAGACCAGGTCATGAAGGTGAGTTGGCTTCAGCCCGGCAGTTCTCCACAGGCATGCTTGTGGAGCCCTGAGCTACCATGTAAGGAGCTTGGCTACCCTGAAGCCACCATGCTGGAGAGACCACATTAGAGACTAAAAGAAATGTCTGAGAAATCCAGCTGTTCCAGCCTCCAGCGGTTTGAGTCTTTCCAGCCCACGTACCAGACATGTGAATAAGCAAAGCTCAGCTAGATAATTAGCCCAATCCACGACCAGAGGACAAGTGCAGAAAAGATCCTAAGCAAGAACGACTTAGCCAAGCCCAGTCAATTCCTAGAACCATGAAGAAAAGGAAATAAGTATTCTGGTGTTTTATGTCATGGGTTTTGAAGTAGTTTATTATGCATCCATAAGTAACTAATACATGAATGATAAACAGAAATGTTCAAATATAATATTAAGTAACAAATTAGTCTATAGGCTAAATGTGTATGTGTGTGTGTATATATATACCGAAAAAACTTCGAGTCACCAAAATATACTGCATATAATGATTACCTCTGTGTGCTGGTGAGGACATTAATGTCTTCTTTATATTTTTCTACATTTTCAATCTATGCAATAAACATGCATTACTTTTATAATCAGGGGGAAATATTTTTAAGCTCTTTAGATGCTATACTTGTAAATTTAGTATCAATGCAGAAAACATATGAGTGCATCCTGTGTGGGAATACATGCACCCAGGCATGTGTGTGCATACTGAAGATAAAATAAAGAGAACAGAAGAGGTCACTTGGTGAATCTAAGTAAGGACGTGAACCTTTATAAACTACTTTTATTCCTCCTTTTCTACAGCAGAGATCACAGCAAGTGCCTTATAATATGGAGTCAAATACCTAATCCTTGTAGCCACTCCCAACTTATCTGTAATTGCTGATGCAACTGGATTTGAATTCATGTCTGTGACTCAGATAAAAGATTATCTATAGCTTCTCCCAGAAGGAAGAAAGTAAGCCATCCCTTTGAAATCACCCCTTTCTCTGGCCATAGTGCCTAAAATTCACCCTGTTTTTGCTGCTGTTCATCAGTACTTTTGAAAGATGGGCACCTGGAGAAGAGTCAGGAATAAGATGAGAGAATGGAAAGGAGATGAAGTTTCATGGTCCCAAGCTCTATTGCGTCCCATTTAATTATCATGGTAACACTAGGGGTGGAATTAACAGCCCCCCCCCTTTTTTTTGTTGTTAATCCTCACCTGATGATAGTTTTTCCATTGACTTTTAAAAAGTGTGGGAGAGGTGAGGGAGAGAGAGAGAAAGAGAGCAAGAGAGAGGGAGAGAAACATCGATGTGAGAGACACATCAATTGGTTACCTCCTGCACTTTCCCCCGCTTGGGGCCAGGTATCAAACCTGCAACCCAGGTACTGTGCCCTTGACCAAGAATCAAACTCCCAACCCTTCAGTGTGCAGGCTGACTCTCTAACCACTGAGACCACCGGCCAGGGCAGGGGTCCCCTTTTTACAGATGATAACATTTAAGCTCAGAAAGATTAAGTGATTTACTCAAGTCAAAGAGCTAATAAGTGGCAGATGTGAACTCTAATACAAAGTTTCTTGTGGTAAGACTGCACTTATTTTCCTTTGCCTCAGTTTCCAAGTTCCTACCAAGTTCCTAACTTTAGAGTTGTAGTGTGAATTCAGTGTTTGAATATATGTATCACATCATATGGAACAATGCCTACCATTTGAGAACACCCTGTTATCAATGTTGGCCATTTTAACTGCATGAATCAAGTCACATCAGAAAGCACAAAAAAGACGGAGACCCATAATTGTCAGTGTCCTCGTTTTAGAAACCACTGTATCTCACCTTTTGGGGGCAGCAACCTACCCAGCAATGGTTGATTTTCCATGAAAATTACACCCAAATCTGGAGCCCACAAAGTAGCAATCTAGAGACCCACGCCAAACATACATTTTCCTTGCTCTTTTTCAAACTGCACAATGGCTCTCATACTCTCCAAGGGCTATCATTAAAAGGCAGCCGCTCTCTGGATGTGTCGATTCCAGTGGCATTGACAAGTGAGGATGGGAGGCAGGGGCCTCCTCCTACACAAACCGGCTACTGCTATAAAATAAATGAGGATGGAAATGGTGCTGGGATCTGCCTTCTAAATGCACTGAAAACCGAGGTTCCTGTCTTGGCATTTCCTAAAAGGCCTCTTGAGCTTTCCTTGGCAAGCCTTGAGATTGAGGGTACTTTTAGCTGTTTAAGCCTTCCTCTTCTAACAGGGGTCAAAGGGCTGGAAAGATCTTCTCAAAAGGATAGAGAAGGAATCATTAAAAGGGAGGAGAAGGAAAGTGACAGAAGGTCAGCCTTTTTTTTTTTTTTTTCCCAATGAGTGCGTCCCTCAGGATAGGGCTCAGGGGCTGCGTGCTACACAGACACCTCGCTTCCAGAAACCAGCGGCAATTCGATTCACACTCCCCTGAACAGGAGACCCAGAGGAAGCTCAAAGGAATGGCCTGCAGAGGGAGTGGAGCTGAAAACAGACACAATAGAAATCTGATTGCGATAAGTAAATTTCACTGATTTAATTCACTTAAAACAAAAATTGTGTTTCAATAAGCCAGAGAGGACAAATGCTTGAAATCTTGAGTCTGCCATAAAGCTTATTTCCTTATATCAACTATAAATTTACCCTAAAAATACCACTTACCACATCCCATGAAGCTTTCTCTAAGGACTGGTTGGGGATTAAAATTCACCTTTACATGCGACACAAGCACACAAATGGTGATGGTTTTCACTGACGTTTAGCCAACAAGCAATAAACTGCATTTGCACTCACACACCTATTCCTGCCACCCCATCTGGTAACATTTCCACGTTTCAGAGAAAAAAAAATCAATAGCAATAATCCGTGAGGGACTCAGAGGGTGGATATTTTTTTATCACACTACCATTTAAAGAAAAAAATTTCTATCTACTTACAGTCAAAGAACCTTCTTTTTGTGTGTTCACATGGAAATCTAGACATTATTTTTAGGAATAGAGGGGTTAGAAGGAAAAGGGAGATGAGTCAAGTAAAACAAATGTGGGAAAACCTAACACGTTTTTTAAACAATACCAGTTGTATTTGAACACTCCAAATGATAATCGATGTACAAGTTGAAAAAATCCCCAATCAACCTGCAGCACTGAAAATTACATTAAGGATAGGAAGGCTAAAATGCATGTTGATGCAACTTCTCAGAGAGGAAAGTCATCCTTTCAGCTTGAGGTGCAGGGAGAAGACACCATGCCTGAACCCTGGAATTTAGAACTATGTCATTGCCAGTTTTCTGTGTGAGAAGGAAATATGATTCTTTGTTGCTGCTCTTATTTATTGCAGACCTTGTCTGGGATCTGGTATTGAAGCCCTGCTTGATGAGTTGCCGCCTTGAACTTTCCCACTGATCAATGCCGGTGCGGCTGCTGCATGAAAGAATAGCTTTCCTGAGGAGCCACTGTCGTAGGAAACCTAGCAAGCTTTTTAAAATGTGGGCCAGTCTTGTATGCTTAAGTTTCGAAACATGCCCCGCTCCCCCCCGAAAAAATAGCGAATGGTGACTGACCATTTGAAAATTGGAATGTTACAACAGCAAGAGGTAAGGTCAAAAGCAGAAATCCTCCTTTCTGTAAAATGATCAGACACCACGGGATGAAAACGTGCAGGAAAAAGGAAGGCTAATACGAAGCAAGGGGACAGGAATCATATTTCTTCTCAGCGGGGTGACAAAAAGTTGCCTTTATTTTTCTGTGCAAATAAACTTTACTTTAGGAATTGTGGTAGCAGGTTGGTCTCCCATAAAATAGGTTTTATCTGCTGTGGTGACAACTTAAGGTGGGGAGGGGTTACTGGCAGGGTAGTTGCCATCTTTTCCATTATTTTTGTCAATATTTTTGTTATTTTGTGGCGAGATTGCAGGAGAAGTCTAGACAAATGCTCTTAAGAATGAGGGCCAAGAGAAAGGGTTTAATCCAATTCTCTGGCAGTTCAAGTATAAAGCATGTGTCCCTGGGGGTGGGGGGTGCAGAGGCCCAAGACAGAATCTTCAAACACATCCAAGTTGGTCTCTGAGTAAAACCCCAGCCTGTCCACACATTCTATATTTTAGGGGCTTCCCTAAATGGTATACCCACAGAGAAAGCATCCACTGAGAAGAAAGAAGCACAAGCATCAGAAGCTGTTGGAAGCCAATGCCTTCTGGAGAGTCCCAACCAACAACCAAAGCCATGAGAAATCGGACAAACTATGAACCTCCGTCTAGCTTAAGAAATTAAATAAAAATGAGATCTGAGCTTCAATAAGTTTAACCAAGCTACCTTCACCCACTACCCATCCTCCTGGGCTTTTCATGGGTAATAAATATTTTAAATAATCACTAATCTTGTTGTGAGTTACTTATATGCTTCCTTTAATCTCTTTTCCCTCCTTCCCAATAGAGGGAAACACCTTCTATTTCCTATGGTCATGATTTGTGTGCATGCCACACCTTCTACTCCAGACTTCCAGCTGGTCAATCTAGGTCTTTACTTCCTTGTAGTTTCCTGGCTCTGTGCTTCACATACAATAGATACCCAATGTTTGCTGAATGAATAATGGATGGGGTGAATATATGAGGGCCTCATTCCTAAGGATTACCATGAAAGTCAGAGCAGAAAATCTCCTCCACCTTCTATTTCTGAATGTCTCCCTGTCCCATCTCTGGACCTCTAGACCAACCATCACACCCACACTCAGGCACCTTGCCCCCAACAGGAAGGTGTTTTGGTTGGCCTTCTGTCCCAATTAACTAAAACCACCCAGGTGTTTCTTGTTCCTCCACTTTTCCTGGCTCTTCCTTCAGTCCCATTTTCCTGGTTCCAACATTGGAATAATATTGTCAGAGCTGACCCAGCCCTCAGCCCCAAGACAGAATGCACTGTTTGATTTTGTAGCGCCAGGGTTATCCTGAGCAATTTTGTACTTATCTTCAGCTCCCTCTATATCTAGGTGCTGCCCCTCTCCTTGGAATTGCATTCCCCCATAGACCCAACTGGGACAGCAATCCCCTTGACTAATGCTTTTCAGGTCGTATCTGTCCCTACACATCAGGGAGTGCCTGCCACAAGCAAATCTCCAGCTTATACCAACAGATTCTATCGTAATTGGCAACCCCTCTCCTGGCCACGCCACCCACCCTGAACCACTGTGTCAGCCAGTCAGACAGAACTACTACACCCCAGTTTTTACTCCAAGGATGGGAAGGCAGGTTCTCTGGCTATTTGAAGACTAGCTGCTCCTATACGTTTTGGGAGCAAAGGTAGGGGACCTTGTAAGTCACAGGAAGACCATGATCCTGTTTTCCTTGCAAAGATACCATAATCTGCATTCAGTGGAAGTGGCCGGACTTGACAGCAGCACTGCCCACGTGGTGCCCAGTACTGAAAAGAATGCATTCATGATGCAATCCTTAATTTGAGTGGGTGACACCTATGTGTGGGTTGTTCTTTTGTTTACCAATTTCCATCGGAATATTTCCACATTTGATCCAATGCCAAGTGGGTGGGTAGGAAAACTCTAGTTGTGCTCCCATGTTACACCTTAGGATGCAAGATACTTCCCAGAAAGAGCCATGCATTTTACATTCACACAGACACACACACACACACACACACACACACACACACACACACACACACGTTTGCATATACAAATGCTTAGACTAAGACCAACTTCTATGTGCAGAAAGCAGAATATATGGGTAAATACTACTGAATGAATGGACTTGAGAGAGTTCTCAGATTCAGACAGAAAGAGTCAGCCCATTTCATGCTGAACAATTGTAACCCCAGTAATCAAGGACTACTGCTCCATCTATGCCATTTGGTAATGTCTGAGGACATTTTTGGTTGTCACAACCATGGGAGGTGCTACTGGCATCTGGTGGGTAGAGGCCAGAAATGCCGCTAAATCTCCTACATGCATAAGACAGCCCCCCTCCCCAACCACAGTCATCCTGCCCAACATGGCAATAGTGCTGAGGTTGAGAAGCCCTGCTCTACAGCTGTACTCTAATAGACCTTAAGATTTCCCACCAATGCATAAAAAGAAGGCTCCAGACCATCCTTAAGAAATGTCCTGAAATCTGTGAAGAGTGTCTTTTTACATTCAGATTCTTATCTCCTTATCCTCTGCCCCACTTCCAGGGACATGGAAAGTGGCCCACATCAGTTCCGATCATTTCCAAGAAAGTAGCCAGAGGACTAAGCAGAGAGTCTTTAATGCCTGATGAGGGGAAGGGAAAGGAGAGTCTCAGAAAAGGATGCTGAGAATAAAGGTTGGCAGCCCAGAGTCTCCCTAGAGAGGGAAATGTGTCCATCACACTCATAGGCCTTGCCTGGCTCTGGATACCATGCATTCTGGTTTCCTTCTAAACTTTAAGTCAAGTCATAAACAGGAGACACTATCATTTAGGCCAGGCCTTTATTAACCCAGAAATATGGATCCATTAGTAAAGACACATAGAGTAACTCTCACTTTATCCCTCTATCCTGACGACCCTAGCACACAGCTCTGGAAGGCATTGTTCAGGCTCAGTTACACCTGAGTTGTAGTGTGAATGCAGTGTTGGGAGGGCAGTTGTGGGCAATTAGGGGTGATCAGGCCAGAAGAGGAGGGCAGTTGGGGGAGACCAGGCCGGCAGAAGAGGGCAGTTGGGGGAGACCCGGCCAGCAAGGGAGGGCTGTTGGGGGGGACCCAGGCCTGCAGGGGAGGGCAGTTGGGGGGGACCGAGCCAGCAGAGGAGGACAGTTGGGGGAGACCAGGTCTGCAGTTGCCCTCCTACCTTCTCCTGGCCACTATCTATAAGACCCAGCTTCTGGAACCAGCTTAGGGAGAGAATTGTTGGCAAATGGTGTCCTGAACAGGAAGGACAACAACACAAAAAAGCAGGTGTACAGTATACTCTTAGTCCACATAGACTTAAAAACTGATTCACTATCAATCATCCACAGTTTAGTATAAATATGCTTCTAGATTCAATTGGAACTTCTAATAACCAATCCCAGAAGCTGTCTTCTTCAACCTTATGGTGTGTGACTTCAACAGTAGCTAACATTTATTAGAAATGTCCCATATACTAGGTTCTCGGCTCTTCACAACTGTTCTCTCAGTCAAATCTCTTTATTACTTAAGAGGTAAAATTATTATTCTTATCATCTCCATTTTATAGATATGAAAACTGAAGCACAAAATGTTTAAGTAACTTCCCCAGCTAGTAAATGACTAAGACAAAATTTCATTCCAGGCAATCTGGCTCCAAATTCTGAGTTCTTAACTCAGTTCTGCTACTTAGCTTTAAGCTGCTCTTTACCCAGGAATACTGAGGCAAGGGTATTCTGACCAGGGATCAGTGTAACATAGGAAGTGTGTGTAAGCTCTCAGCCATCTTTTTCTCATCTGTAAAGTGAGGATAATATAAGTGCCTACCTCATAAAGTTGTTGAGAGGAATCCTATCTAATAAAAGAGTGATATGCAAATTGACTGTCACTCCAAGACACAAGATGGCCGCCCTCATGTGGTCAAAGATGGCTGCCCCCATGTGGACACAAGATGGCCGCAACAAGATGGCCTGCAGGGGAGGGCAGTTGTGGGCAGTTAGGGGTGATCAGGCCAGAAGAGGAGGGCAGTTGGGGGAGACCAGGCCGGCAGAAGAGGGCAGTTGGGGGAGACCCGGCCAACAAGGGAGGGCAGTTGGGGGGGACCCAGGCCTGCAGGGGAGGGCATTTGGGGGAGACTAGGTCTGCAGGGGAGGGCAGTTGTGGGCGATCAGGCCAGCAGGGAGGGCAGTTAGGGGTGACCGGGCCAGCAGAGGAGGGCAGTTGTGGGGGACCAGGCCTGCAGGGGAGGGCAGTTGGGGGCGACCAGGTCATCAGAAGAGGGCAGTTAGGGGCGACCAGGCTGGCAAGGGAGGGAAGTTGGGGGCGACCAGGCCTGCAGGGGAGGATAGTTTGGGGCAACCAGACTGGCAGGGCAGGGCAGTTAGGGGTGACCAGGACAGCAGGGGAGGGCAGTTAGGGGCAATCGGGCCAGCCGAGGAGCAGTTAGGTGTCGATCAGGCTGGCAGGGGAGTGGTTAGGGGTTGATCAGGCTGGCAGGCAGAAGTGGTTAGGGGCAATCAGGCAGAGGCAGGCAAACGGTTGGGAGCCAGCAGTCCTGGATTGTGAGAGGGATGTCCGACCACCCGTTTAGGCCCGATCCCACCTGCGGGGTCCCTCACCCTAGCCTGCACCCTCTTGCAATCCAGGACCCCTCGGGGGATGTTGGAGAGCTGGTTTCAGCCTGATCCTGCAGGCCATGGTGAGGGACCCCACTGGTGCACGAATTCGTGCACCAGGCCTCTAGTTGATAGTAATTATAATAAGAGCTAACACTTTTATAGAGCTTACTGTGGGCCAGGCACTGGGTAAGTATTTCACATATTATTTAATTTACTAGAGGCCCGATGCACAAAATTCGTGCACTGTGGGGGTCCCTCAGCCCAGCCTGCACTCTCTCCAATCTGGGACACCTCAGGGATGTCCGACTGCCAGTTTAGGCCCGATCCCTATAACTGGCAGTCAAACATCCCTCTCACAATCAGAGACTGTTGGCTCCCAACCGCTTGCCTGCCTGATTGCCCCCTAACCACTCCCCTGCCAGCCTGATCAATGCCTAACTGCACCCCTGCTGGCCCGATTGCCCCCAACTGCCCTCCCCTGCCAGCCCAGTCACCCCCCAATGCCCTCCCCCCCCACACAGGCCTGGTTGCCCCCAACTGCCCTCCCCGCCCCGCAGGCCCGGTTGCCCCCAACTGCCCTCCCCGCCCCGCAGGCCTGGTTGCCCCCAAATGCCCTCCCCTGCAGGCCCGGTTCCCCCCAACTGCCTTCCCCTGCCAGCCTGGTCGCCCCTAACTGCCCCACCCTGCAGGCCTGGTCCCCCCCAACTGCCCTCCCTCCCATGCAGGCCCAGCCTGCCCCAACTGCCCTCCCCTGCCAGCCCGGTTGCCCCTAACTGCCCTCCGATGCAGGCCTGGTCGCCCCCAACTGCCCTCCTCTGGCGGCCCCATCACCCCTAATTGCCCTCTCCTACAGGCCTGATCACCCCTAACTGCCCTCCCCTGCTGACCTGGTCTCCCCCAACTGCCCTCCCTTCCCTGCTGGCCTGGTCGCCCCCAACTGCCCTCCCCTGCAGGCCCAGTCCCCCTCAACTGCCCTTTCTTCCCTGCTGGCCTGGTCCCTCCCAACTTCCCTCCCCTGCCAACCTGATCGCTCACAGCTGCCTTCCCCTGCCAGCCATCTTGTGGTGGCCATCTTGTGACCACAAGGGGGCAGCCATCTTGTGTGAGGGCTTGGCAGTCAATTTGCATATTACCTCTTTATTATATAGGATCATCTCATAGCTAACGCCCTCATAGCTAACTGCCCTCCCCTGCAGGCCTGGTGGCCCCCAACTGCCCTCCCCTGCCAGCCCAGTCACCCCTAACTGCCCTCTCCTGCAGGCCCAGTTGCCCCCAACTGCCCTCCCCTGCCAGCCTGATCGCTCACAGCTGCCCTCCCCTTCCGGCCATCTTGTGGTGGCCATCTTGTGACCACATGGGGGTGGCCATCTTGTGTGAGGGCATGGCAGTCAATTTGCATATTACCTCTTTATTATATAGGATTATCTCATAGCTAATGAGTGGTGGAGTCAAGAAGAAAACTCCATTTTCTACACCTTCCAAGTCTAGGCTCTACGCTAAAGAACTATCAAAGAGGAAAAAAGAAATACTTCAAAAATTAAACTGTTTAGAAGAGAGCTTCCTCCCAACTAAACATAACTGCTGAATGCACAAATCATTTAGCATATCACAATAATTTGGTGGTCTTAATTTTTTAATACTAAATTGTGTCCCTGTTGGCTTCATGGACTTATAGCTTGTAGCTTCGAGGAATGGATGATAATGACTCCATAAGTCTGGGCTAAATTTAAAACTGATGCCGGTGGCTTATGGTCAGAACATTATGTGAGTTTGGTCCTGAGCCAAAGAATCATTAAAACATGGAGCTTAACCAAAGTGACTTCCAGAGGTCACACAGCCATCCCTCTGTATCCAGAAGTGCAGAAACCCACTTCACTTCACTGAGAAACTTGGCATATTCTGAAAACAGAAAGCATTACACTGCAGCTAAATATCTTCAGCATATGTTGAAAAGATAAATAGAAATTGTGCTCTTTTAGAAATGAATTAGAAAAGAAAAAGAAACAAATTAGCATATATATAAATTAAGCTTTTTCACATTCAATTCTTATATTTCAACTAGAGGCCCAGTGCACGAATTCATGCACCAGTGGCGTCCCTCAGCCTGGCCTGTGGGATCAGGCCAAAACTGGCTCTCCAACATCCCCCAAGGGGTCTCAGATTGCAAGAGGGCACAGGCCAGGTTGAGGGACCCCACTGGTGCATGATCAGGGCCGGGGAGGGACCGCGAGAGGTTGTCCAGCCAGGGAGGGACCACAGGAGGCCAGGGTATCCAGCCCATCTTACTCACTCCCTATCAGCTGGAACCCAGCAGCAAGCTAACCTACCAGTCAGTGTCTGCCCCCTGGTGGTCAGTGCATGTCATCGAGACTGGTCAACTGGTTGACTGTCTTCCCCCTGGTGGTCAGTGCATGTCATAGCTTTGAGCGGCCTTTGCATATCATTAGCATATTACGCTTTGATTGGTTGAACGGATGACCAGACAACCAGACACTTAGCATATTAGGCTTTTATTATATAGGATACAATTATTATATTTTTCTGGTCACTCTTCTATTATCATTTGTCAAATCGATAAAGCAATCAAACTTGTTACAGGTTTAGTATAGTATCACCTCAGTGAGAAATCTGAGTGCCTAACATAGTATTTGACACATAGCACATGATCACTAAATAAGTGATAAAGACCATGACACTTGGTAGCCCATTCAAGGTCAATCTTTGAGGATAATTTCCTGTTCTCCTTATTTGAGTTAGTAAGGAACTCCCACATTAAGTTGAGTATGAGTCCTTGAAACCTTTCTACAAGTAAATTAAAAGCTTTCAAGGAGTTATCATGATTCGAATTTTGTTTTGCAGCTACATTCAGCAACCTGTTCCTAAGAAGCTTATCCTCCACTTGAATCTGCATTCCATACCTTGTACAAGGCCACAGTGTTGAGTAACTCTAAGAGTACCATAACCATCAGGAAGTATGTAGTTACACCATGAAGTTGCTCAACTCTCTTGGAGATGTTCAATGTGAAACCTGCACAGCTGTACACAATAGCTTATTACAGTTCGGAAACCATTTTAGCAAAACAAGTCAACCTTTCTGTGAGAAGGGCCCAGTTGCATTTTCTTGAACCACTTGTGCAGGAATAATAAAAGACATTGTTATAGGTAAAATTCCTAATAGACATGGAAAAGTGAAATTCTTGCTCCCTGAAGAAAATCCCAGCAAATCTCAAAGATGTGATGTAATAAAAGCCACAAATTTGGATCCCTACTAGTTGGAGCTCCAAAATCTATTCATGGTTTTAATGTTCTGCCTAGGGAGCCCTCTGTTGAAATCTTAGTTCCAGCAGCAGCACTTCTGATCCTGAAAAATAAAAATGATGCTTCTTCAAAGCCCAAAGAGCTTGTCCTGTTGTTGGAAAACACTCCCCAAGCAAACAACTTTCACTTTCCCTTTAGTTTCACTCTATCACTTAGCCACATGCAAATTCTATTTATTTCCTTATGTGTGCTCTACCATCAACACTAGTTAATTTATAAGAGTTTTCATCTTCCAAGTTCTGTAATTGCATAATTGTAATTGTCTTAAAGCAGCAACACTTTTGTTAAACCACATTGTGTCTAGAGCATCATGATTGCCAGTTGCATTAGGTATCAGCCTCTTCTGAATGCCTAGTTTATAGGTACCATGTTCTATAAAATTAGACCAACAGGAAGGTTTTGATTTTTTAGAAACCCCATATTTTAGATATGGCAACCATTTGTTGCTACCTAAGTTGAGGTTTGTTCTTAAAGGTCATTTTATATCCAAATGTCTCATTGAACTTCCTAAACATATTAGCATTACTTAAGTGTGAGGTTTGACCATCCCTGAGAGTTTATTTAGTCCGGTAACTTGACTTCCCTTAAATAAATATCCTAAATATATGAGATTTCTTTTTTTTTAAGATTTTATTGATTTCAGAGAGGAAGGGAGAGGGAAAGAGAGATTGAAATATCAATGATGAGAGAGAGTCACTGATTGGCTGCCTCTTGCATGCCCCACACTGGGGCTTGAGCCCGCAATCCAGGCATGTGCTCTGACTAGGAATTGAACTGTGATGTGGTTCACAGGTCGACACTCAACCACTGAGGCCAGCAAATAAATATATGAGATCCATTGCTTTTCAGTGAGGAGAGATTACTTTAGAAGTGGTGACATTGAGTGGAAGGTACTGCTTCCATTGACTGGAAAGGAAGCTGAGGAGAGATAGATTATGGAAGAGAACAAAAAAATCCAAGATGATTGGGCTTTTATTTTAAAAGTGGGAGAAATGTGAACATGTCTGAATTGGGAGAAAAGAGTCAAGAGAGGTGGAGAAATTGTAGGCATAGGAGAGGATAATTACTACAGTGTATCCCTGAGTAGGTGGCAGGGAACAGAGCCCAGGAAATTGTGGAGGGATTAGCTGTCACAAAAGGAGAAATACTTTCTCTGGTGACTGTTATGTGCATGGAGAAACTGAAAGACTTCCAAAAAGCTGATATCTGTTTCCTCTTACCGCAGTATTATCTCAGGTCAAACCAAGTAAAGTGGAGAAAATTCTTGGGTCTAACTTACCTCTAGATAACATTTAGATCTTTGTACTGAATCTTGCTTTACTCTAACCAGCAGAGCATGTTCCCTTCTTCCACAATTACTTTAGTATTCATTTGCAAATATTTTTACTTAATTGCTCATAACATATCAAAAAAAAATTTTTTTTTGTTTTGTTAATCCTTACCCGAGGATATTTTTCCATTGATTTTTAGAGACAGTGGAAGGGAGGGGGAGAGACAGAGAGAAAAACATAGATGTTAAAGAGACTCATGGATTGCTTGCCTCCTGCACATGCTCTACCAGGGCCAGGATCAAGCCTGCAACCAAGGTACGTGACCTTGACTGAAATAGAACCCAGGATCCTTCAGTCCACAGGACCAAAACTCTATCCACTGAGCCAAACCAGCTAGGGCTCAAAAAAAATTATGTTCTCTATTTCTAAGATTTTAACAGAAATTTGAAATCCATTGCTATTTTTAATTGCTGTACATTCTAGATAGATATATTTTTTGCTTAAGTAGAAAAATTGCAGATGATTTAAAGCAGTAACCACATCTCTATGATTTCTAAAACCCTTGAACCAGAACAAAACCAGAACTTCAGAATAGTCTCTGTCACTGTCCTGAAATTGCTCCCTTGAAAGTCACTATTCACTTATTTCTTGTCAAACCCAAGTCTTTTTCTCTTGATCACTTGCCAAATATGTCACTTTCAAATTCAACTCTACAAGCATTACTCAAGCATAGATGGTGTACAAGTCTAAGTAAGTCAATGGTAAGAGGCATTCAGTAAGACAGCCCAAAGCTTCAAGTCACTTACAAAATAAAATGACATCGCTGCTATAAAGAACTCAATAGAAAGCATCAACAGTAGACTAGAAGCAGAGGACCGCATCAGTGAGCTAGAAGACAAGGTAGGAAAAAATACCCAAGCAGAGAAACTTCTAGAAAAAATAAAATAAAAAGGAGGAGGAGAGCCTAAGGGAACTTTGGGACAATACAAAACAAAAAAATATCCACATAATAGGGGTACCAGAAGGAGAGGAAACTGAGCAAGGAATAGAAAACCTATTTGAAGAAATAATGACAGAAAACTTCCCTGATATAGGGAAGAAAAAACTCACACAAATCCAAGAAGTTCACAGAGTCCCAAACAAAATGAACCCCAAAAGACCGACGCCAAGGCACATTATAATTAAATTGGCAAACACCAACAACAAAATAAGAATCTTAAAAGCGGCCAGAGAGAGACAGAAAGTTACCTACAAAGGAACCCCTATCAGACTAGTGACTGATTTCTCAACAGAAACACATCAGGCCAGAAGGGAATGGAATGAAATATATAAAGTCATGCAAAGGAAGGATCTGAATCCAAGAATACTGTACCCAGAAAGACTATCAATCAAAATTGAGGGGGAAATCAGGAGCTTCACAGACAAAAAAGGACTAAGGGAGTTTATAACCACCAAACCAGCAATGCAAGAAATGCTAAAGGGTCTGCTGTAAAAAGAAGAAATAGGAAGCGAAGAAGGAACACAGGGGTAAAGAATAAAAATGACGACAAACAAATACCTATCAATAATAACTTTAAGTGTAAATGGATAAAATGCCCCAACCAAAAGACATAGGGTAATTGAGTGGATAAGAAAACATGACCCATATATCTGCTGCCTACAGGAAACCCACCTCAGAAAAAAAGACACACACAGACTGGTGGTGAAGGGATGGAAAAAGGTTTTTCAGGCAAATGGAAATTGGAAAAAAAAGCTGGGGTAGCAATACTTATATCTGTCAAATTAGATTTCAAGTGAAGGACATAATAAGAGATAAGGAAGGCCACTTCATAATACTAAAGGGAGCAATCCAACAAGAAGAAATAACTCTGATAAACATATACGCACCCAATACAGGAGCACCCAAATACATAAAAAAAACTTCTGGAGGATATCAAGGGAGAGATTGACAGCAAAACAGTCAAAAAAAGCCACCCTCAATGGTATAGGCCTGGAAGGGGGAGCAGTTGCCATCACAGGAAAGGCACAAATTCCTACCAATAGTTTTTTCCAAAGGAAATAAAAACTAAGCTGTTGGGGAAAGGGCAACAAGCCCAGTCACCCTCAGAGCATAGGTGAAGACCTATTGCAGCTGGGAGAGAATGAGAATGAGGGGGGGGAAACTCTATCTCAGAGAGAGAATGAGAGAGAGAGAGAGAGAGAGAGAGAGAGAGAGAGAGAGGAAAAACATGACAGTCCCAAACCATTAGACATCCCTAACATTGGGAAGGGATAAGTTACTGAGAAAACCCTAATATCAAGACTTAGGAGCACAAAGCAAGCCTGTCCAAGACTAAAGCCAAACCATGAAAACAGATTCTTCATCCCACCTCTCCAACACTGGGCTAGCAAGAATCGAGTGGCAAGCAAAACCAGAGAAATAAGAGCATGAGAAATTCTCTGAAGTGCAGGCTCACTGGATGACCTACAGCTGATGATAGAACAAAACAATGGGGAGCCCAGTCGGTGTTGCTCAGTGGTTGAGCACATGAACCCATGAACCAGGAAGTCACGGTTTGATTCCCAGTCAGAGCACATGCCCTGGTTGCAGGCTCAATCCCCAGTGGGGAGCATGCAGGACGCAGCCAATCAAATGATTCGCTCTCATCATTGAAGTTTCTATCTCTTTCTCCCTCTGCCTTCCTCTCTCTGATCAATAAAAAAATTTTTTAAACATTTGGGGGAAATCTCTAGAAGCCTAGCCCCAGTATAAACACAATTTCATGCCAGAGGAATTTGAAGCCTATGGTGCACTGAAAGTAAACACAGCAACAACAAAACATGATCAACTCCAAACTAGAATCTCTCTCACACACACATACACACACACACACACACACACACACACACACACACACACACCTGGGCTAGAAAAAAAAGAGGTATGCCCATTTTAGGCATACATATATTTTCTTTAGCCTCCAATGTCCTACACAAGATGTCCAGATATCAACCAAAAATTATGAGACACATAAAGAAGCAAGGAAAAAACAATACACTATTCAGAGAAAAAACAACCAAGGGAACCAGATTCAGATATGACCCAGATGCTGGGATTATCAGACATGGAATTTAAAATAATTCTGATTAATATGTTAAAGGCTCAAATGTAAGTGGTAGAAATAATAAATGAATAGATGGGAAATTCATCTGAAAGAGAACTACTAACCAATATTCCTTATTGAGCACAGAATACAAAAATCCTAACAACATTCTAGAAAATTGAATCTAGTGATATATAAAAAGAACACATCATGGCCAAGTTGGATTTATCTCAGGAAATGTGAGGCTAATTCAACATTTGAAAATCAGTTGATATAGTTTACCATATCAACAGATTAAAGAATAAAACCATATGTCATCTCAATAGTTGCTGAAAAATCCTCTAAAAAATATAACATTCATTTCTAGTGGGAAAAGAAAAGGGGGGGAGAAACACTCAGAAAACTAGGAATGTAGAACATCCACAACTTGACAAAAAGCACCCACACAAAAAAATTAAACCTAACATCATAGTTAATAATGAATGACTAAATGTTTTTCCTCAAGATTGAGAATAAAGCAAGGTTGTCAATTCTCTCCACTCATATTCAACATCAAACTGAAGGCTCTAGCCACTGCAATAAAATCGTAAAAAGCAATTAAAACATGCACATTATAAAAAGAAATATAACTCTCTCCTCATAAGTGGCATGGTTGTCAGAGGTGACATGACTGTCTATGAAAATCTCAAGGAATCTGACAAAAAAAAAAAAAAAGCTACTACAACTTCACTACATATCATTAGAATGGCCAAAATCTGGAAGACTAACAGCAAATGCTCATGAACATGTAGAACAACAGCAACTCTCATTCATTTCTTATGGAGATGTAAAATGGTACAGTCACTTTGGAAGATAATTTGGCAGTTTCTTACAAAATTAAACATATGCTATCATACAATCCAACAATCGTGCTTCTTGGCTTTTACTCAAAGGAGTTGAAACTTATGTCCACGTAAAACCTGCACATAAATGTTACTAACAGCTCTATTCATAATAACCAAAACTTGGAAGCAACAAGATGTCCTTATGTAGGTGAACAAATAAATAAAATGTGGAACATCCAGACAATGGAATATCATTCAACACTAAAAAGAAATGAGCTATCATAGCATGAAAATACATGGAGGAAACCTAAATACATATTATCAAGTGAAAGAAGCCAACCTGAAAAGGCTCCATACTATGTGATTCCAACTATATAATATTTTGGAAAGGGCAAAACTATGATGATAGTAAAAAAGATCAGTGGTTGTCAGGATTTGGGGAGAGGAGGAGATGAATATTAAGAGCACAGAAGATTTTAAGACAGTATGATATATAATGGTGGATACATATCATTATACATTTGTCCAAACCCACAGAATATACAACACCAACAATAAACCCTAATGGAAACTATGGACTTTGGGTGATAATGATATGTCAAAATAGGTTCTTCAATTATAATAAATGCACCTCTCTGGTGGAGGATGTTGATAATGGGGAAGGCTATGCATATATAGGAGCAAGGGTTATATGAGAAATCTCTGTACCTACCTCTCAATTTTGCTATGAACCTAAAATTGCTCTAAAAATTAAAGTCTATTTTTTTAAAAAGCAACTAGAACTAGTAAGTGAGTTGGGCAAGATCAATACACACAAAAAAATCAATTGTGTTTCTCTATAACAGCAATGAGCCACTGGAAATTGAAATTTAAAACAATGTCATTTAAAATGGCACACAAAATACGAAATACTGTATCATAAACCTAACAAAATTTGTGCAAGATCTGTGCAACAAAAACTAGTGAACACTGATGAAAGAAACAAGAAGAAACCAAATAAATGGGGAGATATACAGTGTGGATTGAAAAATCTCAATATTGTTAAGATGCTAATTCTCGTCAAACTGATCTGAAGATTTAACTTAAGTCCAGTAAAAATTCCAGCAGTATGTTTTGTAAACATAGACCAGCTGATTGTAAAATTTAAGTAAAAAGGTACAGGAACTAAAATGCACTAAATAATTTGGAAAATAATCATAATAAAAACCTCACACTATCGGATATACCATCAATCCAGAGAGTATGGTACTGGCAGAAGGATAAACATATGGGTCAATAGGATAGAATAAAGAATCTACATCCTATCTAATAAAAGAATAATATGCAAATTGACCATACCTCCACTACATCCACCAGCCAATCAGGAATAAGTATGCAAATTAACCCAACCAAGAAGGCTGCAGCCATGGAGAGAGCAGGAGGCTTGGGTTTCCCTGACAATGGAGGAAGCTAAGCTTTCCGCCTGCCCTGGCCTGCCCTAGCCTCCGCTCAAGGCTACAAAGTTTCAATTATAGAAGATAAATAAATCCCAGATACCAGGGCCTTCGCTTGGGTCACCAGGGGGTGTGGCCGGCCTGCAAACCACCACAGGATCCTCGCCCAGGCCACCCCACGCCCCACGGGAACCCCCACCCTGATCCAGGACACCCTTCAGGGCAAACCAGCCGGCCCACACCCGTGCACCAGGCCTCTACCCTATCTAATAAAAGAGTAATATGCAAATTGACCATCACTCCAACACACAAGATGGCTACCCCTATGTGGTCAAAGATCCTGCCCCCATGTGGTCACAAGATGGCCACCACAAGATGGCCAGCAGGGGAGGGACCAGGTCTGCAAGGGAGGGCAGTTGGGGGCGATCAAGCCTGCAGAGGAGGGCAGTTGGGAGGGACCAGGTCTGCAAGGGAGGGCAGTTGGGGGCGATCAAGCCTGCAGAGGAGGGCAGTTAGGGGTGACCAGGCTGGCAGAAGAGGGAAGTTGGGGGCAACCGGGACTGCAGGGAAGGGCAGTTGGGAGGGACCCAGGCCTGCAGGGGAGAGCAGCTGTGGGGGAGCAGGCCTGCAGGGGAGGGCAGTTAGGGGTGACCAGGCCTGCAGGGGAGGGCAGTTAGGGGCAATTGGACTGGCAGGGGAGCAGTTAGGCATCAATCAGGCTGGCAGGGGAGTGGTTAGGGGTGATCAGGCTGGCAGGCAGAAGTGGTTAGGGGCAATCAAGAAGGCAGGCAGGCGAGCAGTTGGGGGCCAGCAGTCCTGGATTGTGAGAGGGATGTCTGACTGCCCGTTTAGGCCCGATCCTGGTAGGACATCCCTCAAGGGGTCCCAGATTGGAGAGGGTGCAGGCTGGGCTGAGGTTACACACAACCCCCATGCACGAATTTCATGCACTGGGCCTCTAGTACTACATATAAGCAATTGATTATGAACAAAGGTGCAAAGGTAATTCAGTGGAAAAAAATATAGGCTTTTTGACAAATGATGCTGGACCATTTGAATACCCATAAGCAAAAATATAAACTTCAACTTCCACTTGTATCACACAAAAAATTAACTCAAAATAAATCAGACATAAATGTGAAACCTAAAACTATAAAACTTCCAGAAAAAAACGAAGGAGAAAATTTTTGTGACATGTGTTAGGCAAACATTTCTTAGATACAATAGCCAAAGCATGATCCATAAAAGAAAAAGATTGATAAACTGCACATCTAAAATGTCAGTAATTCTGGCTCTTCAAAAGACACTGTGACAAGAATGAAAGACACCAGTAAGCCACAGACTGGGAAAAGGCCCATGCAAATCTCATATCTGATATATGACTTATATACAGAAAATATTAAACGGTTCCAAAACTTAATGATAAGAATAAGAAAAAAAAAAACACAAAAAAATTAGTAAAAGACTTAAACACCACTTTACCAAAGATGATATATGGGTGGCAAATAAGCACATTAAAAGATGGTCAACATAATTAGTCATTAGCAAATTAAAATCACAATGAAATGCCATTACATGCCTATCAGAATAGCTTTTTAAAATTTTTTAATTGCCCTAACCCAGTGGTCGGCAAACTGTGGCTCACGAGCCACATGTGGCTCTTTGGCCCCTTGAGTGTGGCTCTTCCACAAAATACCATGGCCTTGGGCAAGTCTATTTTGAAGAAGTGGCATTAGAAGAAGTTTAACTTTAAAAAATTTGGCTCTCAAAAGAAATTTCAATCGTTGTACTGCTGATATTTGGCTCTGTTGACTAATGAGTTTGCCGACCACTGCCCTAACCGGTTTGGCTCAGTGGATAGAGCGTCGGCCTGCAGACTGAAAGGTCCCATGTTCGATTCTGGTCAAGGGCATGTACCTTGGTTGCGGGCACATCCCCAGTAGGAGGTGTGTAGGAGGCAGCTGATCGATGTTTCTCTCTCATTGATGTTTCTAACTATCTCTCTCCCTTCCTCTCTGTAAAAAATCAATAAAATATATTTTTTAAAATTTTTAATTGATAAATGCCAAATGCTGGTAAGGTTTTAAAATAACTACAATCCTTATACATTCCTGATGCAAATACAAAATGGTGTAACCATTTTGGAAAACAGTTTACTAGTTTCTTATAAAGTTAAATATACCTTATTGTATAGTACAGCAATCTCATTGCATTTCATTTACCCAGGTTAAATGAAAACATATGTTCATACAAAAGCCTGTACTTAAATAGTTATAGCAGCTTTGTTCATAATCTCCAAAAACTGAAAATTCAATTTCAGAATGAATAGACAGACTAGTATATCATCCTATATAATAAAAGGCTAATATGTAAATTGTCCCCTCAACCAGGAGTTCGACTGGGATTTCAACCAGGGAGTGAAGCTGGCCAGCCAACCACCTACAGCCCCTCCCCCTGGCCAGCCCCACCCCCAATTGGCCCTCATTGGGGCAGGCTGGCCAGACCCCACCCATGCATGAATTCATGCACCGGGCCTCTAGTATAATAGAATACTACACAACAAAAAGGAAAGAACTACTGATACACTCAGCAACATGAGTGAATCTCAGATGCAATATGCTAAATGAAAGAAGCCTACATATTGTATGATTTCATTTACATGACAGTCTCAAAAAGGCAAAACCATAGGGGCACAGAAGAGATCAGTGATTATGAGGCCATGGAGGCAGGAAGAGAGTTTGACTATAAAGAGAAAAAGGGAATTTTTTTGAATGTCAGGACTGGTTTATATCTTGATTGTGGTAGTGGTCACATGACTTATACATTAGTCAAAACTTGTAGAACTATACACTCAAAAAGGGAAAATTTTATTGTTTGTAAATTATCCTATATAATAAAAGGCTAATATGCAAATAGACCGAACGGCGGAACAACCAGAACAACCGAACAACCAAACAACTGGTCACTATGATGTGCACTGACCAACAGGGGGAGTGTGCGAAACATGCTGGGCTTTGGCCATGGCGGGATGGTGGAGCAGGTGAGTGAGGGCACCAGACCAAGGCGGGTCACCAGTTGCTGTCATTGGGGCGAGCCTCTGGTGTTACTGAAAATTCTTTGCTCCCGCCCAGCGCCGCATCTGCTGGTCCCAATCACTCAGCACCATCAGCAGGTGTGAGTGCTGCCAGGCCAATCACCCCTGAGGGCTTCTCCACCTCCCGCTGCTCCTGAGGGGCAATTGGGGCAGCAGACGCCACTCACACCCACTGCTGGTGCTGGCCCCAATTGCTCCACAGTCCCCAATTGCTCCACGCCATCAGTGGGTATGAGCGGGGCCAGCACTGTCAGCGCATGGGAGCAGCGGGAGCAGGGCTGCCTGGGCAGACAGGGAACCAGGGGCCGTGGCAGGAGGGGCCGGGCAGGGACGCGGAGGATGAGCCAAGACCCACTCCTATGCCTACCACAGCCTCGCAGCCCACAGTTCCTTTCAAGGTGCATGAATTCATGCTCTGGGCCCCTAGTACCTTAATAAAAAAGTGAGCTGGGGAGAATGTATGCTTGAGGTCATAGATATGAAATTCCTACAACATTCTCTGTTGGATAGAACTGCACACGTAGATAGCTCCCAAATCAATCTACAATGAATTTATAATCAAGGTCCTTATACCCACATCATGCTTTTTTGAGGACACACAAGGCCAGGAAGACCCTTACAACTAGTACGAAAAAAGGAGGGGTAGAGGTATCCAACTCTGCCTCCTTGTCTAGTAGGAATAGAAAGAGAGAGAGATGGAGGGATAGACAGAGAAAAGGGAAGGACTGGTATATGCATAACTGATATAACATGTCTGTAGACAAACTTCTTGGCCATTAAAGCATCTAAGAAATTCATACTACCCTTAAAGTTTACTCAACATCATACCCATTAAAATCCATGTTAGTTTTGGTAATCCTTAAATTTAATAATCCAAACAAACAGTCATGTCAGTGAGGGATTTATTCTAGGCAGGCAAAGTACCATGTTAGGGTCAATAAACATGAAAACATGTATAATGCATTCTTTGTAACCTAAGTTATTCTAAATAGGGAATCCTGAAAGCTCATTAGCAAATTTCAAAAAGTAGCCCAAGTCACATTTATTTGCTTCATCAATTGAAGATGAGGACAAATAGTTATTATGCCAAGGAGACTTTATATTCCTAATTCCCATTTGCTGCTCTCATAATTTATCGAGAGCCATAAAGCTTTGCTGGTCTACAAATTTCACATACAGCACTTATGCCTATGTCTTGAGACTATTTATTAAAACCCCACAAGCAAATGGCACTGTGAAACAAGTCAGTCACTATTCCTGCACTGAAGAGATTATGATCTCAATATACTGCATTTACATGGACAAACAGTGCACAATGGTACAATGGACAACTGCAAATAATAATTTAATTAAATTACTAATTCAATATCTCCTGTATGTAGAGGTATTATGTGATATGTACTGGAGTATAGTTTAGCAGCCTCGATAGATTCAGAAGGCTTTGTCAACACTATGCAAGAATCTCCCTGTTGAGTGGACCAGATTGTTAGGTACTAGATAAAGGAGGCAGCAAGGGAGCTGAGAGTGGAAAGAATTGAGGGATCAAGGGAAGAAGGAGAAATTATGCAGACCAGCCTATCTAGTAGAGGTAATTATCTAAAAGGCATTTTATTATGAAGATGAGAAATTGTGAATAGTTTTTGGATCAAGTCAATAGAGTTGATCACCATCATGTGATTAAGATGGTGCCAGAGGAAAATTACTTTGCAAGTGTGTGTTTGACAGGTAATAAAGGGTAAGGGCCAGAGGCAAGGAGATCAGTCTGTAGATCAGACAGAATAGATGGAGGCAGAGCTCTAGAGAAATAGCAGATGGAGCAGAGGGTGGCAAGAAGTGAAGGTGTAGGGATCTGCTGTACAACATAGTACCTAGAGTTAAAAGTAGGCTATTGTGCACTTTAGAACATGTTAAGAGGATAGAGCTCATGTTTAGTGTTCTTACCAACACATACAAACATACATACACACACGCGCATGCGCAGACAAACACAAGAAACTTTTTGCAGGTGGTGGGTATGGTTAGCACCTTGGTTGTATTGATAATATCACAGGTGTATGCATATGTCTAATCTCATCAAAATGTACACATTAAATGTGTGCAATTTTGGTATACCAATTATTATATGTCAATAAAGCTAAAATGGAACTATTTATATATTAAGAATAAAATATTAAGGTAAAAAAAAAAGTAAGGGATTGGGGGGAAAGGAGACTTATGCAATACTTTAAATAATAAAGAATTTTATAAAGTAAAGGTAAAGAAAAAGGAAAGGGTGATTACAACTTAGCATAATGTCCTCCTGAGAGCTCCTTCTACTCTTCCCTTATGTGCAAACCCATCGTAGCAGAGGCTGATGTATCCCTGTGGGATTTGGTACAATTTTTTGTCGTTTTGATTGAAATGTGTGCTGCCTGGTCCCTATAGCTTAATTTAGAACAATTAAGGTTCAGGGTACATGAGCTAGCAAAGCACATTACAAACAATGGCTGCAGAATAAACTGCAAATCAATCCACACTAAATCACCCTGAAAATCCCTGCCAGTGCTGTAAAGCCATCCTGATTCCAGCCCTTCCTTCTCCCCCCTCAATCTTCACCGCAATAAGAAAGTCTTCATTGTTCAGTTTTGTAATGATTTTGCAGAAGCATTCACCCTTCCAGACATAAAACTTCACAATCTTGGGCTGGGGTCAGGGACAGATAAGGAAAAGGATGCTGGGGGGCAGGGTAGTTGCTCAGTTCGTAACTATTTTGTCCCACAAATGGGGAATATGTTTTCTGTTTCCCAACTCTGATATTGATACTTTATGGAAACATGTCACCACACCAGGCTGACTTACTTTATAGGAGATATTTGCTCTTTGTTCATCAACTTGTTTATTTCATTTGACTCCTAAGTGAGCAACTCCTTCCTTCCTCATTCCTCCGCATACATCTGCCCCATAAAGCTACTTGGTCAGAGAGAATGAGCTGCCCAGATAAAATAAAATCTTCAGCTACAACCTACAAACATCCTGTGAGCCCCCCGTCAGCATCCTTTATCATTGTGTAAGTGGAAGAGCACTAGGATAAGGAGATCATCCTGTTGTTCCAGGCAGGGACAATGCAAGGCTGGCACTGACCATGTTTCCCAATTCATCCACATTGCACAACATCAAAATTTCAAAAGTGTACATCCTTCCATCTAGCAATTCCACTCTTAAGGTTTTAGAACTATTTTCCCAACAAGGCAGAGATATGAATGTATTTCTTGAAGTATTGTATAGTATAGTTTGTGAAAACGGATAACCAATCTAAATTTCCATCAAGAGATAGATAAAATGCATGATGTAATCATGTGATAAAAGCTGTGCAACCCTTAGAAAGAAAAGTATACTAATAGGAACTAATTCAGAATAATTTCCTAAGGTACAGCTAAATTTAAAAATGAATTGTAGAACAGATTGAAAGTATGAACCCATTTTTATAAAATACATATATGTTAGTATATGTGTTTTTTAAATCAGGGAAAATAGAAACCAAATCCTTAACAATAGTTACCTCTGGGGATAAAATATCAGGAGACTTTTTTTCTTCATATATTTGGTATTATTTAATTTTTACAATAAGCATATAATACTTTTCTAATCAGCAAATATATATGTAGTAAAGCATGATGTAAACAATGGAATTATCTTCTATTTTGCCTCATTTTTCTATCCACTCAACAGAGAGTTAGTAAAAGCCTGTTGATCTGTTAAATGCCACTAAATAGTAGGTTCTGAGAATACAAAAACAAGCCTTCATAGAGGTTAGAACCTAGTGTTAGGAAGCACCACTCCTCTGAATACCTCATTACAGCCCATAATCTTGGCTTGACTTCCCAACCAACCAAGGTAAAAAATTCAAATAATGACATAGATCAATTCAAGTTCTTTGTTTTCCCCAAAATCAGTTATTATGGATAGACGTAAGGGTGATAGCTGTCATTCTATAACTAGGGGCTGGTCACCTGAGATCCCTTCAGGCTCTGAATGCTCAAGTCTTCTTGGGGCTTACTAATAACAGTACTACAATCATGAGCATTTTTATTCAGCACATACTGTGTGTCAGACACTGCACCAAACTCTTTTTTCTTATTATCTCATGTCACCCTCTTAACGACCTTATGAAATACTTACCATGACATATATTATCTTTCTTTTTACAGGTATGACAGCAGAGATCTGCCAAGGTCATCCAGCTAATACATAGAGCCAGGATTGCATACAGCCTTAAGTCTTTAGACCCTTCAGTAGTGCTGGGCAGATAGTAGGTGCTCACATCAGAAGTAGTCACTGCAATAGCTGGTAGTTCGAGTAACATTTGCTAAGCTGTCAGCCTATGAAAGGAAACTGATGAAGCAAGGGAAAAACAAAACACAATTATGAGATTTGGAAAGTCCATGCCAGTAACCTGTCAAACTCATGATTTATGAAAAGCGTTAATGAAGTATAAACAATTCCAGGTGGGTCATTCAATCAAGCTCTTGATGGTTAGCTTTCACTGTTTGGAATCTGGGTAGCTACCAAATAGAATACTAATTCCTTACGGGAGAAAACTTCAGATTGAATTATGCTATAATTATGAACTCAGGAAGGGGGATAGCATATAAGCATGTCTGTGTATTGAGTGTATGTGTTGGCTATGAAACCAGGTCCTCTCACATTAAGCCATCATGGAATGCAGGATGCTCTGGAATCAAGTCCATGCTTTGACTACAGAATTTGAGCTGTGAACCCATCTCACCTCCCCAGCCAGTGAAGATATTGAAGCTGCCCACCTCATGAGAGAGTGTGTGGAAGCCAGTGCAACAAGCAATACCCACTAGGCTTCCACCTCTTAACCCTTCAGGCTCAACTTCTAACACAATTTCATCCAATGTATAATCTTCTAGCATCTAGGGTATCCTAGAAACGGTACTTCAAAATAAAGTTGGAAAAACACACCTCCACCCCGAGCTCAGGGAGCTCAATTCTAAGAGAGTCTACAGATAATTTCCCAAATAGTACATTTTTAGTATGTCACTTCCTTCTTAAGAATAGTTAAAGGTTAGGTAAAATATAAAACCAACCTACCTTCTAGCTAGCCCAAAGCATGACCTTTCCTCTTTTATAAAACTCTCCAGTTCACAGATGTCTTTCCCTAACTCTGGATGACTTCAGTACCAGTACTTAAAATCTGTTTTAGGTTTCAGAGTTTTTTCTCAACCTCATGTTGGGCACAAAATTGGCCCTTAAAGACATTTTGATCAAATTAATAAAATATGAACAAGGAAAAGGAGGAATTATTAAAATATTCTTCCTGTTCTCATAATGAAGTTAGGCTCCTTTTTATTACTAAGTTGCTAATTCCTCATATACTCCTGGTGTGTTTAAAAATGAACAGGTCCTCCAAAATCATCTAATTCAATCCCTTACTTTCCAGATGAGCAAACTGCCATCCAGAGAGAGAAAATGAGCTGTGGATTGCAAATCTATTCACTTATTTATTTGGTAAATATTTATTGAACATCTAGTACATACCAGCACTATTCTAGGCCATGAGGAAATTGACAAAATCCCTAACCTCATGAAATTTACAATGTAATGGGAGAGAAAGAAAATAAGCAAGTAAACACATTAATATATACTATAATTTCAAGTAGAGGTAAGTGCAGTGAAGAATACAGGGAATAAAGAGATAGTGGGATTGGCATGTTACTTTAGATAATATTTCAGAAAAAGGAAGCAGCAAGTGCAAAGGTCCTGAGGCAAGAATGAACTTAGTATGCTTAAGAGACTGAGAGAAGACTGGTGTCAGTGGATCATGGTGAATGAAGTGTAATAGAGTTTAAAGAAACAGAAAGGGACCATAATTTCAGGGCCAGGTAAGCTATAATAGACTTTGGGTTTCAATCTAAGTGTGATAAGAAGCCATTTGCAGAATCTTAAGTACAGGAGTGACATGATTTTATTACAATTTTAAAAGATCATTCACTGTAGAGCAATAGGAACTCATTCATTGCTATATGGGGATGAAAATGGTACAGCTATTTTATAAGACAGTTTGACAGTTTCCTATAAAACTACTTTATTGTACAATCCAGCAATTCTGCTCCTTGGTATTTACCCAAAGGTATTGAAAACTTATGTACACACAAAAACCTGAACATGAATGTTTATAAAAGCTTTATTCATAATGGCCAAAACTTAGAAGCAACCAAGATGTCCTTCAGTAGGATAAATAAACTGTGGCACATTCAACAATAAAAGGAAATGAGCTATCAAGCCCGGAAAAGACAGGGAGAAAACCTAAATGCATATTACAAGAGAAAGAAGCCCATATGAAAAGGCTGCATACTGTATGATTCCAACTACATGACATTCTGGAAAAGGCAAAACGATGGAGAGAGTAAAAAGATCAGTGGCTTCCAGGGGTTGGGGAGAAAGAAGGATGAATAAGCAGAGCTTGGAGGATTTTTAGGACAGTGAACTACTCTGTATGACACTATAATCCTATCTAATAAAGAGAGAATATGCAAGTTGACTGTCATGCTGTCACAAAGATGGCAGCGCCCACAGTGAAGGCCGAGTTCCCGTAACGAGCCTTAACGAGCAATCAGCAGGGACCTGAGGCTGCGTGGCGCTGGACTGGGGCAGGGAACCTGAGGCTGCGCCCCTTGCCCAGTGGGGCTTGACAGGGGACCTCAGGCTGCGCCCCCTGCCCCGGCGCCAGGCCTGGTGACCTCAGGCCGCGGCCCCCGCCTGGCAGGGCTTGACGAAGGACCTCAAGGTGCGCCTCCTGCCCCAGTGGTTGGCCAGGGGACCTCAGGCTGCTCCGTGCCCCAGGCTGGGGGACCTCAGGCCGCACCCCCCAGCCCGGCACCGTGGTACCTGAGGCTGCAACCCCACCTGACAGGGCCTGACGGGGGACCTGAGGCTGTGCCCCCCACCTGGCAGGACTTGACAGGGGATCTCGGACTGTGCCCCCTTCCCACCAGGGCTTGACGGGGAATCTCAGACCACGCCCCCCCCCCCCCCCCCGCCCGGCAGGGCTTGACTGGGGACCTCAAGGTGCACCCCCCACCCAGTGGGGCTTGACGGGGCACCTCAGGCCACACCCCCCGCCTGGTGAGTCTTGATGAGGGACCTCAAGGCATGCCCCCCTGCCCTATGCTGGGCTGGGGGACCTGAGGCTGCACCCCCCACCCGGCGCCGGGCCAGGGGACCTGAGGCTGTGCCCCTGCTCAGTGGGGCTTGACAAGGGTTGGGCCGGCTGGGTCTGGATCTCGCCCAATAGGGGTGGGGCTAGCTGGGTCTAGGTCTTGCACGATTTTGAGGTGCCGCAGGTGGGCAGGGACTTGACTCTGGGTCCCGCAGCATGCCCGCAGCAGGAGGAAGATTTTAATATACGTTTTACTAATTTTCTTTCATCTCTGACACTTCTATTATAAAGAGCAAATAACAGTATTAAAATATTTCCTCTAATTAGTCCCCTTTTAATGTGCATGAATTTCGTGCACCGGGCCACTAGTGGTAGATACATGTCTTTATACATTTTTCCAAACTCATAGAATGTACAACAACAAGAATAAACCCTAATGTACCACTCTGGTGCAGGATGTTTATAATGGGGAAGACTATGCATGTGTGAGGGCAGGGAGTGTGTGGAAAATCTCTGTACCTTTCTCTCAATTTTGCTGTGAACTTGAAACTGCACTAAAAAAATAACAAAGTCTATATCTTTTAAAAAAAAAGATTATTCTGGCAACAATATGGAAAAGAAAATAAAGGCCAATGACAGTAGAATTAAGGAAATCAGTGAGGTGGCTACTGCTAGTCTAAATAAGAGATGAAGGGAGCCAGTACTAAGATGGTGGTAGGGGAGGTGGTAGACAGAGTGAGAATTGAAGTATATTTTGAAGAAATAACTGACAGGCTTATTGATGGACTGGACATGAAATGTGAAGGAAAAACAGATCTTTGACCTGATGATGCTGAGAACAGAAGAGTGAGGAAGAAACAGATTTGGAGTGAAATAAGTCTCTGCTCTGCACACTTTAAATCTAAAATGTTGTGTTAGACACCTGGATGGAAATGTTTAGCAGTAGTTAAATATAAATATCTAAGCTTTAGAGAATTCTTAGGGGTAGAGATATAAAATTTGGAATCACCAGCTTCTAACAGCATCAAAAGCCATGGGACTAGATAAGGTGACTAATGAGATTAAACAGTAAAGCGAAGAGATGTGAACTGAACACAGTCCCCAGGAGCATTTAGAATCCAACAACAAAATATTGATGAGAAATCACATACCAACATAGAAGCAAAAGGGATTTAAAGAAACAGACAAGAACTCAGATCCTCACCAGCCAGAATCCTGAACCAGGAACACATAATCTTGAACCAGAATCCTGAAATGCTATAGTCTCTGTTCCTTTCTTCTGGATATCAGGATGGGGCACAGATCCACATGCATGTGCCTGCTCAGAGTTGAGGTAAGTTGACTGTGCTTATATGCTCTTGGAGTAGCCTCCTGCTCAAGATGAAAGAAAGCTCTTAACTACAACAGCGGTTGCCTAAACACTCATGGCAAATACCTAGTACAAGATCCTGGGTACTGGACAAAGCAGGGTAAAGAATCCATTAGGTGGAGAAGAGGCAATGCCTTGGCCTGGGAAAGTTGTCCTTCCACAACTGAAATGGATCAAATCATTATGAAATGCTGTGGGTCAAACATTGTACAGAATATGTTAGGGCAGCTGCCTAGATACATACGATAAATCCCAGATCTTCAAAGAGGTGCCAGTCAAATGGGCTTGAGGAGAAAGTGGCTAAAGCTGAACCCTAATCCTGAAATGTGGGGCAAGAAGTCTCACCCCACATTACCTGCACCCTCACCTTCCTGGAATTCGCTATGAAAAAATGAGTTGGGTTTTCCATTGTGTATATGCTAAAAGGCCTCTTGGAGGTATGTGCCTGAGAAAGTCGTGGAGCATGCCCCTATCTCCACCATCTGCTTCTGACAGTCCTGGCCTCCTGCTATAAAGAGTATACAGAAGCATGCCAATCAAAGTTGTCTTGACAGCAGATAGAATAAAGAAGTTTGAAAAGAGACCATTCCAGTAAGAAATGGGAGTGATTTTCACAACTGTTTGATTGGCACCCTTCAAGAACACAGTGTTTCAAGGTTCTCTATCCTTTTAACAGGGCTTGGGTTCTGCTCCTCATTTTTCTGACCTAAAGGAGGTTCCATTGTTGATTTTTTTAAATTAATAGTATTACATTACACATTATTGCATTTGCATGGGACAAATACCTACCTTCTGTACTTTCATTCTCCAATCCTTCACCTGGAGCAGGCATCACTAATCAATCATGATACACTTCTCTCCTGCATCAGGATGCAACCTCAGAATCCTTTTCATCACAGTACTGCAGGCAGCACTATTAATCAGAATAACCATGTGAGGTGACACCTATTTCACATCTCTGGGATAGTAGTTAGCAGTAGAGCATTTAGAATTCTGAATCCTGGTTCTGTCAGCAGTTTCACTGCTTATTAGCTGTTTAACTCTGAACACATTAACACGTCTCTCTAAGCTGTTCTTCAGAGGAAAAGCCTATGTTCCTACAAGAATTTAGGATGAGCAAGCACATTTGGATTGAGAGGAATCAGGCAAGGCTTTCTTGACAAGGGAGTGCTTGAGCTGAGATATGGGCAGGACGGTTGTACTCTCACCACAGAGAGGAGCATGCTGCATGAGAGAAGGTCTCTGAGGGCAGAGGACAAAGATCAAGGAATCATCAGGCAAGTACCAGACTACAAAAGGCTATTAGAACATATTAAGAATTTTGGTCATTATCCAAAATGCCATGGTTGACCATACAAAGGATAAAGCAGAGTGAAGATAATTTCTAATCTGGAGGGTATTTCCACTGTCTCTCCGATGGTGATACATACCATAGGAAGACAAGGGTTGAGATGAGAAGACCAGTTACCAGGTGCCTGCCATACAAAGAGGAAAACTGTAGCAACTCAGATTAGAGAGGCAGCTTTTAAGACTGGGAGAAGTAGAGAAAACTCAGAGATCTATGAAGGCTTAAATGAAGGAGGATGTAGTGATGTATTTAGAGAGAGATCAAGGATAATGCCAGGGGTTTGTGTGGTAGCATTAACTAAGACAGCGAACATCAAAGGAGAAGGGGTATGTTTTTGGTTTGGTTTTGTATTTTTGTGAGAAAATATTTGCAGATCCAAGTGAAAGTATTAAGTAGGCAGATGGACACATAAAATCAGTCTTACCGGCATATTCAATCAATGCATGAACTTTCACATAGTCCCAAAGGTGTCCTCCAGAAGATCATGGATTGAAGAAAGAACCAGCTGATTCTCCCAGCCCAGGCTGGACATAAATACCCACAGCACTGCCTACCTACACTAAGAATACTTGTCCTTGCTGCTCCTGCCCAGAGTCTGGATGCTGAGAAACTGGATCCTAGAAGAAGACGTGAAGAGCATCCAGTGCCACTGCTTGGCCATGTGGGGATGTATCAGAATGAGCCAGTGAGAGAGGGTACTGGCTTCAAACAGATTTGAAAACAGAGCCTCATCAAATTGAAATGACTTGTCCACAGTTATAAAGGGAGTTATTTACAAGGCAGGGACCTAAATCCACATACTACCAAAACTTTTCAGCATTTCTAATTTTTCAAAAGTTTTTAAATCCATAACTATTAGAATAAGTACATGGAAGAGGTACCAGCAAATCTATGAATTTAATCCCTGCCAGACTTCTAGTTTCGCTCATTCATTCAACAAACATGCACTGGGTGTCATTCTAAGTGTTAAGCACAGGGACAAAGAGAAGGGTTGGTATAAACTCAGATCTTAGTTAATCCAAGGACTAGGTAAAAAGTCTGACTGTATGGGTGAAATACAAAGTTTTGAAATTTCATTCATATTTGTGGAAACTGAAAAACATTTTCCAGCTTTCTAAAGGTAGTCCAAAGCTCCACAAGAATTCACTTTCATCAAATGATTTTCCTTCATGATGTCAGAGTATAAAAGCTCTAGTAGCCATAGGGATTTGGTTTTTACACAGGGAAAGAGCACACAAAAGGTATGATGCCTACCTGCTCTCTGAAAGGAACATGCTTCCTCACGTGGGATCAGAAAGATTGTGTTCCACAAGTAACAATGGCCCTGTCTCCTGAGGGTCATACATTTAGTTCAGTGAGGCCTCTGAAAGTTCAGATCTCTATCAGAAACAGACAGACAAATTCAAGCCCCTTTGATATCTGGTTATCAGTATGAAAACAGGACTTCTGGCGCTAGATACTGCTGATGAACCACAGTAGGCAAGGAGTCTTTATTGCAATTCTGCCTGGAGTCAGCTTTAAAAAGCCGAATAAAAGAGAAGAGCAAAGGAAAAGATTAGCTGGGGCTTTCCAACCTTAAACTTGCCATTATAGTTTGGGTTTTGCACAAACTTCAGGCTCCTTGTTCTGTTCACCCACTATGAAGGATTACTTACTTACCAACATTAAAGTTGTGACTAAATGTCACAATTTACAAGGTTGGGGGGGGGGTGAATTTTGTTTGTTTGGAATTTATTTTTAATCTTCTTCTGAGGACATGCTTAGAAAGAAGAAGGGGAGAGAGAGAGGAGAGAGAGAGAGAGAGAGAGAGAGAGAGAGAGAGAGAGAGAGAGAGATTGGTTGCCTTCCATACATGCCCCAACCAGGAGTTCAGGGATCGAACCCATAACCTTGGTATGTGCCCTGACCAGGAATTGAAGCAGAATCTTTTCAGTGCACAGGACAACACTCAACCAACTGAGCCACTCTAGCCAAGGCTACAGGTATTTTTAACCTTCTTGTTATACATGAATAAGCTATACAAATTTGGGACTGAAATTCATGTTAGATTATATAAAATGGATTTACAATCATAAAAATTAAAATTATTGAGGATTATACAGCAACATGAAAATGCTGATGATATAATATTAATAAGAGAATGCAAAATATCACAAATGCTCCGATTATGACTTGTGAAACGCGTTTGTTTGTTTGTTTGTTTGTTTGTTTTAATATATTTTTATTTATTTCAGAGAGGAAGGTAGAGATAGAAACATCAATGATAAAAAAAGACCCCGAATAGCCACAGCAATCCTGAGAAAGAAGAATAAAGTATGAGGGATCTCAATACCAGATTTCAAGCTGTATTACAAAGCCACTGTTCTCAAAACAGCCTGGTACTGGCACAAGAACAGACATATAGATCAATGGAACAGAATAGAGAATCCAGATATCGACCCAAACCACTATGCTCAATTAATATTTGACAAAGGAGGCATGAACATACAATGGAATAAAGACAGTCTCTTCAATAAATGGTGTTGGGAAAATTGGACAGATACATGCAAAAAAATGAAGCTAGATCACCAACTTACGCCATACACAAAAATAAACTCAAAATGGATACAG
The DNA here is from genome assembly GCF_027574615.1 of Eptesicus fuscus. Lineage (NCBI taxonomy): Eukaryota > Metazoa > Chordata > Mammalia > Chiroptera > Vespertilionidae > Eptesicus > Eptesicus fuscus. The sequence continues at coordinate 55,820,133 of NC_072477.1, forward strand.
GACTTAAACATAAGACGGGAAACCATAAAAATACTAGAGGAATCCACAGGCAGCAAAATCTCAGACATATGCCAAAAGAACTTCTTCACCGATACTGCCCCTAGGGCAATGGAAGCTAAAGAGAAAATAAACAAATGGGACTACATCAAAATAAAAAGCTTTTTTACAGCAAAAGAAACTATCAACAAAACAACAAGAAAGCCCACTGCATGGGAGAACATATTTGCAAATGGTATCACTGATAAAGGTTTAATCTCCAACATCTACAGGCAGCTTATACAACTTAATAAAAGGAAGATAAATGATCCAATAAAGAAATGGGCAACGGACCTAAATAGAATCTTTTCAAAAGAAGACAGAAGGAAGGCCAAGAGACACATGAAAACATGCTCAACGTCACTAATTATCCGAGAGATGCAAATCAAAACAACAATGCGGTACCATCTCATACCTGTCAGAATGGCTATCATCAACAAATCAACAAACGACAAGTGTTGGCGAGGATGTGGAGAAAAAGGAACCCTCGTGCACTGCTGGTGGGAATGCAGACTTGTGCAGCCACTGTGGAGAACAGTATGCAGTTTCCTCAAAAAACTGAAAATGGAACTACCATTTGACCCAGTAATCCCACTCCTAGGAATATATCCCAAGAAACTGGGAACACCAATAAGAAAGGATATATGCACCCCTATGTTCATAGCAGCACAATTTACAATAGCTAAGATCTGGAAACAGCCTAGATGCCCATCAGCAGATGACTGGATCAGAAAACTGTGGTACATCTACACAATGGAATACTATGCTGCCATAAAAAAGAAGGAATTCTTACCATTTGCAGCAACCTGGATGGAATTGGAGAACATTATGCTGAGTGAAATAAGCCAGTCAATGAAAGAAAAATACCACATGATCTCACTCATTTATGGATAATAAAGAACATTATAAACTTGAACAAAAAGATAGATACAGAGGCAGTAAAGCATCAAACAGTCTGTCAAATTACAGCAGGAAGGTTAGGGAGAGGTGGGGAAGATAAGAGATCAACCAAAGGACTTGTATGCATGCATATAAACATAAGCAATGGACACAAAACTCTGGGGGGTGAGGGCATTTATGGGGTGGGGGGGGGGAGCAATGGTAAGATATGTACACATATAATACCTTAATAAAAGAAATTGAAAAAAAAAAAGAAACATCAATGATGAGAGAGAATCACTGACCAGCTGCTTCCTGCACACCCCACACCGGGGATTGAGCCTATAACCTGGGCAAAGTCCCTGACCGGGAATCGAACCATGACCTCCTTGTTCATAGGTCGACCCTCAACCACTGAGCCACACCAGCCGGGCATGAAAACAGGTTTGCATTCAGGAAGATGAGATATGTAAACGGCATATTGCTGTCAGTAAACAAAGTATTAAGATGAAAGGATTAAGGAGTAGTAGGGAAGAAGGAACATGTTTCAGTTTTCTATAGTGTGGTTTATTTGGGGAGGGGAGGATAATTAGTTTCTTGACAGGGTGTGAACCCAAGGTGGTAGAGTTAAATAGTCCCCACAGTAAGCAGGTGACAGAGTGGAATACTTTTACTATTTCCCTTTGTCTGTGTGATTGTAATCATTACCTGTCCAATTTTAGCCAGGAAAAAAAGCAGAAGACACTTATTTGAAACTTAAGTCTTGGTGAAAATTTCACATCCTTTGGTCCACGTACACAAGGAGGACCTGTGGAGTGTTTTTTTAATCTGGATTCAAATGCTCGTCTAGCCATTTCCTTCAAATCCTTGCCTGTTAGGTGGGAAGAAGGAGAAGGAAGGAATATTTGCTGAGTGCTTACTATGTATCAAGATCTGAGCTTGGCAATTTTTCATACATCATTTCATCTAATCTTCACATCAGCCCATGAGACAAGTATTAGCCTTCAGTTTACGGGTGATACACTGAGGCTTCAAGACATACTGGTAAATAATGTGTTACAGTCAGACAGCTAGGAAGTGGCCAAGCCAGCATCCAAACTGAGAACTGTCTGTCTCGAATCTGCCCCTTTCTCTCTCTGCATATAACCTCCTTGGGATTAAATTTGCTTATAGGGCAGGCTCACAGTGGGAATGATAAATATTTGTTGAATGAGAACCTCCCTGTTACCATCAAAACCCTATATGCTCCCACTCTAGTTTCTTCAGCTACCTTGACCAACCCAGGAAGGAGAGGTTTCCCCTTTGCCACTGAGTGAGCCTCTGCCTCCCCGTCCCATGGAAGACAGACACCCACGTGCTTCCAGCGGGTGGCAGGAGGCCTCTCTGCACCTGGGCAGAACAGCAGCCTGAGGGGTGTAGGTGTCTGAGTCAGGGCAGCCCTGGGCATCGCAGCTTCCCTGGGTTGCAGGTCCTGAGCATTCCCCAAGCCCATCCATGTGCTGACACACAGCCTTGGGTGAGAAGCTCTACCCAGTTAGAGCAGAAAGAGGACGTGGGGAGGGAAGGAAGAGGGAACACTGGGGGAGTGGAGCGGGACTGTCAAAGAGCTCCCTCTTTCTCTCCATTGTAGCCTCTTCAGCCACAGGCTTTCCACAGTCCCAAGGGACAGGGCCACCAGGTTCTGGTCCCTCTTTAAAACTGACTCCTAATTCCAATTCAGCATTGCTCTACAGAAAGCACATAAAGGTATTTATTTTCCTAGATCCACCATCATTGCATCAATACAATTAGCCTTTCCTTTCTCCTTTTGTTCACTGTGAGGTGAGGTAATTTCCCTTTTTAATATGGCCAAGACTATTTTTTCCCTTCAAATGCAAGAAAAGAGTACTAACATTAACAACCCCAAACTGTTCCAGAATATAGTCTTTTTCACTGGCTTTTTTGCATTACAATACATTTAAAGGCTCAGATAGAGAGCTGAATTAAAGATAGACACTTCCCTAGTATTTTGAAATCTTTATGAGTTACAATCTTTTTGATACAAAGGGCTTCTTTTTTAACCATGATGTCTTTTATGTAGATAGTTTTAAAAAAATGTTCACGGTAACAAATGCACCAGAAAAAAAAAAAAAAAGGTTAGAGGGAAAAAATGGAAATCCTGTTTGTGTCCATAGGTGAATTGTTGCTGTGAGGCGGCTGCAATTTGACTTTGTACAAAAAGGGTCACTGAACAGAAGGTCAGGCAGCTGGCCATTTCCATCTCAAAGATGCTATCAAAAGGCCAAGAGGCAGTTCACCCAGCAGCCCTTTAGCAAACAAGATTTTCTCCTCTCTCATTTATGATTTTTTTTTTTTTTGCCAAAATAGTTTAGTGAGAAAGGTCCCTGATTCATTTCTCCTAGAACACAAGTGGCTTGTGTGAGGTTTGGGGAGGACTTTAGTTTAAGGAATTGGAAGAGTTTTGAGTAATGAGGAGTCATTTGGTGGCCACTTATCAAAGGTTTTGCAGCAAGGTAATAAATCACAGCAGAGCCCCTTCATTCCAGGCTGAGACAAGTGGGGAAAGGTAACTCCGTTATTAGGAATTATGGCTTGTCACGTCTGCAATGAGAGAAATCAGTTTTACAAACACCTCGCTTATTAATTAAAAGCCTCTTGCAAAAACTGTAGGAGAAAGGTGCAACATTTGGGAAGATTATGATTTTAATTGAGTTTGAGGTCTTAGTAGTTAGATCTGATCTAGTAGCTATTTGCCAGGCAAAATGATGCTGGGAGAGCTAGAATCACAAACCCTAAATTTCATGGGTTCATATGATGTAGACACAGCAGAAATACAAGAGCAGTCACCCAGCCCAATACTGCTCACTGTTGAAATCCTTGTGGGTGTTCCTAAGAGCAGATCTCCAGTCACTATAGAAGAAAAAAGCAATGGTTAACACTAAAAGCACCACTCTTTGGCTTGCCTGTCATGGAGACCCAGGATAGGCTGGACCAATGCTAAGGGAGTCTTGGCCCATTGTGATCAGAACCACCAGCCTGAGGCCAACCCAGAGAACAAGCCAGCCCTAGTGCCAAATGTCAACACCAGGGAATTCTCATCCATCCACTGATCCTAGAAATGCAGAAGAAAGCCAAGAAAAGGTCAGGAGCTGCATAAATGCAGGAATAGGGTGACACAAAGAGCAACGGTGGGTGAAAAATACAAGGTACATGATAATTACTATAAAAAGGGTGTTTAGCCCTGACCGGTTTGGCTCATTGGATAGAGCATCGGCCTGCGGACTGAAAGGTCCCAGGTTCGATTCCGGTCAAGGGCATGTACCTTGGTTGCGGGCACATCCCCAGTAAGAGGTGTGCAGGAGGCAGCTGATTGATATTTCTCTCTCATTGATGTTTCTAACTCTCTATCCTTCTCCCTTCCTCTCTGTAAAAAATCAATAAAATATTTTTAAAAAGGGTGTTTAGTGGAACAGGGCTTTGTCGTAAGAAGAGGGATGGTATCTAGCAAGGTCTCAAGCTATAGGCCAGGTCAGGTACAGTACCAGTACCGGCTGTAATGTTCCCCCAAGCTTCTTTTAGAAGCCCTCATTCTTTTGCCTTCTTTAACCCTTTTCTCTGTAAAATATACAAATGGTTTCCCAGCTGGTCCTTTTACCCTCACGACAGCATGAGCCTTGATTGACCCATCCCTGATGACCAAGTCATTAAGGGCACAGAGCAGCCATGGAAATCTCACAGAGGTCGTGGTGGGAGTCTGGAAACAAACTCCTGGGAGAGTATGCCTACAATTTCTTTGCTGCTTTGGCCATGCTAGTGAGCTCTGTGCCCAATTATAAAAATAATTCTAATCCTCTTGAAGAGTAAAGGAAAAAGCATAATGAATAACAGCTCTATTTTGAAGAATTACTTAATACTATGAAGGAAAAGTATGACTGCCCCCAAATATTCTAGCAGTTTTAACTGAGTGCTACCTAAAATCTAATAAAATGAATGAACTTACCTTTTCTTATCATTTCACCTTTCAAAATAACCCTTATTTAACTCATTTTATACTTACAAGGGCAAAAAGGAAGTCTCTTGCTCCTTACATTTTTCCAGAAAATTTCTGTCTCCAAATGCTTTAGGAGAAATGTCTGCTGGCAGGAAGGAGGGGTGGGAGGAGAAAAAGAAGGGAGGGAGGGAGGGCAGGAGGGAGGGAGGGAGAGGAAAGGGAAGGGGAAGGAAGAAGAAATGGAGAAAAAGAGAGGGAAGAAGGAAGGGAGGGAGGAGGAAGGAAGGAGAGAAGGAGGGAGGGAGGGACAAATGCAATACTGCACTGGCTGCTGCTTCAAGAAGCAATCACTGGCATCTGTCAGAACTCCTACTAAATGAGGGTCTGTCTTATCATGTGTTTGCTCTGCTCCTGTACACCTAATTGTGTGGCCTTGACTATGATGGAATTTGTTCCTTAAGGAAACAGGGAAACATGAGCCTTGGTGCTTTAATAGGAAGGCATCTTCTGAAGTAATAAATGACCCAGAGGTTGGATTTGGCAGCAGGGGAGACTACTTCCTACGATCTCCCCAGAGGTGTCAGGAGCAGCTTCGATCATTAAAGAGAGAGAAAGGAGTTTGGAAGGAAGATGGCATGAGTGAAAAGGACAGGAAGAAATGTGTGAGATGATGTCATGGAAGAGAGAACAGATCTTGCTGAATTCTCTGCCTGTAACAACTAAGCTTTTATCTGTTTGGAACAATACACTTTGGATAGTAAGACCTGCATCTCTTAGTCACTGGGCACATTCATTAATAAGAACCTTTAAGAGGCCTGCCTAGTAATTCCCCAGGGGTGGCTGGTGGGTTTCTAGAATAACAGGCTAAATCCAGACTCACAGTGATGTTGTCACTGCCCTCAATGTCTCTCTACCCTCCTTCTGCAAGTAATCTCTCCTTGCACTTCCAGCCCCACACCCTACTGCCTCCACTACAGAGTCCCTTCAAACCCCAGAGAATGTCTGAACCCCCAGGGAAGTTCCCGTGGCCAGCCCTCTGCATAAGCCTCCATGCAGAGAGCAAGCAGCAGAGGCAAAGAGCACACACATGTCCATGGGCAGATGTTCACATAACCACTGAATACAGTAGGTGATCCTATGAAATCCTGGAGAGAGGAAAGAACATTGGCATTCAAGAGAGTGTGGTCAGAGTAGTCTGACCAAAATTCACCCGCTAGGCATGAGGACAATTGAAGGAGCTTAAAATGGCCTATAATATTAAAGCCTTCTTTTTCATCCACCTGCTTTCTTTGTTCACATAGAATAAAAATCCTGTCAGTTGTTATTAACCCTCCCATTCAACCTATCAGAGAGAGAGACTCAGACTAAATGGCTGCTCTAAACTAGTGAATGGCAGAGCCAGGACAGAACTCTGACCCCCTCATCCTCTAACTCCACGTCCAGCCATCCCAGAGCCAGGAATGGTCTGCTTGAGGAGTATGGAAAGCTCTTTCAATCTAAACAATAAATCCCTAATCAACCTGATCCAGTGCTGGGAATTCCCACTGTTTGATGCCCGTGGGGCTAAAGAATAGCATCACCAGTGTCTTCTCTGGATGCAGCAAACCAGCAGTGTTTCTTAGACCTGAGTGAGGTGATGGACGAGACAAGAGGAACACAGAACCAGTGTCTTATTCCCACAAGTCCTGGTGGGTAGAGGGCTGCCAGGAGGAGTCAGGACTATCAGGAAGCAGTTGGAAGGTTCTTGGTACCAGGTAAAGAAATAGGAATAAAAAGGAAAGAAAAATAGAGACTGTCTACTCACAGAAAGGAGCTACCAGCAATCATAGGGTGGCTACAGGAGACAAGCAATTTGCCTCTCCTCAAGGTAAGCCTGTCACAGGCACTGGCTGGAAAGAGGAGAGGAGACTGCCCAGGGGTTTAACTTGGGCTCATGCCCTGGCCTCAACCCACATCCCCTCCCAAGCCCTCTGGACCTCAATCTAAAGATCTAAGATAATTCTTTTACCCTGGGTTACTTGAAAACCAAGCTTGTGAGATAATTTAAATAATCAGACCCTCAAAACTCAGAGTGATTATCAAGACAGAGTCACCTGGGCTCTAGTGACAGGAGCACTGTCCCCAGTCTAAGACATGGGGTAGAAAGAACCAACATCTATTGAGTTTCCCCTACATACTGGGTACTGTGCCAGGCATTGTGCATGTGCTTCTTATTTAATCCCCCAACAGCCCTGTAAAATAGGCATGATTATCCCCATTTTACAACTGAGGAAACTGAGGCTCAGAAATTAAGTAACTTGTCCAAGATCCCAAAGCTAGTGAAGCAACGAAGACAGAATCTGAACTATCTGGCACAGATTATGCTCTTTCCACTACACTAAGCAGCTTCAGTAAATTTTATGGAATTATTTCAAGAAATAAATTAAACAGTGCTAATAAAACTCCAGAGAAACCCACGACACTATGCAAATACCAGCTCTGTGTGTGCCTGTGTGCACAATCATTGTACACAGGCAAGTATTCAGATCTCCAGTTCCTTGTACAGAACAGCCACATGAATTAGTGTCAGTGGCATGTTCCTCTCCACAAAGCAAATATCTGTACCTTACACAATTCCCCTGTGAACCCATCAACACCATGGCCATTAAATGTGGTCCCAGATGAAGTATGAGCATGCTGGTCAAAAAGGGATATTCACAGGCTGAAAGCACTTTATGATTATCAAGGGACAAAAAATGAATTAAAATCACACCCTGCTAAGAACCACAGAAGTATTTTCAAATTAGCATCATTGCCGCTATCTCCCCAGTCCCTAGCATGTGGGTTGTACATGCTGACATGTCCCTCAGGAAAACTAATATGTTCAAATCAGACCCGAGACTAATTACAGTTTATTTTACATGCCAATGCCAGCAGAATCAGGCTCGCTTTGTCAAAGGGGGAAAAAATGCTGTGGGCTCTCTCCCCATCCTAATGAAATGTGTGCCATTTCTGTGATTCACAAATTTCCACCAAGACTGAGACTAGAATAAAGCAAATGAGCGCAAATTTTAAGTAAGGAAGAACTCATTCTCTGGGTCATGCAAGTGCTGACCCTGTACTTGCATGTCGCTGAGAATGAGCACCGCCTAAAAACTTGCATGGTGGGCACCATTCAAATTGTCTAGCACCAACACCTAACCTAACAGGAGCAAATTTTTCCTTTTATATATTGCCATTTTTAAATTCTTGAAAACGTGAGACGATAGTGGAGGAGCAGATCAGGGTTGCCTGGGACTGAGGGTCAGAAGAAGGTATTGACTACAAAGAGGCAGGGGGAAACTTTTTAGGATATTGGACCTGTTCTGTATCTTGATGTAATCGAGATTCATCAAACCATACATATGGAACTACCAAATTTTATTACATGTAAATTACATTTCAATAGAGCTGGGAAATGCCATTTTTCACAACAGAACAGCATAACTTAAGAATGTCAGTGAAAATCTTTCTGTTACACAGAGATGAAAATATTAGGTCTGCCAAAATATCTCAATAACAGGGTACTTCATCAGAATATGTCAATATTTCATGGTATAAATCACCACCTGTCAACTGCCTGAGGTAGAACTGTGGAACACTGAACATGCCCAGAGTGTATGTTTCTCCATCGCATCCTCCAGGAGCATCCGTTAACCCATTAGAAGTCAAAGGCAATAGCACTATCAAGTGGACTCTCAGTAGGCAAATCTGGTACACAGAGAAAGAAGGCAAGGGTTTTGAGTCAACATGGAACTCTGCTGTTCCATAGCCCAAACATGTGGTATTACCAGAGCCTTATCCTGAGTGCATTTCCATATTTACTTGGCAAATTGGAAATGTGAGGCCCAGATGTTTTTGCCTTGCCCATTTGTTTTTTTGTTTGTTTGTTTGTTTGTTTTTTTGTTTTTTTTTGCCTTGCCCATTTGATTTATCAGGGGACAGCCTGGTGACACCCAAAAAATCCCCTGGGAATCTATAAGGTTGAAGACTACAAAGACTGGTGATTGTAGAAGAAATTTCTCTTGCTCTGTTACCCCTAAGGGTAAAGTATCTAGAACTGTGTAGGTAAAAGCATTGCTCCACTCTTTTTAAAGATCTGCTTAGATGCCTGAATCTCAGAGTCTTTCAGAAGTGCCTAGAAAGAGGAGGTCCATGAAGGTACCTGCATATCCCTTTGGGGATCCTACACAGCAATGCTGAGAGGAAGAGATAGATAAGGTCTCAGTTCAAAGACTTGGCACTCAGACTCCTGATTGAAACCTCAGGCTGGAAGTAGAAAGAAAAAAAACAACAATAGACTACTTATGTCTCTCACTCAACAAACCTCCAAGTCTCAATTTCAAGAAATACAGCATTGTTATTTCAATCCATTAATTCTTTGTCAAAAAAGTCTGATGGGAAACTGGATCTGGGAACTAGAATGAGCAACTCAGTAATATACGCCTCCCCTGAGCTGGGTTTCAATAGAGCTCGAAAATGCCATAATGCCATTTTTTAGTGGTCCACATCTTCCTGAATGGTCATCAAGAAACCCTAATCCGGTGAGAACAAGTCCAAACTTGTTCAAAATTGTGAGCATTATTACTCACAATTCTACCCTTCACCTGGACCCCTAGATTAGAAATTAACAATAGGTACCCAGTCATCCAAGCCCCAAACTGAGAAGATACCTGGAATCCTCTCTCCTCCTCAACCACCATCATATTCAATTAGTCACCAAATTCCATCAATCCTGTCACATAGATATCTCCTAAATCCATCTCCTTCTCTCTTCATTGTTACAAATAACACTTTTCCTGACAACTCTTGTTTCTCCACTTCCAGTGGGATGATCCTTTGTTTCATCCTCTACAGCTAATGCTGTTGGAGATGCACCCAGGTCCCTTTACTGACTGATGCACTCATCCCTCAAAGGCTGCAGTCTTAGGCTGCTAACAGCTCACACCTACACCCTTTTCTGGAAGACAGCCAATGGAGCCATTTTCCCTGGAGATGCCTAAGACATCATTCTTCCTTTGGGGGTGGGGGGTGCAGCAGGACAACCTCTGTAGTTCATGCTCCAGAGCCTTCCCTCCCATATCAAGCTAGATTCTTCTTGAAACTACATCTTTGCCCAGCTTCTTCCTTTGCCCTGTTTCACTTCCCTCACTCTCTTATATTTTTCCTCTGAGAGCACCCTTCAGTAAATCACTTATACAAGAATCCCCATCTCATGCTCTGCTTCTAGGGAATCTGACCTTAAGATATCCTTCATACTGGCACAGAATAACTTATTTTCAAAGATATAGTTGATCATGGAACTCCTCAGCAAACATCTTTAAAATTTATACCTCATTATGTACATATGACCAAAGACCTTAATGTATCATATAAGCTCTTGCCTATTTCTCCAGACACTTCTCCCACCTGTCCCAAGTTGCCCAATCCAACCAGGCCTTCTACCCTTCTCATCTACTAAACTAGTTTACTTCCCTCAAAAGCCATGCTGTTTCACACCTCTATACAAATTCATGTTCTTCTCTTTGCCCAAAATTCATTTCACCATCTTGTCTAAGCTCCTGTACATACTTTAAGACTCAGCTTAAACATCACATCATCCTTTAACTTTTCCTGAGCCTTCCCACCCTCTTAGGCAGAGTCAGATACCCCATCTTTCATAGTTAAGTGGTGTTGTTACCACATTGCTCTGTTGTATTGTATTTCCATGTTACCATCAAGATAATGCAGTGCAATATTACTGTGAGTTTTATCAGGACAGGAACTATATCTTAAACATCTTTGTATTTCCGTGCCTAACAGTGCCAGCACAGAGTAGGTACTCAACAAAAAATTTTTGAAGACATGTACAACCAAGCCATATTCTATTCTCTAGCCCTGGGAATGTTTTTTTCCTTTTGTTTCCATTGTTTCCAAAACAATGGTATGGGCTCATTGTTCCACCTTATCTTGCTTTCTGCAAAGTCCAGTCTGCACTCTGGCTTCCCTCCCCAGGTATTTCTGGGGTGTCTGAGAGATACATTTGTATCACAGGAGTCATCTTAGCTGCCACTTGTCAGGTGTAGATCTGGAATACTACTCTAGGCTTCTCTGAGGTTCACTGCTTGGCATAACCAGCTTCTCCAGGTCACCTGAGAACTCTCAGTACCAATTCTTCCCAAGTGAGGGCACTGACTTTTCCTTGATTTTCCAACACATAGTTTTAGGCAAGCTGTGTGTTCAGCACTTTTACTGAAGTCTTAAGGGTACCAAAGAGAAGTTACAATACAAGGAAGACCCACAGAACTTGGTGTGAGTAATCACTGCTCCCAGAGCCCATGGAGTCATGCCTCTAAAGGCATCTCTCTCCTTAGTCCCCTAGTACACATGCCACCATGTTTCCAAGCCAACCTACTATCTCCATGGACAGAAGCTTCCCACCTAGAAACCAACACCTGACACTCCCTTCACTCCAGCTGGGAGAGGAACTCTCTCCTTTGTCTATCAGTATTAGAACAATCACTGCAGAGATTCAACTGTCACAATAAACAACACTCTACACCATTTTAAGTTTAGTTCCCTCCTCATAGTCTCAAACTGTCCTTTCCAAGCAGAATTTGCACTTTTGTCTTTGCATTACCAAAGGCATAGTAAAATGTCAGAGTCCCCAGATCAAAAGAAAAAGAGAGAGGACAGTCTTCCCACCTTCCACAATATAAAATCTCTACCTCTGAAAAATGGAAAACTGCTATTATCTTTGAAATAGAGTTTCACTTACCATCAAGCTTTCACAGGTACTGTATTCTAAACTCACAGTATTGCCCTACTGAAACGAATAAATAAATAAATGGATGAAAGAGTAAACCGAAAGTATTCATGTTAAAGTGGTTAAGTAAGGCTTCAGAAAAGGGACTCGCAAGAGGGATCACCTAAACCTACAGAGAAGGAGGGGATTCATTTCAGGGAAGAACCACAGAGCAAAGGTCAGAGTCCAGCAAAAGGAAACTTCAAGACACTTTCTAGAAAACTGTGGGAGATTCATGTATCAATTAGAAGTGGTCAAACTGGAAGGTGAGTAAGATCCCTTCCAGTGCTGATATCTACTCCTTCTATAATAAAAGTGATTTGTGTATTTAAAATGATAGGCTGTGGCAAATCTTTCAAGGTTTTTGCTGTGGTCTTATATCACTTAGTCGGTTGCTAACTTTTGGTAGAAACAGTTGCACTGAACCTAGCTTCAGACTAGAAAAAAAGATGGGGGAGGGGAATTGCCAAAATATTAAGAGTGCCTCTGGATGGTGAAATTATAGATGAGTTGTTGTTGCTGCTGCTGCTGCTTCTTTATATATTTCTGTATGTCCCAGATTTCTTACAAGAAGCATTTACCATCTTACAATAAATCTGAAGAAAAGCATTGCTACAATATTCATAATTTTTCAAACAAACTCTAAGAAAGATCCTGGGTAACAATTAAATTAAAAGGAAATAATCTTCACTGAGCAAACTTAGTCCCCTTTAATGGCACATTTACTAAAGAAGCTAATTCAGCCACAAACACATTACCTCTCAAAAACTGCAGAGAAGAGCAATGACCAAGTTAGCATTAAAATCCAAAGAGTTGTATCTCTTTGGTCTATTCCCAAGCCACCTATCTTGATGAGAACACAGAGACATAAATATTCCTTTGGAAAAATCTTAGCAAGAGCCAGAGACAAGCTGGATGGCATGGAGGATTTCACTTCATCCCAGAAACACATCTTCTAGGAGCTAAATCAGGAAAGAAGTGGTATCTGTGTGCAAAGAGCACATAACCTCATCTGTGGGCTATTTACTGAGAGTACCTAGAAAAGAAATTGGATTGGAGCATCCAAACAATTGAAGCTCATACTAAAGGAGGAATAAAAGAGTTTAAAGTGATATGCTTCTCAGAAAGAAAGCTATAGAGTTAGAATGTGGTCTGGCCCAGGGGGTGAAAGAAATCCTTCATGGACTTGGGAATCATCATTAAGATTAATACCAACTCACACAGAGGGCATGAGGTATCATTTGGAAGATGGAAGCATCAACCTGAATGAGCCTAAAGGTGACAAAACAATGCCTGGAAACAAGAAGACAATGGAGGGTCCATGTGATCATTCAAAGTGAACACGTGGAGAAGGCAAAGGTCAGTGGTGAGATGGGAAGAGCTGTCAATGGGACAAGACAGATGAAGGATGAAGTGAGCATACGGGCAGAGGAAAAAGAATATCAAATAAAGAGGTCACCATACCATGTGCTACCTTCTTTACAAAGGGACTCAGTCACCTGGCCAACAATTCTTCAAGATAGAGAAGAAATTATCTGCCAGTTTTGAGCTCTGTAACTGTAATAATTCTTAGCTAAGGTCTTAGCTTTTGACTGAGAACTCCAGATCAGCACGCTTCAATATAGATACTAAAAGAATTCTTGAAATAAAATAAATCAGTAAATTCATGACATATGTTTGAGTCTTAAACCAAAAAGGAATAGCACATATTCATGAAAAGATTAGCTTAGGAAACATAGGTTAGCAATCTAAAGGGTTTTCTAGGTCAGAAAAAGGGTCACACCAGAGTTTGGGCTTGGTCACTATGGAATTGCCCAATCCTGGGAATCCAACCCAATGTAAAATCCCTGAAAAGTATTCTAAGGAAATTTCAATTCTACAAAGATGGCTGAAAATGAGTTCTGCAAATGGAAGACAGGAAGCAAAGGGAGAACTCATACAATTTTTTGTTGCCCCCAGGGAAGAGAGAGGAGGAGGATTCGTCCTGGGATACTGAGAAGGCTGGACTTAACCAAAGATAAAATAAAAGCCATATCACAGCTCAACTGAGGCTCACAAGACAAGTTTATTTTTCTTTTACTTGATTTTATACTCTCAAATAACACTTGTGATCAATTCGCACTAAAGCGGGATCTATTCATTCTGTATCTCATGTGGACTAACATACACAAAAAAAGTTACATACATATTATTCATTGAAGAAGCAGGAATGACGTCTGGCCCATAATTGGTACTAAATAGGTAGCATACAGTCATTCACTTATTCAATATTTATTGACTGTGTACTCTATGCAAGGCACTATTCTTTTTTTAATATTTTTTAGTGATTTCAGAGAAGAAGGGAGAGGGAGAGGGAGAGGGAGAGGGAGAGGGAGAGGGAGAGGGAGAGGGACAGGGAGAGGGAGAGGGAGAGGGAGAGGGAGAGGGAGAGGGAGCGGGAGAGGGAGAGGGAGAGGGAGAGGAAGGGAGAAACATCCATGATGAGAGGATCATTGATTGGCTGCTTCCTGCACACCCCCTGCTGGGGATCCAGCCCGCAACCCAGGCATGTGCCCTTGACCGGACCCAGGACCCTTCAGTCCACAGGCCGACGCTCTATCCACTGAGCCAAACCAGGTAGGGTGCAAGGCACTATTCTAAACAATGAGAATTTAGTGTTAAAGAGAAAAGTCAAACCCCTCATGAAGCTTACTTTCAAGTGGGAGGATAAATATATATATAAAATACAAAGGCAGAGAGCAATAAATGCTATGAAGAAAAAGAAGCAGATGAAGGAGATGAAGAGTGACTAAGGGTTTCCTTAGATAGAGCAGTCAGGGCGGTCTCTCTGAGGAGATGGCATTCAAGCAGAGACCTGGATGAAGTGAGGGAGACAGACATATGGATATCCAAGAGAGCTTCATGCAGAAAGAGGGCAAAATGCAAGACCCTAAGCTAAGGACCAGCCAGGCAGTAAGGCTGGATCAGAGTGAGGGAAGAGAGAAGGGGTGAGGAATGGGGCTGCAGAGGGATATAAAGGCCAGAAAGGACTTGGGACAGTATTCCAAAAGTGGAGAAAGCTACTGGAGGGTCCTAAACAGAAGAGTCATATGATTTTATTTTCATTTTAAAGTAATCACTCTGATAGGTTTATAGAGAGTGGTCCATGGGGGTTGGAGAGCAAGAGTAGAAGCAGGGAGAAAGTTGGATCAAGGAGTGAGGAGATGATGACAGCTTGCAGGAACAAAATAGAAAGTGATCTCCCCTTTCCCCAAAGAAAAGTTTCCCCAAATGTATTTTGGCCAACTTGAATACATGATTTCCAAAATGTTAATAATCAAGTTTCTACTTAGAACGTTAGTATTTTCATTGTACTCACATATATATTTAAACTACATCTACAAAATCAATCTAGAAATATCAATATATAAATATTTCTTTTGTCAATCTCATGTTACATAATTTTACTCTAACTCATCACAAGCATGTTTGACATCAGTGTCTTTTAGAGCCGCTTTCGGGGTCACTTCACACAAATTTCCAGAGCATACCGTCTCCACTTCCTTTTAGGCTTGTTTGAATCCATGTATAATGCTGTATCTGAATGTCTAATCTCAAGCCACAAGTACCCATTGACAAGGATTCTGGTTTTAAAGCAGCACTTTCATTATAATGTAGGTTTTTTGAAGGCAGAGATATTATTTTCTTAACTTCTGTATCCCCCTGTGTCTAGAGCAGGAATCAGCAAATATGGCCTGGGAGCCAAATTTGGGAATAAAGGTTTTATAAATGAGTTTTATTGGCACACTTCTGCCTATTTATTTGCATACTGTCTGTGGCCATTTTGCTCTATAATGGCTGAACTGTTCTGACAGATTGTATCACTTTGAAAACCTAAAATATTTACTATTTGGACCTTTACAGAAGACGTTTGCTGGCCTCTGGTCTAGGGCATTGCCTAGCACATAGTAAGCACTCAACAAAAACTAGCTGGCTATAAGACAACTTTTATTTTCCAAAGGATATATTAGAGGAAGGAAAAAATAAAATGAAACCTTATATTCTGCTACATTTGTTGAATTCGTCCTCAAGCGTCCTCCACACTGGCCCCTTCTAGTGGTTCTTTTCAAGCACTAAGTGCCATAAAAAAAAAAAAAAAAAAGGCTTTCTGTCTATTCTTAAGGGAGTTTTTTCTGAGGCAGCTCTCTTTCCCTCCACATCATAAGTAACTTGAAAGACAGCACTTCTCTCTTCTGTGCCTCCATTTTCCACAACTTGAAAACAGAGTGTTTGTGGAACTCCTGGGTCAAGTGTTTTCAGAGAAAAGGTACTGCAGTAGGAGTGTTTGACTTTTATATCTGGAAAAGCACAGGACAGGAGTGTGGGAAGCCCACATACACATGGATGGGTGGAAGTGATGGCCAGAGCAGGAGCAGGTGGAGAGTGAAACCTGTGGAAAAAGGGACTTCTTCCTTCCATGTGTTCAAGCCACTCTTATGAGAGCATGCTTTGAAGGGGTCCTGGAACTCTGTAACATTCTATGTTAAAAAAAAAAAAAAGTACAAAATTGTCTGATCTTTGTATGCAGGCTCTCTGAGAAAGGAGTTCCCACCTGTGGAGGTACTTTGGAAAGGTTTGCAGGTAGCTCAATCCAGCCAAGGCTCTTTCAACAGCAGCACCCTAGATATAAAATCACCTGGAAGAACTCTAAGCTAGAAAACTGACAGAGTGGTGATTGCTTTACTTCCTTTTATACAGCCAAGTGGAAATTAACCTCCCTCTAGTCGTAGGAGACAGAAGCCTACACTTTTTCTCAGAGTAAGGGCTCAAAAATGTTATTTTACCCCTATCCCTTTTGCCTCTGCCACCTCAAAGGAGCAGAGAAGAGCTCTGAGAGGAGTTGAACCCTTTAAAAGTATTTTAGCAGCAATTTGTGCAAGAGGACATTCTAGAAGCAATTTTCTGTAGCCTTAAATGCCCTTTGGGGCAGGGAAGAGAAGCTGTGAGGGCTTTTGCAGTCAGGCCTGAAGCCCTGGACTCAAGGACCTCCCTGAGAGCATCGGCCCCATGACAGTTTTCAGAATGAATCAGCAAGAAGCTTTCTATTACACCCATGCTGGTAACTGAGTCCTGCTTTCTTCATTAAACACAATTGCATGATGGCACTGAAAGAATGAACTCATAATAATTGTGAGAGCACCTATGGCAAATAGATCGCCTTACTATAAAGCGGACCCATGACAGATACAGGTTGAATATTTGAGAGGCAGGAGAAACACCACTCAGCAAGTGAGGAAGTGTGACCAAGAAAGGAAGGAAGTAATAAAAGGGTCAGATGTCAAGCCAGATACCACTGTGGGCAACTGGGGCTTAGTCCCATGGAAAAACTCTGGGGCACAGTGAAAAACAAGAGCCTCTGATTTATCCCACCCAAGAGACAAGTAAGCTGGGCTCAGTGACTTACTGACAGTGCTGGGGTGGTATCATCCCTGGGGAAAGAGATGCCGATGCTGGGAGCTGGAAGGGATGAAGCACCTTAACATGATGAGTTCCAATGGATATGGGTGGTACCCCACAACACCTGCTATAAGCCTTTTATCTTTCCTTGCCCACATGCCACTCCTTCAGATAACCTTGGAAACCGAAGTTGCCTGGGATGGTGTCATGACATCTGCCACATATACAGGGCCCATGATCTTATGAATTGATTTCCTCTGTCTGGGGAAATCCCCACATTGTGACTCCAAAGTCCCCAGAGTAGAATGCAAATGCCCAGCCTCCCTTGCAGCTAGGACACAGGCCTGAGGTTTAGGCTTTGCCAATCAGGCACAGGAAGGTGACACTGTGTTTTGAAAGTGTGCAATGTAAGAGACAGGCTGAGTAGGATGTTCCTTGTTCCTGGGGAGAGGAGTGGCAGAAATAAAAATAAATGATAAAGGACACAGTATGACATGGTGTATTATCTTATAAAAGCATAAAGAAACCCAAAGGGGCCATTTGATCTCCCGCTTCCTCATAGAGTTACCTATAAGCCACCGCAAATAAGAAACTAGTTTTCAAGTATCCAGGGAGAAAATTCTGCACAACCTAAAGAAGTATATCATTCCAGGAATCTACAACACCCAATTCCAGAAAGTTCTACCTTCATACTCAAGGAAATACAAGACCTTTTCATAATCATTTAAAAGAAAATGTACTTAAATCACCCATTTTTCTCAATGAATTTACCTTTAGTGGTTTTGATTTTATTATACACCAGAGGCCTGGTGCACGAAATTCATGCATGGGTCGGGTCCCTAGGCCTGGCCGGCAATCAGGGCCTATCGGGGCCTTCTGGCTGCCGGCCAAGGCCTTCCTTCCAGCTGCCAGCCAGGGCCTTCCTTCATTCCATGCCACCCCCTGGTGGTCAGTGCACATCATAGCGAGCAATCAAACTCCCAGTCTCCCAGTCGAACTCCCAAGGAGACACTTTGCATATTAGCCTTTTATATATATAGATGGAGCTGCCAACTGACAAACATTACAAAATTATCACCTTCATTTTTCCCAGTTCAATGTCTTGAAGAGACACAAAGATGTCAATATTTAACATAACAGAAAACTGTTTCCATATCACAGGGGCATGAAAAGTACTTGTTTTCCACAAAGAGAGCTAGACACAAAGATGTCAATATTTAACATAACAGAAAACTGTTTCCATATCACAGGGGCATGAAAAGTACTTGTTTTCCACAAAGAGAGCTTACTTTCAATTCCCCCTCTACTCCCAGTCTTTTGAAGCCAAAGGAGAAACTCAGGAACACTTCCTCAAATCTCTACTTCAGAAGTCAATATGATTAAATGGTGGTGGAAAAAATAAAATACAAAATAATTTTTTTTTAATGAATTGTTTTCCCCTTGTGAAAATGACAGTCCCATTTCAGGGCCATACATTTATTCTCCTTCAGCTCTTTAAAGAACATCCCTCTCTGTAATGACAAGAGCTATGATGAACATTACATTTCTGTCCATGGTTTTCAAAAATCATATGGGGGATGGGCCACTGGGTCTCAGTAGTACTTCATTAACACCTTTCCTTAATTAAATGTTTTACTCATTGACCTTAAAATTCTTCAAAATTTATATTTTCCTTTAAAATTACTACAAATATTACAAATCCTATATAATAAAAGGCTAATATGCAAATCGACCAAATGGCAGAACAACTGGTCACTATGACACGCACTGACCACCAGGGGGCAGATTATCAATGCAGGAGCTGCCCACTGGTGGTCAGTGCGCTCCTGGGAAGCAGGCCTAAGCCGGCAGGTGGACATCCCCCAAGGGGTCCCGCACTGCAAGAGGGTGCAGACCGGGTTGAGGGACCGCCCTCTCCCACCTCCCTAGTGCACGAATGTTGTGCACCAGGCCTCTAGTATAACATAACAAGCATGATGCTTCATGAACAAGTCAGGTTATGCTGCATAGGTAATGAGATCTGGAATCAGAAAAGCCTAGACTCCAAGGTAGGACCCTCCCGTAATTATAACCTGATCTTCCATAGTTTTTAACTATGGACCTTGGGCAAATCACTTAATATCTGTCAGACTTAGTTTCTTCAAATATATATGGAATCATAATACCTACCACATAGGATTATTCTGAGGATTAAATGAGATAGTATATAAAATAAATAAACTATACCTGGCATATAATAAAAATTCAGTAAATGGTAGCAGTTGTTTTTCTTGTTCTTCTTAATTTAACTGTGCATCTTTACACCTGTACATGATTATTTTTGAACAAACTATTTATATATTTCAATGTAAATAAGATATTGTCTCCTGGCTTCAAAATTTCACCAAGTTTTACATATCTCATTTTCTGTGATCTGAGCTGTTGCCATCATTTTATCAAACTCGTGTATTGATGACTGTCTCCTCCATCAAACCTTCTGACTGTTGCCAAAGTTCTTTTTTCCAATGATGTGATGAGCACACCAGCCCACATTTAATGTGCCAAAGTGGGTTCTCATTGTTCTGTAGATCCAATTCAAGCTCTTTATCACTTGAAGCACTATTTCAGTCTCAATCCTGCAGTCATTCTCCCATTCCCCCACTGTATATCGAGTCCAGGAGCCTTAATTTTTGTTTCTCACACTTTCTTGCTTAACAAATTATACACAGAGGAAGTAAAGCTGTGGAATCCTTAGTGATACCAGTGATCCAAAGTAAGGGCCACCAAATGCCCCCATCCCAGATCTAGGAAGTACCATAACTAACACACTATGCTTTTAAAAAATTGCTCCTCCACAGTCATTCCAATTTCAAAGTTTTCTACTGGATACTTCAGCTCAAACTCAACTCTTCTCACTCCCTTGAATTATTTGAGCTCATATTTAATCCCTTAGGTTGCAAGCTACTTAAAGGCAGAGAGAATATTTTGTTCATGGCAGTAACCTATCCCCTACTCCTACTCACAGTACATACACACACACTATCAAACTGCTTTGGCACATTGTCCTTTTTTTAAAAGCTTGTTTACATATCTTTTTTTTTTTTAATCCTCACCTGAGGACATGCTTATTAATTTTAGAGAGAGGGGAGAGGAGAGAGAGAAACATCAATTAGTTGCCTTCCTGTTTGTACCCTGACTGGGGATTGAACCCATAACACAGGTATGTGCCCTGACCAGGAATCAAACCCGAAACGTTTCAGTGTACAGGAAAATGCTCCAACCAACCAAGCCACCTGACCAGGGCTGTCTGCGTATCTTTTTTAAAGTTGTGTTCTGCTCTTTGCTTTCAGAACACAGTAGGTTATTTTGTGCTGAATCCCTTCCTCCCTTTGAGCTCAGAATATAAAAAGTGGCCAGTAAAAAAATCTTAGAAAGATGTATTTTCAGACCCAGAGGCAACTATGCCTTAAACACCACCCTGAGGAGGGGCACCCAACCTGGGCCCACAGAGCTCACAGTTGTCTACAGAGACTAAGGCAAACATCCTGGGAGGACTCCACTGGTTTGCAGAAAGTTCCAGAGTAACAAGATATTTGCTATAGGAAGAACTTCAGGGGTCATATTGCACAACCTCTTCAATTGATATGTGAAGAAACAGGATAAGAAAGGAGAAAGTAACTTGTTGACAGTCATCCAGAGGTTCTGACTGAGAAGGGACTGGAGCTCCCAGCCTCTCTCCACTTGAGTCCACTCTACATATATGGCCTGAGGTGGTCAAACCACTCTTGGTGGTGTCTAGAAAGCCCATCTATCCTCTTCAGGAAAGCCCATCTATCCTCTTGGGAATCCCAAGACTGAACCTGGCATCAGTCTTTCCCAAGCATCACCACTTTCTGGGTGACAGCAGAGACAGTGACCTCAGTGACAGGTCCCTGAGCACTCCCTCAGCATCCCATATTCTGTCCACCCCACAATCAATCCTTTCTAAACCCTTCATTTATCACACCAGAACTTGAGAGTGAAGCCAGAGGAGAGAGAGCCACCATTACTGCATGTCCTCCACACCACTCATCCTGTACATAATCTCTGGGTAATGATTCCTCTTGCCAGAAGCCCAGCTCCCGAAATAGTCTGGTGCATTGGCCGAAGTCCAGGAGCTAATAGGGATGGCAGCATTGTGTCTTATGACCCGTTTTAACTGAGCTAATTTAGAATTTACCTGACCAAGAGGACCATAAAATGTACTCCTCAAGATGAGATTGTTAATTACCACAGGATGACTGCCTTTGTTTGGTGGTTGGTGGCTGGGAGAGAGCTAGAAGGAAAGGCTGGTTTCCAGAAATAATCCTTCCCTCCTCACCAAATAGGAATTAAGTGTGGGAAAGGGCAAAGGGGATGATGGAGAGATTCACCCACAGGAACTAAATAGGGTTATAATTAGTTTGTGTGTTTGCAGGTATCATCTTTCACCCTCTGCCCTGGGAGGAGGTGGTGGGTAAGCTCAGAATCCTTTGTGTCTCTTGGAGGGCACTGAGATCCTTGGGGTGTCAGAGGGAGGGCTGGAAGGGAGGCAGACTGCTAGGAGCGAGGCAAGCGAACTCTCCGTGATGCAGAGAGACACTGATGCAATGACCCCCTGAATATAACACTGTTTACTGACAGCAGCTCCCCAAAGCTATTACAGAGCTGCCTGAGAGCATCCTAATTAGTGAGGGTTGTCAGCACGCCCATTATAATCCCCAGCTGAGTGTGCTAAGTGTTTACCTCAGCCACTTCAAGTCACAGCCTCTGAAAATAGCCTTGAGTGGCCAGTCTCAATTGTTTTTACCCCATGACTTATTCTCACTTGCTTCATATGCATCTCAAAGGTATATTCAAGGGGAGTGGTCCCCTATTAAAGGAGATTCTCATAGCTGTCTCATAGCTGAGATGTCTATCATTTTACAAAAACCTTCTCTCTAAACACTCTCATTCCAAAGGGTTCCAAGATATGAGTTATAAGACAGATTCGAAGCATGTTCTTCCACCCGTCGTGTTCCCTGTTTTTTCTCCACGGGCTCCGGACACTAAGTCCTGACCTTACCACAGTGGATCTAAGGAAGCAGGAGTTTGTTCCTGCTCTCTGCTGTATTAGATTGTAGTCCTGCACGTAAATCAGTCGAGGACGGTGCTCTGTGACTTCACCCTAAGCATGCTCTCCTTAATATTTGTTAATTCATGAAACCCACGTGGAATTTGGACTGTGGTAGATATTTAATCTTACTGTAATGCCATAAACCTTTACTTGACATGATCTGCCTTGATGTATAGACCAGCCTGATTAAAAGTAATGGGTTTCCTGCATTTTGAATCGAGAGCGCGTTCTGAAGAACAGGAATGAATCTCAAATGGGATGATATATGTGTAAAAACATGATTCATGTGGACACAGTCTTGTAAGCACTGCCTCCCTTCTCCGCCAGCCCTGCTTCACAGCCACAATTGTCAGGAGAATTCCAGGGTGAAAGGCTGAGGAGGGGGAAGCCTTATATTCTTGAAGGACCAGTCAATACCCTGGGTAAGTATATCAAATATCAGGCTTTTCCTTGGACAGTATGGAGCTGACCTAAGCTTAAGTCTGACACCAAAACCAGTGGTTTGTGAAACAAGGGAAGTCCAAAAGATACTAATAGAGGCCAAATTGAATCCTTTTTGATATCCAAAGTTAACATTAATTAACTAATAGTAATAGTCAAATTCAGTGTCATTTTAATTCACAGAGCCATATCCAACGTTTCAAGAAATTTAGTATCATTTTTAACTTTGTATTATGGAGATTGTCAAACATATATAAAAGAAGAGAGAATAGTTTAATGAACCCCATGTATGCCCAGCTTCAACACTATCAACTATGAACTCCTGGAAAATCTTACTTTACCTCTATTCACCATCATCACCTCTACCCACTCACCCATCGATAGATCATTTTAAAGCTAAAGTCAAATTATTTCAAGATTTTTAAACAGTCCTTTTACCTGCTTTAGAGAGCCCATTCTGGGATGGATTGCCATCTCCAGTTAGGGCACTGGGCCTACCCCTACTGCACTCTTACACCCCTACGACCCTCCACAAGCCCAATCTGATGACAGCCACCAGAGATGTCCTCACAGGGCTATCTTCAAACACACTATGAAACCCATCAGTGGCCCAGAATTCAAGGAAGTGACTGGGTGCCAAAAGTAAGAACAATTGCCAGATGAATCTTAAAGCCTGAGGGACAACACTACCCATGGCCTGAGACTGGCCTCCATGAGCCAGCATAGGACAGCATTTCCAAGTCACTAAGATAACAACATCAAGTGCTCTATTTATCAAAGAACTGAAAACAAGAAAGCATCATCATTGCTCTAGAAAAGCTCAGTTGCCTGCGTCCCTGGGTTATGCATAACCTATATGATAAAAGGGTAATATGCAAATTGACCCCAACGGCCGAATGACCAGTCACTATGATGCGCACTGATCACCAGGCAGCAGACGCTCAATGCAGGAGCTTCCCCCTGGTGGTCAGTGCGTTCCCACAGGGGGAGCTCTGTTTAGTTGCAGTCGGACATCTCCCAAGGGCTCCCGGGCTGCCAGAGAAATGTCTGACTGCCAGCTTAGGCCCAATCCCCTGGGGAGCGGGCCTAAGCTGGCAGGTGGACATCCCTCGAGGGGTCCCGGACTGCGAGAGGGCACAAGCCGGCTGAGGGACCCCCCCGCCCCCGAGTGTACGAATTGTCGTGCACCAGGCCTCTAGTATGCATATAAGTTCTTTGGCTAATCTCTTCCTGCCCCCCTTCCCTCTGAGAATCCTCAGTCTGTTGCATGAGGGACAGGAGTTGGGTGGAGGGGGTCAAGGGGGAGGAAGAGGGGAAACATCTGTAAAACTTTCAACAATAAAGATAAAATTTTTAAAAATAAAGAAAATATCAGTAGCCTTAAAAACAACAACAAACACACACGTGGTTTGTGAACAAGTATAACTTTCATTCTACAGAAATGCAAATGGAGACTGATATCATGGCAATAAACCCCCCAAAAAATTTAAATAGAGCTTGTAATATGATACCAAAATCAGACTCTCATGTCCTCACCACTATTTATATATTAGAGACTATTCTTCCTGAAATCCCAATAGGAAGAGATGCAAGGGGGAAAAAACAGCTGCAATTCCTGGAAAGCTATTTAATTTACTCCTAGAGTGTGTAAGAGCTTGAGGGTGTTGACAAATGCACAAAAGAAATACCTCAGGCAGTAATGACCAATGGAAAGTTTAAGGATCTGAAAATATTTTAAAATCAGCAAGCCCCTGATCTTGGCACATTCGCAGCTATTAGTATACAAAAATGATCTTCTTGGAAGGCATGGAAAAGTCAGAAACATTCTCCACAGTGAAGCAAACAAATTTGATTAGCAAGATGAGCCTGTACTAAAATTCTAATGTCCCCCATCAGAGCAATGGTAAATCAAGCCATTTTTAGATGACACTAGAAATACACATCAAAGAGAATGTGTGTCAGCAGAATAGCTAACTTGGAAAGAAGAGACACATTTGAGATACTGGTTAGTAGGAAGAGGGGGGAAAAAAGAGACCTTCTTAATCAGCCTTTGTCAATCACTACCGGAAACACAAGGAGAATGGCAACACCAGTAACCAGGCCTTGTCAGAGAGGAAGGCAGAGCTAGGAGCCCTAAGAGTTAAAACCCTGTTTACTATGTCTGGAGGTGGTGCAATCTATATACCAATCACTGAAGTCATTTGAGGCTTGCCTGTTGCTGACAAATGTAGATGGACAGATATGTAAAGATGATGCGTCATGAACTACAACTGATGAATTTCCTGCAGAAGCCCCTGTACTCACATCAGAAGTGTCAAGAGGTGACAGAGCTACATCACACCAAGTCTGGCAGTTTAATTTGGTGTCGGCTATTAGTGTTGACTCTCAGCGCTATTGCCATTCAGTGTTTCTGCTGGCAAGGTGACACAGCCTCAGAGATTGCTAAATTTCTTTGTGGAGTGAAAGAGAGGCTGCCTGGTTTGCTCAGTAATTCCTTACTGAACAATGGGGATTGCAGAGGTGTAGAGGGAAGAAATGGGGGAAAATTAACTTGTTTCACAGAGCTCCTCTAAAACTTCCCTTGCATAATTTTAGGTAAGAATCTGATGACTTTGTTTGAGTAAAAAGCAAATGTCTAGGGCAAAGGATGATTTATGTTAAAGGTTTGGCTCCGCTGAATTAGAAGCTACTGAGTGCACGGCCATTACGGAAGTATTCTCCCTACATTGGTCTCAGTGAAACCATCACATTCACTCAAGAAGGAGGACTTGGTGAGTTGGTCTGACCTCTGGATGTCACCCAAATTGTCCAGTGTACTTCTCCTGGCTCCATGCTTGTGGGAGAAGCAGGTTTTGGCAGTGTGTCCAAGGGCACATCAACCTTCCCTGGTTACCCTTTATCCAGAGAAAAGAAAAAGGGTCTGTACCCCATATCCCTCCCCTATACCACGCCACCACTGGCAGGGGGAGAAGGCATGTGATGCATCTGGCCAGGGAGGCCCTGGCAGCTCCACGCTGGATAAGGGAAGCTTGACATTCATTCAAGGAATTTGGTCAAAGGCTAGATGGATGTCCCCGTCCTCACATCTGGAGGCCACACAAAGGTGGTAAAGATCACCAGTTCCTAGGATACACCCTTCCAGAACCATCTCTGAAAGTTGGGAAGAAATTGAAAGAACCATGGAGAGAAAGTTACAGTCATTAGTAGTAAAATAATCTGTAGCAACAAGAAAAACATAGCTCAAAGTTTAAACAGCTTGTCTCATTTGTTAAGTTAGGATTAGAGTAGGGCAAAGAGGAAACACCGCAGGAACTCTGTATTATAAGAACAAGAGCAGAATGCAGTGCTTCTTACCACCGGCCCTACCATACAGAGCAACAGCCTGCTCACAATACTGCTTCTTATTTTTTTCATGGAATGCCACACCAGTCTGTGGCTTTTACTCCCATTATCTCATGATAGCCTCATTCATTCCATGGTTTCCTGAAGCCACTCCCACACTCTGGTTCTGAGCTCTTCTAATCCTCCAACTTCCACCCACATTCTTCTCCTTTATAGAAGAAAGTTGCATATTCCAGGAGAATTTCACCTAATGCCATGGAGCTGACAACTCCAAAACCATCACAATAGCATAACCCAGACTTTCTGAGCTGGAAGAGTTGGGTAAATTTCTAAGAGGAAAATGCAAAGGTCAGTCCAAGGAATTCTATATAGACAAGGAATGTCTGGGATAACAGCATTTTAAAAGAACATCTTCAGGATGACATTGCAACCTAAAAGCCCATAGAAATACAAACTCACAATTATAGTGTTCTTACAGGGGGCTTTTATTCCTGTGAAAATTTCTCCAGTTGAAGGACCCTAGCATTAATATTCTAAGGGTCCTATGTCCTTGATTTCTGAAACTGCCTCCCTTCCATAAACATCTTTATAAAGATCATCTAAGGAATCTTGGGCTATATACCTAGATATAATGTACAGAACAAGGTCAGTGAGGGTCCCTGCCCCACGCTGGTCACTCACCTGGAATACTGTGTCCAAGTGTGGAAGCCACACTTCACAAGGAGTATTGACCAGTGGGGTGCATTCACAGGAAAGCAGCTGGGGCCACAAGGAGTCGATAATACCACCGTGTGTGGTTGAAGGTCGTTGGTCAAAGAAGATTATTAAGTACAGTCTTCAATCAGTAAAAGAGTTATCATGTGAAAGTTAAGAAATGTTTATAAAAAATAAAGTAACGCCTTTCTGCAATACCCACAGAGGCATCCTTACAGCACTGTTCCGGTTTCCCCTCGTAACTTAAAGGGCAATTTTCACAACGTGCGGAGCCATTGACGCCCTGCAAATTAAGGAGGGTGTCCTCCAATTCTTTGCAACAGAAACCCACTGAGCACCAACGTTGACTTCCACATAGAGCAGTTCACCTACAAAAGTAAGAGTGATGGCATCTACATCATTAATCCAAAGAGAACCTCAAAGAAGCTTCCACAGGCAGCTCGTGCCATTGTTACCGCTGAAAACCCCGCTGGTGTCAGTGTCCTATCCTCCAGGAATACCAGGCAGCCAGCTGTGCTGGAGCTATTGCTGCGCGAGAACCACTCCTATTGCAGGCCGGATGGTTCCTGGAAGCTTCCAGAAGCAGATCCAAGCAGCTTTCCGGGAGCCGCGACCTCCGTGGCTGCTGCTCCTAAGTGGCCACCAGCCCCTCGCAGAGGCGTCTTTCATTACCTGCCTACCCTAGTAACCGAGTCTGCTCTGGCCCGTGTGGACATTGCCATCCGGAGCAGCAACAACAAGGGAGCTCGCTCGCCGGGTCTGAGGTGGCGCACGCGGCCAATGTTCTGCGCTTGTGCGGCCCGCTCTCGCGAGAACACCCACGGGAGGTCCTGGCGCATCTCTCGGCTGCGGGGATGCGGAAGAGACTGAAAAGGAAGAGCAGGCCGCTGCCCGAATGGCTGTTCCCAAGAGGAAATTCCAGCGTGAGTGACTGCTCCGGCTCCCAAATTTACTGCTACTCCACTGAGGCCGTAGCTGGTCTGAGGCGCCAGGGTTCCCCACGGGAGACGGAGCCCGCGGCCTGTTCCGGAGCACTGGTCCTCGCCCCCTCCACACGGGCCACCAACCCGGTAGGAACAACTTCAGTGCTCTTTAGCTAGTCTTCCACAGACACTGACAGAAAAGGGAAGTAACGGTTGGTGGAAAAATAAACCGTTTTCAAAAATAAAAAGTAGCCCTAACCGGTTTGGCTCAGTGGATAGAGCATCGGCCTGCGGACTCAAGGGTCCCAGGTTGGATTCCGGTCAAGGGCATGTGCCAGTAGGGAGTGTGCAGGAGGCAGCTGATCGATGTTTCTCTCTCATCGATGTTTCTAACTCTCTATCCCTCTCCCTCCCTCTCTGTAAAAAATCAATAAAGTATATTTTTAAAATAAATAAGTAAATAAACAGAGCAAGGCCCAAACAGTGGGGGTTTCAGAAGACAAAACCTGGAGGAAGGAAGATGTCTCTGTGGCCCCCCTGCATTGAAAGGCGCTGCTGCAGGAAGCTGTGAGTTGCCTCCACTGGGAGGCTGAGTGCTTCGGTGATCTGCTCATCACATGTGGAGGTGAGTAAATTAGTGCTCAGGTCCCTTCCCACTCTCCTGTTCCATGGTCCTGGAATCTTCTCACTTACACGGCAATGCATTGCACATGAATGAAGGAACTTCAGACATTACATGCCCTGTCCATGGGCGAGGAATGAACTGCTGCGGTCAAGGAGGTAGGAAAGTTTGAGGTAAATAAGTAAATAAATAACCCAGTGGGCCACTTATAACGCCTCTCCAGGCCTCCTGGTGTTTGTTCTCCCTTTACCTTCAGAAAGGCTTCAAGTCAGAAGGTCCACTGGTTGAGGAAGGTCCGCTTTCTTCAGTCTGGCTGGATTTGGCTGTTTGATTGTTTTTCTCAGATATAGAAACTATCTACCTTCTAGGGGGTTGAGAGTGTGAGAGTCTGGCACATAGAAAGCAGCCATTTCTGTCCTGTTCCTCTGTTTAAAAAAAGGAGTCTCAAAGACAACTTGGTTGAATGCTTTTATTCTGAGACTCAGAAAGGTCAACTCGGTATCCCAGGGTTAAACTGATAATTACTATCACAGCTGGGCCTTGAGCATGAATCACCTTGTCCCCTATCCAGTGGTCCTTCTTCCACCAAAAACCATTTTTATCCACTAGGGGTACAAATACCAGTTTCTCCAACAAATCAATGGCATGGAAAGAGAATAGATTAAAAGATTTAAGAGAATCAACTAAATGCACTGGTTGGAACTTGTTTGAATTTTCACTGGGGAAAACAACTAAAAAGACATTTTGGAGACAATTAGCAAAACTGAATATAAACTAGGTATTAGGTAATATTATTTATTGGAATTTTATGGATGTATTAATGGCATCAGGTATATGTAACTTTTTTTAAGTTATTAGTTTGAATGCATTTGTTTGAAATGTTAATAAGTTACAAAAGTGTCTTGAATTTCCTTTAAAAAATACTCCAAAAAAAGGGGCAGGGGGGTAGTCAAGAATGAAATAAGATTGGCAAGTGTTGGTAATTGTTGAAGCCAATGGGTACATGAGGGCTTATTAAGCTACTTACTGTCTGACCTTTGTTTATACTAGAAAAATGTTCATTTTTAAAAGAAAACATACTAATCCATGCTTAAGGCTGAGGAGGTTGAAAATATAACCTTTCCTCTTATCTCCTGTGAAGCAGCTCTGGGGGTGGAGAGGTAGCCTGGAGAGGACCGGTCCTTCACTCACCACCACCACCCCAAATCTCTTCACTGAAGATACCAGGTGGGGGGAAGACCAGGAAATCACATTGTGCTTCATGCATATTTATCCATACATCTTTTAGTAATAGCAAACTGGAAACTTTCCAGCGAAATAAGCCTGTGCTGTGTTTTCCTTTGTTAAAATTTGTAAAATTAAAAAGCCCTTTCACTCTGCCCATGAACAATACTCTGTTTAATGAGATACAGTTTTAGAGCTCATCAGTAGTTTATAGGGCTCATCAGTAGTTTATTCATGTTACCAATTCTCACTCTCCCTTGGTGTTGTGTCTTCCTCTACACACACATACGCACACACACACATATATACACACAGACACACACACACCATGAACCATTAACTGTGCAGGCACTCAGTTTGTTTGCATATTAATCACAAGGAAGGAAACCTACCATTAGATCCAAATGGAAACTTGCTTACAATATGCATTCAGAGTGTGGTTTGGCTTTGAGCTTCAGCTCTTTCCCTGTTAATTCTCTCAAGGGACTTGAGTAAGTTTGGCTTCTATAATTAAAGAAATTGTGTATTTGTGGGAACATTTGAAATAACTTTGAACTTTTGAATCTACTTACCATTGGAGTCTCAATCTAATAGCTTGTAATAGTGAATCCAAGGGCATTCACAGGCCTCTACCCAGTGACTTAATGAAATAGATTAGAGATGGAAGAGAGCAGAGGAGGGGGGAAAAATCCATCAGCACAGTCTTAGAAAATGGCTTTAAATTATCAAGACTACATAAATTACTTTCAATCCAAAAAAAATTTACCTTGATTCCATCACATTAGCTCCTGCCTGGTCTTAACATCCCTGCCTCCTTTTACTGCTGTTATCTCTCATCCATAATTTCTTAACATCAGTGATGCTGTCAGCCATCACAGAGATTCCTTGAAAAGTTAGAAATTTAACAAATATTGTGGCCAATGCAATTGTGGAAGAAACAGGAAAAGAAGCATGACCCTCTGTACCAAGGTTTGGGTTATTTGAAAAAAAAAAACAAAAAAAACATGGAGACCTGAAGTCATGGGATTTGACTCTGGGCCCCCACATACTAAAAGAAAGCATTCATTAATAATTGCAAAGTAACATACCTTCAGCAACCTTATGCCCCTGGAATGCATACCCTATGTGAGTAGGAGTAGGGACCATATCTCGCCCCTTCTTTATGTCTCCCACAAAGCTCAGCACAGTGCTTTGCACCTTGAAGAAGCAATAGTGATTAATAGACATAGAAAAGGAGAGTTTCTCCTAGCAGACTCACACCAGGCACAAGACTCACTGTTGCTAGTACATATGGAAATAAATCCTATTCAAAATTCTATATAAATGCAATGATTTGTAGCCTTAACATTTCATTGATATGAAACTAAAGCATTGATATTTCCAATCTGAAGAAATAAAGGTATTTTAATCCCACTGAATCTTTCAGTTGAAGATAGTATATTAGACTAGAACAGAGACTTTTACTCAAGAGATAGCTCCTCTAGTCTCATTCCATTAGTTATAAAAAGGCTCCATCATTAAATATTTGACTCCCTTGCTAGGAGAGAATTGTAATGAGTGACTGGTTCACACAATTGGCTTAGGGAACCAGACTCATTCGTTGAATCAAAGAAAAAGGATGTCAAGTAAGAAAGAGAAAGTCAAAGAATAACTCTCTGGGTTCATTTTTTTTCTTTCCTTTAGTAGGGCCACTAGCATCTTTCTTTGAAATGAGCTAACACTCAAAAGGTCTACCTGAGTGTTCAAGTGACTTCAAATGGATCTGCAGCATTCATTAAGCACTGACTATATACAAATCCTTCAGCTGTGATTGAAGAACCCACTGTAGACCTGCCCAATGTGGGCTCTGCCTGAGAAGCTATTGTCTCATTAAGAAGACTTAAAACAGAAGAGGCATTTTTTTCAAACTAAAGAAAAAGCGGCATAAAAACTAGTGGAAAATAATAAAATGCAAATGAAATGCCCAAGGACCAGGGAGAGTTGGATTAAAGCCACAATTAAATCAACATAGGCAATAATAAATAATTCCTTCCATTTGTATAATACTCCACAGTTTTCTAAACATTCACACCCACTCCCTCTTTTAATTTTCAAACAATTTTATGAAGTAGGCTTTATCTTCCCCAATTTCTTAATGAGAAAACTGAGTCCCATGTAGTTGATGTGATGTATCCAAGGTCCCTGAGCTAGTAAGTGGCAGAGCTGAGCAGAAAATAATTCAGGGCTCTAATCTGCTGACTTCTGGCCATTGATGTTTCCACTTCACCACATTATCCACTCAACACTATATATCTGTGCAGAGCTTTACTTTACAAAAGTATTTTCACAGATATTTTATCATTTGGTCCTCTCGGCAACCCAGGGAGAGAGGCAGAGCATAAATTCCACAGGAGAGCAAACTAAGATCTTGGTGAGTTTTCCCGCCTCAAGTTACCCAACAGACACTGCCCATGCATCCTGACTCCCAGCACAGGGACTGTTCCCTTACACCTCACTGGGATTTCACCACAGGGGTGAGCAGGAGAAAGGACAAATGCCAACCAGACGTGTACTTTCATTTCTTACTGGATCTGTACCTGTCAGGTAGCATTTAAACCATGAGAGGCCTGAGATAAATATCATCCTGTTCTCTCAGCAGCTTCCTTGCTTTTCAGAGCATCAGGAATGGTGGGGGCTCCTCACATCCCCAAATCACCCTACATCCCTTTGCTTGGATCAAGGCATTGGAGTTGGATGGTGAATTTAAATCATGTCCCCAGTTCCCAGCACTAAGCTGTCTAGCCTGTCAATGGAACTGCCACAGCCTTCCCTATTTTGCATGCCCTCTGTGCGGGAGACTGAGAGAAAGATAACCCCAGGGTGAGCAGGAGAACCACTTTGGGAAATGTATTCCCGCAGCACCTGGGAAGGAGCGGGCTAATTGGCTCCAGAGGCAGCAGTGGCAGCACGGGCAGGTAGGATTGCTCGGTTCTTTATTGACTGGTGCAGTCACTCATTGGGAAACCATGTTCATTAGCTGCGTGTAAAGTTATATTAGAGGAGAGATGCTGGGTTCTGTGCTGAATGACTGAGCACACAATGCACACCTGATGGGAGGTGCATTATGTAAAAGCGTCCCTGAGAGTAATCGAGTTACTTAAGTGGATGTGTTGAGAGTATCTGAGTGGGTGCTGCTATGAGAATGCAAGATCAGGAGGCGTTGAAATGTGAAAGGCCACTCTACCTCAAATGAAGTAAGCCCTCAGCCTTTTGATACCCATTCTCCACATCTCTCTGTAGTTATCATCAGGAAGTAAAGGGTCTTCCCACTTACCCTGTGCTAACTCTTCGGGTACCAGGAGCAAAGGTGGGTAAGCAAGCTCCCAGGATCTGTTTGTCTAGCACACCGCAGAGGAAGGTAGAAAGACCAGCTCTTCTTCCTTCAAATCTTTCTTAGTCTTCTCTGTGACATGAGAAAGCTCATTGGCTAATCCCTAGGCTTTAAAAGATTCCAAGGAATAAATAAAAAAAATGTTTAAGCTACTAGACCAATGGTGCTGCTCACGTCAAAAGTAGCAAAGAAGTCACTGTACTTGCCCCCACGGCTCCCCACCACCACCTTTGGAGGCATAGAAAGGAAAGTCTTATTTAGCATGGATCTTGTGCTAAGACCAAATGAGTATAACAACCCCCACATTTCCATCATTATGGTTCCATAAAGTATTGGTCATCAATCCCCTTCCTTTCTAGTTCACTGCCCTCAGAATCCCCATCCTCTTTTCTTAACCACAGCTTTTCAGGGAGATAGAGACATTCAAACAAAAGCAATTCTCTGACCCTACCCCCACCTATTCTGCGGGACCTACAGACCCCTTCAGTTTCTCCCAAGTCATCCAATAAGCCCTAGAGGCATTTCCTAGGTGCTCCAAAATGAAATTTCTGGGCTACCAGTGTCCCCTACCCCTATCACACTAATAGGGTAATAGGAGTTGTCGCCCATCAGAGCTGGCACCAAAAGTAGCACCTGTGTGCCTCCTGAAGTCTAGGACTCTGGATCCTTCATCCAAATAGAACACAGTTGGGTCTACACTTCCCACTCTAGTCCTGCATATATTCTAGGGAGAACACAGTTTCAGCTCACACCAGGACCCAGCCCACTTTCCATGACTCACAACCACCTACACAATGCAGCCCAGATTCTTCAGCATGGCTTTCAAATCCCATGTCACTCTTCTTCCACGGTATCTCATCTTCTCCCACCCCCTCACACCCATCTCCTTACCCACCCACCCCAGACTATTTGCCTTTCACTAGACATATTTTGAATACTCCCTACCATGGGCCTTTATACTAAAGTTTTCCTGAAACTGACCTTCCCTTCCCTCCACTCACTGCTGCTTTTTGAAATCCAGCCTGTCAACCAGCAAAACCCAGCTCAACACAGTGGCTTTCCTCCTCTCCTGGCGACTAGTTTATATCACAGTCAGTGGTGTGTGTCCCTCCCTAAAGAGTGAGCTCTGGAGGGCAGGGACTACATTGTATTTATCTAAATCCCTGTTATCAATAACATAGTGCTTTGCACATAGTGGGTGATCAATAAGAGATCATTGAATGGAAGAGGTCATAGGCATCTGAAAATGATGTCTGGGGAAAATAAATCATTTACACTTAATTATGAAATCATTTATCCATTTTGTTTCTTTCGCATGGAAGTGCTCTGGGGGAATAGTGACCAGAACTGGCAAGGTTTGATGGACAAGTTTATGATTAGGAAATGCCGAAAGCATGGTCCATGGGACACCCACATGTAAGGGCCTTACCACGAGTGGGAACCATAGGAAATGGAATAAATGGAGAAATGGAGTGAGAGGAAAGAGACAGTCAAAACAAAGGACTCTCTCAGGTCTGACCGCAACCCCAACAACGCATGACAATTGGTATTCTCCAACTTGTTTATTTCAACTTTCTTTCACAGATTTAAGAGAATTGGGGATAATCAAATATTAGAATTACATTTTATAATCAGAAATGGAGGCTCAGATTGCTAAAATGGTTTTCCCAAAGTCACAGCCAATTAGTGGCAACTTCAGAACTAAAACCCAGTTCTCCTCAATTCATGTGCATATTTTTTACTAATATTACAATCTTTTCTTCTCTTCCCATCTTTTTTAAAATATATTTTAATAACTTTAGAGAGAGGAAGGGAGAGGGATAGAGAGATAGAAACATCGATGAAAGAGAAACATCGATCGGTTGCCTCCTGCATCCCTCCTCTCCCCCCGCCCCCACCCCCTAGGGATGGAGCCCACAACCTGGGCATGTGCCTTGACCGGGAATCAAACTGTGATCTCCTGGTTCATAGGCCAATATTCAACTACTGAGCCACACTGGCCTAAGTCTTCCCATTATTTTATCATTTATTTTCATAAGATAAATGGGAATTACATGAAAGGAATAGGAAGTAGCATGAGGAGGCAAAGAAAGAGGCACTAAAAAGGAATATTTATTCATAAATCTTTTTCCTATTTCCAATGGTCCCCGAACATAAGCAATAGAAGGCTTTTGTAAATGTCCTTGTTTTCATGAAAAGGGACAAGAAGACATGGAATTCACAAGTAACTGGGTGTCCAGATTCTGAATGCCAGGCTCCCCTGCTACATACAGGCCCCTAGCCCTCCTTGCTGGAATCTGGGTGGGCCGAGCATGAAAGTGGGAGGCCAGATTCTTGATGTTATTGTCTTTTGCACCTGTCCCCAATCCTGCCAGCTTTCCTCTCTGATTTATTAGCACAAACCCAGCACTCTAAAATTATAATTACTGCATTGAGAGTGTTTTTCCTATCTTTAGGCTGCAGGGGTTTAAGCAGCACATAAACTCTTCTGACACTGAATTATATCCTGCAAAACCAAAACTGTGTACTCTGCAAAACCAGCCTGACAGCTGGATGATCCGATGGGCTGCAGATGTGGGGTGATGCTCACCAGCAACTGTCATGTGAATGATGGCAGTAACCATTTTTAACATAAAGTGCACAATTTACAGCAAGGAAGGCAATCTCATAGATCTTTCTTGATCACCTTAATATGAACTATTTCCTAAGATTTTAAATAAATAAATAAACAAACAAACTAAAATACACCTCCAGATTCTCACCCTTGATCTAGAGAAAAACTACAATTTTTTTTGTGATGTACTAGTATAAAACAGACAAAAAAGGTGAGTTAGACATCATGTTTCTGAATGAAAGAAATGTCAGAGAAATACAGCCTTAAGCATAGGTCCCTCAAGCTCATCCTTCTACCACCCGTTTTTATCACCTTTAAAACCCCAAGTGGACTAATAGCTTCTACTCAGTCTCTGGGCCCCTCCAGGACTCTGAGAAGGCCTTGAGGTGTAGTGACTTAGGACTCATCCCATCTCTGCCCTGGGTTTGCTGAGCCATAATGAAAAATCTCTGTGCCTTGGTCACTACGACTAAAAGAGAGATAACAGACTTCCTGTATTAGTCTGCTAGGGGTACTATAACAAAATTCCGCAGACTGGGTGGCTTAAACATTTTTTTCCCTTCACAGTTCTGGAGGCTACAAGTTCGAGACCAAGGTGTCAGCAGAGTTGATTTCATTCTGACACCTCTCCCCCTGTGTCCTCTGTGTGTGTGTGCTTGCACATCCCTCTGTGTCCAAATTTCCTTTTCTTATAAGGGCACCAGTCAGATTGGATTAGGACCTACCCCAACAGCCTCATTTTAACTTAACCCCCTCTTTAAAGACCTTATCTCTAAATATGATTACATTCTAAGATTCTGGGGGTTAGGACTTCAACAAATAAATGTGGGGGGGGGGAGGACACAATTCATCCCACCACATGCCCACTATGATGTGATGGTAAGAATCAAATGCAATAATGAATACAAAGTAGCTTACATAGGGTCTCTTACACAGTAAATGCAACTAAATTTCATTTATTTCTATTACCTCTTTTTGTAGTATAATTTTGAGCTTTAAATAAAACTCAGTGATCATCATGTTTATTCCCCATTTAGAAAGTTTACAATGTCATTGAAAGCTTTTGGCCAGAATAAAGTTCTAAACACCTTCACATCACTTACAAAACTTTTTAGAACCTGGGTTTGACCTATCTTTCCTACCTGTCACTCCTTCACAAACCTGATGCTCTGTGTTATTCCATTGGTTCTCCAGACATGCTGGCTCCATCACACACATAGATACCTCTTCCCTCCACTACACAGTTAGTGAACTCCTACACATACTTCAAGACCCTCACTAAATTTCACTTCTTTTTAACTCTCACCCTAGGGTATCTTTTTATTGATTTTAGAGAGAGAGTAAAGGAGAGAGAGAAAAAAAAGAAATAAAGAAACATTGATGTGAGAGAAAAATATTGATCAGTTGCAAACCCGAGACCCTTTAGTGCATGGGAGGATGCTCCAACCAACTGAGCCACAACAGCCAGGGCTAAATTTCACTTCTTTTGTGAAATCTTTCTCCTAACCCTGGATCAAAGTCAGTTTCTCTTATAGTTTTGCAACTAAGTCACTTTGCATATACATTTATAATAGCATG
Source organism: Eptesicus fuscus (assembly GCF_027574615.1). Lineage (NCBI taxonomy): Eukaryota > Metazoa > Chordata > Mammalia > Chiroptera > Vespertilionidae > Eptesicus > Eptesicus fuscus. Next base: position 55,857,218 of record NC_072477.1, read on the forward strand.
TATTGCTTTGTATTTTAACTATTTGTATGACTGCTGTGGCTTATTTACCCTTTTTCACATAGTAGGTTAAATTAGGAAGGCAATATTCTTTACTCATTTTATCAATTCTAATATTAATCTCATCCAAAAATGCTCTCACAGACACACCCAGAAATAATGTTTGAGTAAATATCTGGGCATCCCGTGTTCCAGTCAAGGTACACATAAAATTAACCATTCCACACAGTATTTCCCAAAATTTCTCCTACTTCAAAATGCCTCCCTACAACAGTGTTTCTAAGACACTGGTGGTCCATGGGTCACCTGTCTGAGAATCACCTGAGCTGTTGTCTTAGAGATTCTTATTCAGAGGTCTGGGTTGGACTCAGGCATGAATCACAACTTTCAGGATCATACACCTAAACCTGTGGATAGATCTCAGTATTACTGAAAGTGGAACTCCTCCTGCTTTGACATCATGCATTCTTACCCCAAAAAATTGAACTGAATCAAAACAAGTCTCAAATCTAAGTGGCTATCCATGAATGAAAAATAGTGGTAAATTAATTAAAGTTCACTATAAGGATACAATCAGCCAAATCCAGAATATAGTACATTCTACAGAATGCATGATTTGTTTCTTCAACAAATCAAGGGTATTTTTTTAATTAGTGGAGACAGTCATAGATTAAAGGACACTTAAGAAATATAAAATCCATTGCAATGTATAATGTATAGAAACCACCTTTAAAGAACATTTAGGAGATAATCAGAATATGAATATGGGTTGAGTACTAGCTAATGTTAGGAAATTATTGATAATCTTGTTCTGTGTGATAAGGGCATTGTGAATGCACAGAAGGAATGTCATGTGGCAGAGATGCATATTGAAGTATATGCAGATGAAATTATATGATGACAGATTTTCTTTAAATTACTCCATTAAAAAATAGAAGAGATAGATGGAATAATGTTCTCAAGATATTGATAACTGTTGAAATTGGGTGTTAAGGAAATAGCTTTTGTATACAATTTTCTTGACTATTGTATTGTATTTAAAATTTTACATGATAAAAATATTTAAGAGAAAAGGAAAAAGCACCCCAGGTGATTATACGCATCCTAAATTTCTGCTTTCCAAATAGTGCTAGGGCAAATGTGTCATAAGGAAGCAGAAATCAACTCTAAATTTCAGAACCTTCTAACAATTGGACATATCTGACTCTGGGCATGTTCAGAGAAAGATCAGGAATAAAGAAAGCTGCAGACTTTCTGCCTTATTTTGGAGGCTAGGCAATGACCCATCCAGCCAACAGCTTGTGCCCTCCAATGCAGGTCCTCTAACCACTCCTGGCCACCCTGATCCCTAAGGAGCATAAAGGTTGCCAACTTCCAACCACTTGTCCTCACTCCACATAGTCACTACTGTCCATATTACAGAACCTCTAATCCCCAGCCCAGAGTATGACCAGGACTCTTGGTATCTTTGGTGTGACTTACCAACTACTTTAAATATATTTTATTGATTTTTTTTTTTTACAGAGAGGAAGGGAGAGTGATAGAGAGTTAGAAACATCGATGAGAGAAAAACATCGATCAGCTGCCTCCTGTACACTCTCTACTGGGTATGTGCCCACAACCAAGGTACATGCCCTTGACCGGAATCGAACCTGGGACCCTTCAGTCCACAGGCCCACTGAGCCAAACTAGTTAGGGCCTTACCAACTACTTTAAACTTTTAAAGTGGCTTGTGCCAAACAAAAGCAATGGATCGTTCACCTGAACATCTCTCCAGCTGGCAATTTAAAATATTTGACAGGCCCCTAGCTGGTTTGGCTCAGTGGATAGAGTGTCAGCCTGCAGATCCCATGTCAAGGGCACGTACCTCAGTTGCAAGTTCCTCCAAGGCCCGGGCCCTGGTCAGAGTGCCTGCAGGAGGCAACCAATCGATGTGTTTCTCTCACATAGATATTTCTCTCTGTCTTTCCTTGTCTCTTCCACTCTCTCTAAAAATCAGTGGAGCCCTCACCAGTTTGGCTCAGTGGATAGAGCATCGGCCTGCAGACTGAAGGGTCCCAGGTTTGATTCTGGCTAAGGGCACATGCCTAGGTTGTGGGCTCAATCCCCAGGGAGGGCATGCAGGAGGTGGTAGGAGGCGGCTGATTAGTGATTCTCTCTCATCATTGATGTTTCTATCTCTTTAACCCTCTCCTTTCCTCTCTGAAATCAATAAAAATATATTTTTTTAAAAGAAAAAAAATCAGGGCATATATGGGAGTGGGGTGGGGGGTGGCAATGGTAAGATATGTACACATATAATACCTTAATAAAAAAATTTGTAAAAAAATAAATAAATAAATAAAAATAAAAGAAAAAAATCAATGGAAAAATATCCTCAGGTGAAGATTAAAAAATAATAATAAAATAAAAAAACTTTAAAATAAATAAAAATAAAATATTTGACAGGTCTTACAAATAGCCACTTGCTCAGGTCAAGAAACTATTTATTAGGGTCACATAGAAAATGATATTAATTTCACTTACTGTGCTACATGAATGTATTTGTCCCTGGAGGGCAAGGAGAGGTCTAGGTTTGTTTTCTGGTTTGTTTGGGGGTTTTTTGTCTTTAAGAAAAAGAGAAAGCTATTGTGGGCTAAAAGGAATCTATAATTTTTTTAAGGATGCTATTTTAAGAATCTGTTCGATTTGAATTTGACAAAATCTGGTGTTTATTGTCTAGGTTCCCCATTTCCTAACAGAGAACCACTTGGAATTGTGAGAAATCTCAAATAATGACGAAAAACAAGTAATGTCCATTTGTCACTGTGGAGTTCATGCTGGAGACAAGCTAATGAAGTTGGCTTGCAAAGTGTCATTTATACTTTGCTCTTAAGGTTATCTGGAGCATTTATTTCCCTTCATTTTTTGCCCTTTAAAGATTTTCTAGTACTTCTCCTTGTACAAAAATCACCTTTGCAAGTAGTGGCACAATTGAACATAGAATTCTGCTCCCAGTTTCAACTCAGAATTTCACACACACAATCATTCAATGGCTTTTTCAATCAGCCATGTCCACGATAGCTGCATAGCAAAGGGTGCCACCCCACAACTATTTTTCTTCTGCAAATTAATGGTGTTGCATGTCTCTGTTAAGATAAGTGTGTTTGACTTTTCTATTAAGTTGTATTATCCCAAATGGGTTGTCAGTCAGATTGTCCTAATTAGGAATTCAAAACTCCATGTTCATCAGGGAATCCTATATAATAAAAGCCTAATATGCTAAGTGTCTGGTTGGCCAGTTGGCTGTTCAACCAATCAAAGCGTAATATGCTAATAATATGCTAAGGCTGCTCAACCGCTTGCTATGACATGCACTGACCACCAGGGGACAGATAGTCAATGGGTCGATCAGTTGCTAAGACATGCACTGACCACCAGGGGGAAGATGCTCCAACCAGTAGGTTAGCTTGGTGCTGGGGTCCAGCTGATCAAGACTGAGCGAGACCAGCCAGCACACCCTGGAGCCCTCTCGTGGTCCCTCCCTGGCCCAGTTCATGCACCTGTGGGGTCCCTCGGCCTGGCCTGCACCCTCTCGCAATCCAAGACCCCTCAGGGAATGTCAGAGAGCCAGTTTTGGCCCGATCCTGAAGGCCAAGCCAAGGGACCCCACTGGTATATGAATTCGTGCACCGGGCCTCTAGTAGATTTAGAATGGCTAATGATAATACAAAGCTGCCAACCCTTATTCATAAGAAAAATTAGCTCTGTGATGTCTCAGGAATTCATCTCTTCCTTTCTCCTCCCACAATACTTGCTTTAATGCAGGCCCTCCCTGCATCTGGACTATACAAAAGCCTTCCCTCCTCCATCTCCACTGACTCCTCTCCTCCCCTCTCCTCTCTTCTCTCTCCCAGCCACATACCACAATTACCAGGCCCTTTCTATTACTCCCTGCCTGGATGTCCTTATCCCATATCTGGGCCTTGTTAGAGATCCATCAATTATTTAATGCCTGTTTAAATCTTCCAAGTCTAGAAAACCTCTCACATCTCCCCCAAATAGAATTTATTCCTCCTATGTTCATTCTTTGAACTCTGCATACACCTCTTACAGCACACCTACAGCCTATCCTATCTAATAATAGAGTAACATGTAAATTACCATCACTCCGCTACTCCCACGATTGGGCAGTGGGAGGCTGGGGGGCGGGACTCGGGGTGGCCTATCCGGCCATTGAGAGGCATGGATCCACTGCCACTGAGGGGGGCCTCTCAATGGCCAGATCCGCGGCCGCTGAGGGGGCCTGCCGCGGACACCCAGCTGCGCCTCTCAACGGCAGGGTAGTCAGGTGTCCGCGGCAGCCCCCCTCAGCAGCTGTTGAGAGGCGCAGCAGGGTAGCCCCCCTCAGTGGCCCCTCTCAACAGCAGGGTAGCCCCCCTCAGTGGCCGTGGACCATCAAAAGCGTGGGAGCTGGGTGCCTGTCCACTCAGGCACCAGGCCTTTCAGAAGCCTCCGCCGAGCCTTGTACAGTGCGATTGAAACTTTGTGGCCCATGTACAGTGCATTGAAACTTTGTGGCCCATGCGCAGAAGTTGGACAGGCACCCAGCTCCACCACGAAAAGCGGAAGCGTGTAGGGGACCCTACACGTGCATGATTCAATCATGCACTGGGCCTCTAGTTTTTTTTATAATTGCCCAAGATATATACGTTCTCCTCTACCAGAACATGAGCTCTGGGAGACAGATGCTTGTCTTGTTCATCTTTGCTTCCCAGGCAACACCTATTACCTGGTAGGTACTCCATACATTTTGGGGTTACAGTGAAATGCTAGGCAGCCATTCAAAACAGATTTGAAACTATGAACAAGATACTGTATAGCATTAAGTAAAAAGCAAAGGCAGAAAAGTATTTATACCATGCTGTCATTTATTTAAAATAAAATTAGATATGCATAGAGATATATAGAGATATCTATTGATTCATTGATCTCAGATGATATATCTTTCACAGGACACACACACACACACACACACACACACACACACACACACTTTCTGATAATAGTGGTTGCCCCTGCAGAGGCCACAGATACATAAGTGATACATAAGTTATTGATGGTACAGAGCCTTACTTTCTCTGTGGGCCATTTTATACTATTTGAATTTTATAACCATTGCATATACCTTGTACATATATTACCCACATTACCTATTCAAAGATAATTCAATTAAATTGAAAGTAATAAAATAAATGTTTGATTTTAATTGAAGCTAAACTGAATAGCCCTGAAATTAATAATAGTACTGGCTGGCGTAGTCAAATTACCCACTCCCAACGAGTTCAGCATTCAGAAAGAGAATTTTATTTCTCTAATTATATGGTGATTCAAGGCCAAGTTGAATTCATTAGTTTTAGTAATGGTAATAATAATGAATATGCTTATAAAACTAATAGATCAGACACAATTTTTTATATTGAGAAATCTTATCCAAGAGTGTTTAAATTCTATTGGCTTAGATAATCAGTTTACAATGTGAGCTCTTAGCAATCTTCCCCCACCCCAGGATTATTTTTGGAAAATGTTGCCAAATAGCAAAAGCAGAAACTTTGCAATAAATATGTCATTAAATCTTATACTTATATAAATTATATTAGAGGCTCGGTGCATGAAATTCATGCACTGAGGGTGTCCCTCAGCCCAGCCTGCACCCTCTCCAATCTGGGACCCCTCGGGGGATGTCCGACTGCCGGTTTAGGCCCGATCCCATGGGATCGGCCATCCCTCTCACAATCTGGGACTGCTGGCTCCTAACCACTTGCCTGCCTGCCTGCCTGACAGCCTGACAGCCCCCTAACTGCTCCCCTGCTGGCATGATTGACAACTAACTGCTCCCCTGCCAGCCCGATCACCCCCAACTGCCCTCCCCTGCCAGCCATCTTGTGACAATGTGGGGGAGGCCATCTTGTGATGATGTGGGGGGTGGCCATCTTGTGGCAGCCATCTTGTTATGATGTGGGGTGGCCATCTTGTGACAACATTGGGGTGGCTGTCTTGTGACGATGTGGGGGCAGCCATCTTGTGGTGGCCATCTGTAATGACATGGGGGTGGCCATCTTGTGATGATGTGGGGCACCCGTCTTGTGGTGGCCATCTTGTGACGATGTGGGGGCGGGCATCTTGTGATGACATGGGGGCACCCATCTTGTGACGCGAGGGTATGAGGGTCCATTTGCATATTATCTCTTTATTATATAGGACAGTCGTCAGCAAACCGTGGCTCGCGAGCCACATGCGGCTCTTTGGCCCCTTGAGTGTGGCTCTTCCACAAAATACCACGTGTGGGTGCACACGTACAGTGCAATTGAAACTTTGTGGCCCATGCGCAGAAGTTGGTTTTCGGCCTGGGCGAGTCTATTTTGAAGAAGTGGCATTAGAACACTCAAAGGGCCAAAGAGCCGCATATGGCTCGCAAGCCGTGGTTTGCCGACCACTGATATAGGAGGATTGGTAGATCTTTTCTGGAAATGTATGCATAGGAAGAATAAAAACTGTCCTTAGAGTTCAAGGTATAGCTTTCTCAAGATAATAGCTTAAGAAAGTCCTCCCGGTGAAGAACTGAAACATGGTATTTGTAACTAACAGATTCCCAGACTGGGCTGTGTGGCCAGGTTCGCACAGGTCTGTGGAGAAGGTCATTCCTCTTCTAGTTTCCTCCAGACAGAGGAATTCACTCTATCGTACCAACTCAAAATACACAATTCCCTCTTTATCTACTTCTATTTCCTTTCTTCCCTCATGATCTATTAGCAAATACATGAACATTCAAAAAAGATCAAACAAATTAAAAGAAACCCTTCTACAGTGTGCAAGGATTGCCAGGTGCCTCCTTCAACCTACCTGGTGAAAAGACCCTGCTCTGGACCCCAGGGTTTCATGCTTTCATCATTAGCTTAGCCTCTGGAGCTACAAATGTTACATGTGACTATTAAATTATCCTGCCATCTCTAAGGTCCCTTTTCAAAGAGTCACCTATAATGTATAAGCAGCACTGAAATCTCACTCCTGGAGGCTCTCAGTGGAATGTTGGGGGCAGAACAGAGACCCAAGTGGCAGCGGCACATCCTAAGGGAGGTTAATCAGGGGCAGGGCCTGCGCCCAGAGAAGTACTACTTATTATTAACACATTAGCCCTGCAGGGCACTGTGCCAGTTTTAATAAGCAACCAATCTGGAAACCAACATGCTTACCTATTAAAGATATAGGAACTCTGGAAAAATATCTGCCTATACTCTTAACACCTTATTTCCAGGAGTGCCATTATGAAGAATAACACTTTTTCATAATGGCAAATTCTCAGGCACTGGTAGTCACTATAGTAATCTTAAGTATTATTGCTGATAATAGAATAACTTATTATTTTCCACAACCAGTGTGGTTATTACTAAGTTGTACTACCATAGAGTTTGTGCTAATAATAATAAACTATCACAATATATTTTGTTCATTATATCCCCAGAGATTAGCCTGGGATATGGGAGGTGCCTAATATTTGTTGAATCTAATTGAGTATTATACACAACATGATAGATAATATACTATCTTATTTCCAAGAAAAATAAAGACTTGATTTCTTGAAAAGTGATTTTTGGCCCTAACCAATATGACTCAGTGGTTAAAGCATCAGCCCGCATACCAAAGGGTCAGGAGTTTGATTCCCAGTCAAGGTCATATACCTGGGTTGCAGCTTTGATCCCTGGCCCCAGTAGGGGTGCATGCGGGAGGCAACCAATTGATGTGTCTCTCTCACATCCATGTTTCTCTCCCTCTCCTTCTTCCTCTTCCCCTCCCTCTCTCCTTTCCACTCTCTCTGAAAAGCAATGGAAAAAATATCCTCAGGTGAGAATTAACAACAATAAAGGAAGTGATTTCTGACTCCTGTATGTTTTTATCTGCAGAGATGGGCCACACCAGAAGAAAGATCCTGAGGAGAATGAGGAGGGCTTCTGAGCAGCTAGCTGTACAGGTTAGTGGCTCACCTGCCCCTTCATGCAGGCAGTCATTCCTGAAAAAGCAGGAGGAGCAGTCCTCTCCTTTACACCAGAAACTATAATAATATTTAAGCCTCTGATCCTTCTCTTGAGTGCCCATCTCTCCTCTGTCCTCTGGCCCAGGACAGGCTCTAAATTGCTTATAGAAAGTATTTGGAACCACTTTCCCCAGAATCAGGAAAAGACATTTGCAATACCTTTCAAATTCCAAGTTCAAATTGCATACTGCTAGTTGGCAAGAATATTGGTACAAGCCTTTTGAAGAGCAATTTGGCAATGTACATAGCAAGAACTCTAGAATCATGCATATCATTTGGCCCAATAATTCACCTCTGGAAAGCCAACCTAAGTAAATCATCCAAAATACATAAAATGCTTTCTAGTCAAAGTCATTCAGAGCCTCATCTATAACAGTGAAAATATGAATGCAACCTGAATTTCTAATAATAGCAAAATGTTTTCTTTCACTTATTTCACTCACATGTTGGAACAAAATATGGCCTTAAAAATTATTTATGAAGAGCATGTAACAAGAGGAAATACTTATATTTTGATTATAAGTGGGAAAATATACAAAAATATATGCATATAGGATGATATAAGAATCTATGCATAAAAATAGGGGCTCAATTTCTCTAGGGAAAATACAAATAAAAATTACAATGAGCCTGGCCAGAATGGCTCAGTGGTTGAGCATCAACCTATGAACCAGGAAGTCACAGTTCGATTACCGGTCAGGGTGCCTGCCCAGGTTGCCGACTCGATCCCCAGTGTAGGGCATGCAGGAGGCAGCCAATCAATGATTCTCTCTCATCATTGATGTTCCTATCTCTTTCTCCCTCTCCCTTCCTCTCTAAAATCAATAAAAATAAAATTTTTAATTACAATAAAATACCATTTCACCTCATCAGATCAGCAGAATTTAAAGTCTAATAATACCAAATGTTGGTGAGGCTGTAGAATAATGGAAAGTGTTGCCCTAAGTGTTGATATCTAGTAAAATTGAAGAATTTCTTCTTGGGTATATTTCTAAGATAAATTTTCTACATGTACATAAAGAGACAACCATTAAAAAGTTTACTGTTTATAAAAAATGAACTATGAAAACAACTTATAGTTAATTATTAACATATTCATAAGAGAATTAATGAATGAATGAATGAATGGTAGTCAAGTCACACAAAGAAATACTATATTTACAACAATGAAAATAGAGGAACTAGAACTACATCAACATAGCTAATATTATGTGCCAAATGCTATGCATATAAAAATAATTATGTAAATTTTAAAAACATGTAAAGCAATATTTTACATTACTTGATGGATGCATATAGATAAAAGATGCATCCATCAGGGGAAGAGGCGTGACAGGAAAAGGGCACAGAGAGAGCTTCAATAGTACAAATGCATATTTTCTTTCTTTAAGCAGGATGTTACATAACTGGACGTTAACTGTATTATTTCTTATACTGTTTGGTATATCTTAAATATTTCATAACAATTTAAATCTAATAAACAAAATAAACTGATGAACAAAATGGACCCATACACATAGAAGATGGAACAAACTGAAGAATCTTAGAGGGAAGGCGGGGTTGGAGATGGGGAGATTAACCCGGGAACTTATACGCATAGCCCATGGACACGGACAATAGTGTGGTAAAGTTCTGGGAGGGGTGGGTGTGGGATGGGGCCAGTAGGGAGGAAAGTGGGGAGACATCTTTCAACAATAAAGATAATTTTTTAAATATGATAATTAAATATATGGCACAAAAGAGAAGGGCATTAACTATATCCAAATCATACAATGGCTACCTCTCTGTGTTGGGATAGAGATGAGATTCTTCTTCTCTTCATTTTCAACTATTTTCTAAGCAAGTATAACCTGGCACAAATAAGGAGGCACCAGTCAGAGCCAGGAACTATAGAGATAATGGGCATATAGGAGAGTGTGACCAAAATGATGATGAGAGGGCATTCTTTGTAGATCCCAACTGTTGAGTCTTTCTTCTAAGTAAGCCCTGTGCTCAGTCAGCTCAAATTTACTGGGCCTAGAACACCACAGCCATTTACTGCAGCTCCCAGGAGCTCAATTAGTGGGTTATATATATATTTACTATAGACAGCCTACAATGTACTTGGCACAGTAGAGAAACCTTGTATGGTCTCTTCCCTGTGCCTATCCACCCTAAACTAAAGGCCCAGTACTGGTCACTACCAATCTAACCCAGGTGCCTTTCAAAACTAATCAGGTGGGTCCTGTCCTGAGATAGAACCTAGTAAATCGAGATGTACTTGACTCCACCTAGAGATGTAGTGCATGTAAAGATGCACAAAGGACTCCACCTCATATCACTCTACTCTGGACTCTTTTGCAAACCAAATATAAAGCTCTGGAGCACCAGCTGTTCATCTCCATTGTCATGCATGTTTAGACTTCATCAATTCTACTCAACTGCTTCTTGTCACTTAGGAGCTTACAGAGAGCTCTGAAAATAGCCAGAGAGCCTTTGAAGGACAGAAAGAAAAAATAAAGTGTGTACTTCCAAACTTGCTTGAAAATTAGCTCCCTTATCTATTTGAACAAGGCTTTATGCGGTGCTTACCATGTGTCAGGTACAGTTCTTAGCATTCCACAGATATTATGTGTAGTCCTCCTAACAATCCTATGAGGTGGGCTTGATTAATATTCCATGATATGGATGAGCAAACTGAGGCACAAGATCACATAGCTGCCAGGTAGTGGAACCAAGAATCAGACCTACACCTCCAGGGTCCCCAATCCAAGCTAGTCATCAGTGCTGCTACCGCATGCACACAAACTGTGGGGAATAGGAATAAAAAGCCATGTTCTCTCAACAACCAGAAAGAAGTCAGTCTCCATGGCCCACTGTTTATACTGGAGCCTCATTGCTTCTTATAAGTCCAGAGTTTGCCAACCTGAACCCAATAATATGGCCTGTCCTCACCTCCTATGGAGTGACCAAAGATCATGAGCCTTACCTGTCCTAAAACCATTTACTCACCCCTCCCAGGCACCAGACCCCCACCACTCCACCAATCACCAACATTGGATCAAGTGGTTTATTTGGGGGGAAGGTTGGGCAAGAAGACCAGTTCTCAGTTCAGGGGTTTCCAGTCAATCCCAGAGGAGGAAGGGACTTTTGCTGGGAGATGAAAGTGCTTAATGAATGCAGCTTTTAAGTTGAAAGTCAAAAGAGCAACAAAATACCTGTCTTTGAATTTTTGCCAAAATAGCAAAAGGTTTTTTTACTGAATATACACACATTTTTTATGATGGGTGGGAAACAAGCATTCTCATACACTGTTAGGTTAATCAAAATTTTGGGTAGGGAAGGACATTTTGGTAAATCTGTGTGTTTTTTTAATTTTTAATATGCACACTCTAACCCTGAAATTCAACTGCTAGTAATACACACACAGCATACACACAAGCACACACACACACACACACACACACACAGTTATGAGCTGCAGTGTTGCTTGCAATAGCAAACACAAATCAGAAAAAAAAATCTAAATTTCCATTATTTATTTTATAATTTATAAAATAAATTATAATTAAATAATTACAGCCTATCTATGTAATGGGATACTTCAAAGCCCTGACCCCAAAAAGAAAATTAGGTAGGTCAGGTTGAAATGAAATGAAAATATGTTTAAAATACATTGTCAGAAAAGATGGCGGCGGAGGTGAAAGGCTGATCTGTTGCCTCGCATGGCAGTTTCGGAAATACAACTGAAACATGGACTGGTGAGGGTGGCAACTGCTGCTCGCGTCTCCCCAGACCGGGCAGCTGCTCCTCTCAGTCAGTACTGCAGCCGGGGCCATGGACTCGTGGGCGCCGCAGCGGCTGCTGTGGCGGCGGCCGCGGACTCGGCGCAGCGGCTCTCGGTGAAGGAAGAGACCATCTTTCTACAGGAGGGGCTCACCCGCGCCACCGACCTGGCCGAGCTGCGCACTGAGATCCTCGGGGCCCCGGAGGCCGCCAACACCGATTTGGAGGATTCTTAGGAGTTCTCATCTTACATTCAAGTCCTCTAGCCATTTTGACGGAGGAGAATCAAGAGGACGGCTGGGCTAAACAAAGGAACTGCGAACTGTGCCGCGCGCAGCGGTTTCAGGGGCGCAACTGGAGGACAGAGCGTCTGCAGCCCAGAACTACAGGAGAGATGGCTAAATGGCAGATTTACAGCTAAGAGGGAAGAGGAAACCAGCGAAATCGGAGGGGATGAGGTACGGAGGCGCGTGGGTCGGGCCGGTGGCGGGGGAAAGGGGCTTTTGTTCCAAACCTAGGGGAGATTAGCTCTCCATCACCCTGAAATCCAGCTTCTGGGGACCCGCGGGAGACCCAGATGCCTGCGGGGAGAGGCGGGACTCTTGCGGAGGTGCGCCCAGCAATCAGTGTTTGCTGCGCTAGAGCGCGGAACGAAGGGACTTAGAAACTTGGAAGGCAGAAGGAGCAGACTCGCAGCCATTGCGGCTCGCCGCACCATGGCCTGTTGGCGCCCTGAGACCCCGCCCCACCCTGGGACCCGCCCCGCCCTGAGACCCGCCCTGCCCTGGGACCCGCCCCGCACGTTTTGAAGACCCGCCCCGCAAGTCTTGCAGGTGCACCTACGCTCCAAGCAACGGCTTATGCATGTGGGTGGCCTGCCCTCTGGCAGCGGACCAGATGAACTGCTGTTCTAGTCGGACTGCTCCAGGGCCACTCAGACAGGAGGAGGAAACTACAGTTTTTGCTGTAATCCCTGCTGAGTGCCTAAGGCAGTGGCTGATCTACGCCCCATTGGGGACCCAGAAACGAGGGCATCTGGTGGTCTGTGGGAAATGACACCAGACTTCAACCACGCGCATAAGGGTCACATCCAACAGGCAGATTCAGTGAGCGCCAAAGCCTTGCTGCACCAAGACCCGGCCCATAGGAGTGTCTCCTGCACAGCAACTCTTCCTTTATAGACAAAGAGAGCCCTCCCGGTGGCACCAGCAACAATCAAGACTTAACTATACAAGGGAGGACTGGGATGGAGGCATAGGGCGGAGGCCTCGATGTTGCCTGCCACAACAACTTTGAGGCTGCGACAGGAGAGCGGAGCAGACACCACCCAAGACCACCGTAGGGCTGGCTGAGTGGATGCTCTGCAGCTAGAATAAAAGAGGGGTATGCGGGATGATGCTGATGCAGATGACCCAAGGACCACACTTTGGGAACTGCGGCTCGGGCGACGCAGTGACGACCTGGAGCGTGCTCGGCGCGGTCCCCCCGGCGGTCTCCGGCTGAGGGGGCGGCTCCACTGGCTGCCGAGCAAGGACAGACGGGCCCCTGTGAGACGTGGGGTGGGGGACTCCGCGCTTGCTGGCCTCCGAGTCCTTCAGGAATCTCGGTGCCCCGGGGGCGGCCGGGTGCGCATGCTCGGCGACCGGCCGCCGCTGCGGACCCAGGGGCCGGCACGGCGACGCCGGACCGGCCCGCTGCCACGCACCGGGCGCACCGGAGCTTCGCAGAGCAGCCGCCCGACGAGTTCTGCGGCGGCCGTCCTGGAGCTCTGGCAGGATGGCCGGGGGGGTTGCTGGGGGGGGATTGACCGGCGGGAATTGGGATCGGAAGGACGGGGCCCCGCTGGGACCCGGGTGCGGGCGGGGTTGCACGCCTCTGGGCTCGGGAGTGGTCGCGCGCCTCCGGGTATGGGTGGGGCCTCGCGTCCCTGGGTCTGGGTGGGGCCGCGTGCCCCTGGGTCCAGGTGAGGCCGGATTCCGGGTCCGGGTGAGGCCAAGTGCCCCTGGACCCGGATGACGCTGGGTCCCGTGCCCGGGTGAGGCCAAGGGCCCCTGGGTCTGGGAGAGGCCAAGCGCCCCTGGGTCCGGGTGAGACCATGTGTCCCTGGATCCGGGGGAGGCCTCGTGCACCTAGGTCCAGGTGAGGCCACGTGCCCCTGGGCCTGGGAGAGGCCACGCACCCCTGGGTCCGGGCGAGACCATGTGTCCCTGGATCCGGGTGAGGCCTCGTGCGCCTAGGCCTGGGTGAGGCCACATGCCCCTGGGTCTGGGAGAGGCCAGGCGTCCCTGGATCCGGGTGAGACCATGTGTCCCTGGATCCGGGTGAGGCCTCGTGCACCTAGGCCCGGGTGAGGCCACGTGCCCCTGGGTCTGGGAGAGGCCAAGAGTCCCTGGGTCCGGGTGAGACCATATGTCCCTGGATCTGGGTGAGGCCTCATGCACCTAGGCCCGGGTGAGGCCACGTGCCCCTGGGTCTGGGGGAGGCCAAGCGCGCCTGGGTCCGGGTGAGACCATGTGTCCCTGGATCCGGGGGAGGCCTCGTGCACCTAGGTCCAGGTGAGGCCACGTGCCCCTGGGTCTGAGAGAGGCCACGCACCCCTGGGTCCGGGCGAGACCATGAGTCCCTGGATCCGGGTGAGGCCTCGTGCACCTAGGCCCGGGTGAGGCCACGTGCCCCTGGGTCTGGGAGAGGCCAAGCGTCCCTGGGTCCGGGTGAGACCATGTGTCCCTGGATCCGGGTGAGGCCTCGTACACCTAGGCCCGGGAGAGGCCACGTGACCCTGGGTCTGGGAGAGGCCAAGCATCCCTGGGTCCGGGTGAGACCATGTGTCCCTGGATCCGGGTGAGGCCTCGTGCACCTAGGCCCAGGTGAGGCCACGTGCCCCTGGGTCTGGGAGAGGCCAGGCGTCCCTGGGTCCGGGTGAGACCATGTGTCCCTGGATCCGGGTGAGGCCTCGTGCACCTAGGCCCGGGTGAGGCCACGTGCCCCTGGGGCTGAGAGAGGCCAAGCATCCCTGGGTCCGGGTGAGACCATGTGTCCCTGGATCTGGGTGAGGCCTTGTGCACCTAGGCCCGGGTGAGGCCACGTGCCCCTGGGTCTGGGAGAGGCCAAGCGTCCCTGGGTCCAGGTGAGACCATGTGTCCCTGGATCCGGGTGAGGCCTCATGCACCTAGGCCCGGGTGAGGCCACGTGCCCCTGGGTCTGGGGGAGGCCAAGCGCACCTGGGTCCAGGTGAGACCATGTGTCCCTGGATCCGGGTGAGGCCTCGTGCACCTAGGTCCAGGTGAGGCCACGTGCCCCTGGGTCTGAGAGAGGCCACGCACCCCTGGGTCCGGGCGAGACCATGTGTCCCTGGATCCGGGTGAGGCCTCGTGCACCGAGGCCCGGGTGAGGCCACGTGCCCCTGGGTCTGGGAGAGGCCAAGCGTCCCTGGGTTCGGGTGAGACCATGTGTCCCTGGATCCGGGTGAGGCCTCGTACACCTAGACCCGGGTGAGGCCACGTGCCCCTGGGTCTGGGAGAGGCCAAGCGTCCCTGGGTCCGGGTGTGACCATGTGTCCCTGGATCCGGGTGAGGCCTCGTGCACCTAGGCCCGGGTGAGGCCACGTGCCCCTGGGTCTGGGGGAGGCCAAGCGCACCTGGGTCCGGGTGAGACCATGTGTCCCTGGATCCGGGTGAGGCCTCGTGCACCTAGGCCCGGATGAGGCCACGTGCCCCTGGGTCTGGGAGAGCCCAAGCGTCCCTGGGTCCGGGTGAGACCATGTGTCCCTAGATCCGGGTGAAGCCGTGCCCCTGGGTCCGGCCGAGACCAGACCAGAGGGAGTCGGACCTCCGTTACCACCATTTGTCCACCATCCAGAGCTGAGGGGTCAGTGCTGACATGTACACATAAGGAACTGGTGGACATTGAAATTGGGTCTCAAAAGAACTGTTGGTCCAGAAAGAAACTCACTACAGACTGATCCATCTGCCTGTCAGCATAACTATTATTGCTCGTCTCACATTCAGTTCTCATAAGTATATATCTAGTGACATATGATCTCGCTCATCTAGGGGAAATGATGAACAACATAGACTGAGGAACAAGAACAGAACCAGAAGCAAGGAGGCATCGATCGGACTATCGGGCCTCAGAGGGAGGATAGGGGAGGGTGGGGGGAGAGGGAGAGTTCAACCAAAGGACTTGTATGCATGCATATGAGCCTATCCAACGGTTAAGTTCAACAGGGGGTTGGGGCATGCGTGGGGAGGGGGGGCGATGGGAATGGGGGGATGAGGACAAATATGTGACACCTTAATCAATAAAGAAAATAAAAAATAAAAATAAAATAAAATAAAATACATTGTCAAACAAAGGCTCAGAAGAGTAGGTGTAGTATGCTTCATTTCTGTAAATGTTTTCAAAGCCTTCCTACATAGGGGGAATTCAAAATTGTACAAAAGATCACATGAGAAATTGTTGACAGTGATTCCTAGTGGTGAGGGATATGTAGAGTTTTATTTTTACATTACATACCCTATTTGTTTTGAATTTTAACATATGTAAATATTAGCTTTACTGTTTTCATTTAAAATATATTTCTCTGATTTGTTTAGAAATAAGTAGCTATAATTACATTTTTCAAATACATATGTAGATATCCTATCTAATAAAAGAGTAATCTGCAAATTGACCATCACTCCAACATACAAGATGGCTGCCCCCATGTGGTCAAAGATGGCTGCTCCCAAGTGGACAGAAGATGGCTGCCACAAGATGGCCAGCAGGGGAGGGCAGTTGGGAGGGACCAGGCCTGCAAGGGAGAGCAGTTGAGGGCGATCAAGCCTGCAGGGGAGGGCAGTTAGGGGTGACCAGGCTGGCAGAGGAGGGAAGTTGGGGGCAACCAGGCCTGCAAGGGAGGGCAGTTGTGGGCGATCAACCCAGCAGGGGAGGGCAGTTGGGATGGACCAGGCCTGCAAGGGAGGGCAGTTGGGGGCTATCAAGCCTGCAGGGGATGGCAGTTAGGGGTGATCAGGCCAGCAGAGGAGGGAAGTTGGGGGCAACCAGGCCAGCAGGGAAGGGCAGTTGGGGGGAACCCATGCCTGCAGGGGAGAGCAGTTGGGGGGACCAGACCTGCAGGGGAGGGCAGTTGGGGGACACCAGGCCTGTAGTGGAGGGCAGTTAAGGGTGACCAGGCCTGCAGGGGAGGGAAGTTAGGGGCAATCGGGCTGGCAGGGGAGCAGTTAGGCATCAATCAGGTTGGCAGGGGAGTGGTTAGGGGGTGATCAGGCTGGCAGGCAGAAGCAGTTAGGGGCCATCAGGAAGGCAGGCAGACAAGCAGTTGGGAGCCAGCAGTCCTGGATTGGAGAGGGTGCAGGCTGGGCTGAGGGACACACCCCCCATGCACAAATTTCGTGCACCGGGCCTCTAGTATATGTATATGTATATGTATATGTATATATGCACATATGTAATGTATGCATATTTACTAGTACATATGTGTATGTATATATGTATGTATATAGTATATATTTTGTTACATATAATATATTTGTATATTTTATATTATTTCTATTTTATTATATACTAGCTTTCCCGTTGCAGGAAAATTCCTGCAATGGGATTTCCTGCTGCACTCTACCCCGCCTCCGTTCCTCCCTTGCCGCCCGCCTCGCCTTCTCCTCCGGCCCGCCCGCGTTTCCCTTCGCCCCCGGCCCCGCCTCCGCCCCGCCCTTGCCGCCCGCCTCGCCTTCTCCTCCAGCCCGCCCACGTTTCCCTTCGCCCCCGGCCCCGCCTCCGCCCCGCCCTTGCCGCCCGCCTCGCCTTCTCCTCCGGCCCGCCCGCGTTTCCCTTCGCCCCCGGCCCCGCCTCCGCCCCGCCCTTGCTGCCCGCCTCGCCTTCTCCTCCAGCCCACCCGCGTTTCCCTTCGCCCCCGGCCCCGCCTCCGCCCCGCCCTTGCCGCCCGCCTCGCCTTCTCCTCCGGCCCACCCGCGTTTCCCTTCGCCCCCGGCCCCGCCTCCGCCCCGCCCTTGCCGCCCGCCTCGCCTTCTCCTCCAGCCCGCTCGCATTTCCCTTCACCCCCGGCCCCGCCTCCGCCCCGCCCTTGTCACCGGCCCCGCCTTCTCCTCCAGCCCGCCCGCGTTTCCCTTCGGCCCCGGCCCCGCCTCTGCTCCGCCCTTGCCGCCGGCCCCGCCTTCTCCTCCAGCCCGCCTTCGTTTCCCTTCGCCCATGGCCCTGACTTCGCTCCTCCCTTCTCCTCCCCCCGCCCCCCTGGCTTGCTTGCTTCTTCGAAGCTTTACTCCCCTTTGCAGCTCTTGGCTTCTTTCGACACTGTCTTGATATGCAAATTAACCGCCATCTTTGTTGGGGCAATTTGCATACTCGTCCTGATTGGTTGGTGGGCGTGGCTTGGCTGGTGGGCGTGGCTTAGGTGTAGCGAAGGTGCGGTCAATTTGCATATTTGTCTATTATTAGATTAGATTATCATTTCATATATCATATACTTTACTATTTTTAAATATTATTTACATATATATTTAAACATAGACACACTGGATCTGCATTAATAGAGACATACAAATATTTCTTAGTTAAATTCATTTTATTAAAAATATTCTCAGGCCCTGACCAGTTTGGCTCAGTGGATAGAGCATCAGCCTGCGGACTCAAGGATCCCAGGTTCGATTCCGGTCAAGGGCATGTACCTTGGTTGCGGGCACATCCCCAGTAGGGTGTGTGCAGGAGGCAGCTGATTGATGTTTCTCTCTCATCGATGTTTCTACTCTCTATCCCTCTTCCTTCCTCTCTGTAAAAAATCAATAAAATATATATATTTTTAAATATATATTCTCAGATGTGTCAAAAAATAATGCCCAAAGACAGACTTCATTAATGCTGCTTTCCTATTATTTTTTTAGTATCAGACAAAATTAATTCCTCCCAGAAAGTATTAGATGGGGAAAAGATGGTCATTTTATTTCTAAAGAATAAAATTCACAATAGAAATATTATATCAATTTTTATGTTCTGAACACTATTTCATTGAAATAAGGCCCATAATGGTTAGAAATATAGAAGGAATGACCAACACTTCATAAACATATTTGTCTCCAAGGAGATAAGGGGCAAGTTGGGTATGAGCACCGGCTCAGTTTCCTTGTTAATTTTATTTTATATTGATTAGAGAATCTGGCCAATCTGATGAATAAGGCTAACATAATAGGTATCAAACTTTGCACCCCATAGAAAATAGATCTTTTTTTTTCTTTTTTTTTCCTTTTGAAAGTGTCGTTTTTATTGATTACATTATTACACGATGTCCCCCATTTTCCTCCCTTTGCCCACCTCCACCCAGCCCCTGCCACTCCTCCCCTGGCCTTCACCACACTGTTGTCTTTGTCCATGGCTATGTATATAGAGACATACAAATATTTAACTGCATTATTGTGGATATTAAATAACACTGGCTTTAAAAACTTGAAAATACATTCCTAGCTGACTTGACTCAGTGGATAGAGCATTGGCCTGCAGACCAAAGGGTCCCGGGTTCAATTCCGGTCAAGGGCATGTACCTTGGTTGCAGGCTCCTCCCTGGCCCGTGCCCTGGTCCGAGCTCGTGCAGGAGACAATTAATCGATGTGCTTCTCTCTGTCTTTCCCACTCTCTTCCACTCTCCCTAAAAATCAATGGAAAAATATCCTCTGGTGAGGATTAACAAAACAAAAAAAAAGAAAAGAAAAGAAACTTTGAAAATATAATTCTATTTCTTTTTTTTTAATATATTTTTATTGATTTCAGAGAGAAAGGGAGAGGGAGAGATAGAAACATCAACAATGAGAGCACATCCCCCATGGGGGATCGAACCTGCAATCAGTCATGTGCCCTTGACCGGAATCGAACCCAGGACACTTAAGTCCGCAGGCTGATGCTCTATCCATGAGCTAAACCAACTAGGGATATAATTCTATTTCTTAAACATTCTTTCTACTTCCCTTCTTTCTACCTCTATACATTTTGTTTGTGCTTTTAATTAGAATGATAAAATATTTCTAGTGGATAATATAAAACACAATCTAACTATTACAAATTACAAGTAAATAGTCCAAATTAATCACATCTTAGAATGTTCCCTTTGTCATCTCACAAGATACCTATTACTATGGAAGGCTCTTGAAGAACATGAGCATTCAAAACAACAACTGAACAAGTGGGAGGTCAGTCATAGGAGGAAGAGAGAATATTTAGGCGAGAAGGTGAAAAACTGAAAAGAAAAAGCTAGACAAGAAAACATTTCTGTGTCTGTTGAGAAGATTCATGAGAAGTAAATGTGATTACAAGGGAAGGGGTATTTTTTTGTAACTGATACTTGGCAGGAAGGACATTAAGATATGACAGAGTTTAAATAGACTGGATTTGGAAAGGTAAAATTATAAGGCTGTGAGAAACTCCAAGAGATTCTCCAGGGTCTTGAAAAGAACAGCAGTTATTTGATAATACAAAATACTAAAAACATGTGAGGCAAAATTAAATATAAAAATATAAATCTATACCCTGCATAGCTCAATAAAAGCAATCTTAGCTAAAAGTGGACAAATCAAATGCTTGTCTATTGTATTTCTAAAAATCTCTTGGAATAGGGATCATATGCTTATGCACAAACATATACTCAGAGTGGAGTGAACAATCATTTCAATTTTCCTGGGACTAATGGAATTCCTGGGATGCAGGACTTTCAGTGCTAAAATCAGGACAGTCCCAGGCAAACTGGAAACAAATTGGTCACCCTAACAGAGTTAGCCAAACATAAAATATAAATGACAGGTAGATAGATAGATAATGAATATAGATACCCTTTCCTACAGGTCTCTGAATATGTTGTGGACCATTACCAAATAAATAAATAAATAAATAAATAAATAAATAAATAAATAAATAAATAAGATATTGCTGTGGCTCCTACTAATTTTTTTCCGTTGGATCTAACAGAATTTTATTTCTCTCTTAATTTTTGGCCCAGAGGTTGGCAGAAGATTTGAGGCATGCTAGCTGAGGGGACACCTACCGTCTTCAACAACTGGCTTCCATTTCTTGATATAAAGTGGCTTGTCCAGTTGAATATTTCCTAGTAAGCAGGAAGGAGGAAAGATGAAAGTTAATGAGCTTTTTAAATTTTTTTTCCAAGATGTTACCTGTGTGTTGCACATATTCCTTTTATTCTCAATCTAATTGAGTCTGTGGCCACTTTGCCACAAGGGCAGCTGCAAGGTGCTTTATATTAGGGTTCACTTGACTCAAAATTAAAGGGAGGGGTGAGTTGAATGGAAATGGGCAAATGGAAACTAAGGGATGATTAGTAGTTTCTTTTCCTCTGGGCTCTCAGTATTAATGCATATCATTTCTTTTACACTTCTCTCCAAAAATACAATACAAAGTTGCATTCTGTACAAAGTCTACTGTCTTGGATAATATGCAGTACTCTTTATTGAGTCTGGATATTAGTCTTCAAGATCTGGTGACATATTCTTTATTTTTAAGATTAAGATTTTATTTTTTAGAGCAGTTTTAGCAAAATTGACAGGAAGGTATGGAGATTTCCCATATACTCTCTGTCCCCACACAAGCACAGAATCCCTCATTATCAACATCCCCAACCAGGGGATATATATTTGCTACAATTGACGAACCTACACTGATGCATCATCATCATCCAACATTCATAATTTATATTAGGGTTCACTCTTAGTGGTGCACATGTCATACATTTGTCGAAGCTCACAGAATGTGCACCACTAAGAGTGAACCCTAATATAAATTATGAATGTTGGATGATGATGATGCATCGGTGTATCATACGTAGTAGTTTCACTGCCCTGAAAACTCTGTACTTTGCCTTGTCATCTTTTTCTCCCCCTAACCCCCCATCTTTTTACTGTCCCCACAGTTTGCCTTTTCCAGAATGTCATATAGTTGTAATCATACAGTGCATAGCCTTTTTAAATTGAATTCTTCACTTGGTAATATGCATTTAAGTTTCCCCATGTTTTTTCATAAATAATATTTCATTGTCTGGATATACCATATTTTACTTATCAATTTACCTACTGAAACATATCTTGCTTCCAAATTTTGGGCATTATGAATAAAGCTGTTATAAACATCTGTGTGCAGGTTTTTGTGTGAATGTAAGCTTTCAACTCCTTTGGGTAAATACCAAGGAGCAAAATTGCTGGATCATATGGTAAGAGTATATTTGATTTTGTAAGAAACTGCCAAACTGTCTTCCAAAGTGGCTGTACCATTTTGCATTCCCACCAGCAATGAATGAGAGTTCCTGTTGCTCCACACCTTCGCCAGCATTTGGTTTAGTCAGTGTTCTAGATTTTGATTATTTTTAACTTAGAAGCCCAGTGCACTCGGGGAGAGGGGTCCCACAGCCCAGCCTGTGCCCTTTCACAGTCCAGGACCCCTCGGGGGATGTCTACTGCCAGGGAGCAGGCCTAAGCCGGCAGTTGGACATCCCTCTCGCAGTCTGGGACCCCTTGCTCCTTACTGCCCACCTGTTC
Organism: Eptesicus fuscus; assembly: GCF_027574615.1. Taxonomy (NCBI): domain Eukaryota; kingdom Metazoa; phylum Chordata; class Mammalia; order Chiroptera; family Vespertilionidae; genus Eptesicus; species Eptesicus fuscus. Next base: position 55,879,592 of record NC_072477.1, read on the forward strand.
ACTGCTCCTTACTGCTCAGCTTGCTGCTCCTTAGCACTGCTGCGGGCTCCCACCACTGCGGCTGCGCTCACCAGCCGTGAGCCTGGCTTCTGGCTGAGTGGCACTTCCCCTGTTGGAGCGCTGACCACCAGGGGGCAGCTCCTGCATTGAGCGTCTGCCCCCTGGTGATCAGTGTGTGTCATAGCAACCAGTCATTTTGCTGTTTGGTCTATTTGCATATTAGGCTTTTATTATATAGGATGTATGTAAAGTTATTTTATTGTTGCTTTATTTTGCATTTCCCTAGTGACATATGATGTGGAGTGTATTTTCATATGTTTATTTTCTATTTGTATATCTTCTTTGGGGGAGTGTTTGTTAAAGTCGTTAGCACATTTTTTAAATCAGGTTATTTGTTTTCTTATTGTTGAGGTTTAAGAGTTCTTTATGTTTTTTGGATAACAGCCATTTATCAGATGTGCCTTTTACAAATATTTTCTCCCAGTCTGTGTCTTATCTTCTCGTTCTATTGACATTGCCATTTACAGAGCAGAAGTTTCTAAATGTTAATGAAGTTCAGCGTATCAATTATTTCTTTCATGAATCATGCCTTTGGTGTTATATCTAAAAAAGCATCACCACATGCAAGGTCATCTAGGTTTTTGCTTATGTCATCTTCTAGGAGTCTTATCGGTTTTTGCTTCACACTTATGTCGATGATCCAATTTTGAGTTAATTTTTGTGAAGGATATGAAATCTGAATTCATTTTTTTGCATGTGGGCATACAGTTCTTCCAGTACCATTTGTTGAAAAGACTGTCTTTGCTTCATTGTAATTTTTTTTTTTTTTTGCTTCTTTGCCATGTATCATTGAGTCTACTTATGGGATCTATTTCTGGACTCTATTCTGTTTCAGTGATCTAGTTGTCATTTTTTCACCAATATCACACTGTCTTTATAGTAGGTCTTGAAGTTGAGTACTGTAAATCCTCCAATTTTTTTTGTTGTTATTTTCCTTCAATATTATGTTTGCTATTCTGAGTCTTGTGCCTCTCCATATAGACTTTAAAATCAGTTTGCCATTACCCACAAAATAACTGTGGGATTTTGATTGGGAATTGCATTAACTCTATAGGTCAAGTTGGGAAGAGCTGGTATCTTAACAATATTGAATCGTTCTATCCATGAACATGGAATATCTCTCCATTCATTTAGGGTTTTATTTTATTTCATTCATCAGAGTAGTTTTTCTGCTATAGATCTTATCCATATATTGTTACAATTATATCTAAGTATTTCATTGGGATGGAGCTCCAGTTACTTTAAGAAAAGCAATATACATTCAACTCAGCCACTATTTAAGCCACTTTATATTCTGTTCCTGGAAATGGCATGGTTAGTGAAAATTCTGCATACTCTGCACCTAGAAGAAAACTCTAAGATGCCAGTCAAGGTTATTACAGTTAATTTAAGATCTGTTTCCCTCCAAGATGATAACAGGACAGAGCCGTTTAATTCTATCCTGTTAAACAAGCAAGGCAATTTCTGGGATACGAGAATTACCAGAGTTCATTCACCTATTCAACAAATATTTACTGATCATTTACTTTGTGCTACATTGTTAATATAATGCAACCAAAAAAAAAGTAATATAGGAGTGTCCAAAGCCTTTTCTCTAACTCCACCCTGCCAAAGAAAATACAGTACTATATTTTCCAGCCCAATTTCTCCTCCTCCCCATTCCATAAGTGGAAAGATTGATCTACATAGTGAAGATTTGGGAAGTAAGATGGGAGAGAAGAGCAGCACCAAACAAAACCTAGGAGGAGATTTGAAGTGAGCTATGGAACAAAATGCCCTATAGCAGCTGGGGATTATGAGAGAAGTGGGTGGGAAAGAAAAGATTTTAAGAAATATTTCAGTGGACTATTAAAATACATGTGAATCTCTTCCACATTTTTGCAAAATACAAGTAAAGTATTTGAGCTATCCTGAAATGGCTTTTGGTTACTCAAGGGTGTTTATTTGTCAGACTCCAAGAACGAGCCACATATGTGCTTGCTGTGTAAGGATTACATAATAAACAAATACAATGTGATTCTTATGGAAAACAGAGAAACTGAGTTGTGGACCTTTATTACCAGAGATAAAAATTTTCCCATTTGAAGACCTTGTACCCACTTAAGCGTTCACCTCCATGAGTTCGATAATAACCTCTGCCAAATTATTTCCGTGTTGTAAACAATGTGATCAAATAAAGCAAGTATTACTTGTTTGCATTTTATTGCTGCTTTATATAAAAGACATTCATTCTATCAGCTGATTGAAATCGAAATGTTCTTCAGACCACTGTGGACACATGTGTTTTAGGAGATTAGCTCATCAATTTAAGTACCAAGTCACAAGTACACAGGCATTTCAAATAAATGATTTCTACTCAAATCCAGGGGATGAAGAGAATGAAAATAAGATGATTTGGCTTAGTTAAAATGTAAACTGTGGGCTTTACTGATTTTGTATTGAATTGTCAAATTTTGTGAGAACAATAGACAACAAAAACATTAGCAATATAATGGTGTTTAGAACCACAGCTCACTTCAAATCTCCTCCTAGGTTTTGTTTGATGCTGCTCTTCTCTCTCACCTTACTTCCTAAATCTTTACTATGTAGATCAATCTCCTCTTTTGGAATGTTTCCTTCTAGGTGCAGGGTATGTAGAATTTCTAATTAGCAATATAATGGTGTTTAGAACTGGAAAATATGTGCTACAATGTTTAAAAAACTGTTTACACTTCTTCACATCAGCAAATTAAATACTGCATTGGAGAAAGGCAAGTATGCTCAAATTTTCTACACCATTTGTAATTGTAAGCATAAGAACTTAATAATATCTGCATAAATTCAAAGATGTGCAGGAAAAAAATAGAAATGTAGAGATTGTTTGGTACAAACCCTTCATTTTACAAAGGGAAAAAATTCAGGTCCAGCATAATTAACCTACTTTTTTAAAGCCACACAACTCCAGTACTTAAACCCAGGTCTTTTGACTCAAAATCTATGTCTCAAGATAATGTGCTATAGCTCTAACAATACTTGCAATATATTTTTCTAAATGATTATCTTCATTTGCCTAAGATGTTTTTATTATAAAGGTAATTTCTTCATGATGGAAATTAATTGCTTTTAAGCTGACAGAAAAAGATGGACATATCAAATGAAAGTGCATTTTGTCAAAAATATTTTAGCAGTGTCTAGGAAGACCAACTGATAAAGTGTTGACAGAGGTCTAAAAAGAAATTAAATATTAAGAGGATCTGATAACATGTAAAAAAAATTATAAAGTTAGAATAAGGAAAGCTTTTTGGAAATGCTATAAATCCAAAATGCATAATGAAAAAGATGAATTTGATTACATAAAAATGTAAAAAGACTAATAGTGAAATACTACTTTTTACATATCAGACTAATAAACACCATTAAGTTTAAATAAATATATATTGGAAAGAATATAGGGCAACATATTGTGAACCCTGGGGTGGGGGGCGGGGGGGCAGGTGGAGGGGGAGGAGTAGCACTTACTAAAAAGGGCTCCTAGTGGGGCTAACTGGGCTCAAATTTAAAAAAAAAAAAAAAGAGAGAGAAAAGAAAAGAAATACACAGAGCCTATCAGCTATTTCTGCACAGGGGCCTCTCACATGAACTGCACTTCGTGGAGAAGTCTACTCTGAACTGCCTGCCTTTGCATGGAACTCAAGCCTGTACTGTCTTTCTGCCATCTGAGCCAGACCTTATAAAGGTTTCCTGGAATCCTATTTCAACCAATTGGATAAGGCTTTCCCCGTCCAATCAGAGCTGAGCAGCTCTGACCAATCAGAGTGGCTCTATTCTGGCCAGTCAAAACAGTGTCTGATGGAACAAAGAAACTGTAAGGATTTGGAACACGTATCTGCATGAGGACAGACCAATCAGAGGCCAGGGGCAGAGACTTCTGACCAAAAAACTAAGCTCCCCTCTGGCTCCAGAAGTGCACTTTCTATTTCCATTAAAGACTGAAGACTGCTTCTCCCTGGCGGAGCTGAAACACCTAAGATGTCTCTCCAGAGCAGAGTGGAGCACGTGCTTGAGCAAAGAGGCAGGCCATCTGGAGTGGAGCCCAGGAGAGCTGCCTAGTTGAAGAGGGACCTGCACTCAGGGCCACCTCAGAGCCTTGCTGTTTACACAGCCACTCTGTAGCACTATTGAGCGGTTTGCACTGAATAAAGTTTTCTTCCTCACAACACCCCAAATTGGGGATTCCTGTTGAAGTTGAATTGCCGATGACCATCAACCATCATTTGACAATATTCAGTCATCATTGGTAGAAATATAAACTGAAACAACTTCTTTTCAGTCAAAATTGGAAATAATTCAAATTAAATATTTTCTAACAATACAACAAAACTTTTAACTTTGTAAAGAGCATCTACAGTAAACCTACAGCTAATATCATACTTAATGTTGAAGAACTACGGTAAATCCTTGTTCTCTAAGACCAAAACAAGGCAAAATACAAGTTTATTCATGTTATTATTTACTAATTATCATATTATTTTCCATACGAACAAATGTCTACCTACCTTTGCCCTACTCTGTATATACAATGGAATAATATTCAGTCATGAGGAAGCAGGGAATCCTGCTGTCTCTAACAACTTGGATGGCTCTTGAAGGCATTATGGTAAGTGAAACCAGATAGAAAAAGACAAATCCTGTATGGTATCACATATAGATGGAATCTTGGAGGAAAAAGTCAAACTCATAGAAACAGAGAGTAGGAAAGGGGTTGCAAGGGGCTGGGAGTGGGAGATGGGGAGAAGCTGGCAAAAGTACACAAACTTTCAGCTATAAGATGAATAAGGTCTAATGATCTAATGTATAAAATGGTGACTATAGTTGATAACATTGTGTTATATAATTGCAATTTGTTAAGAGAATTTAAACATCCTCACTAAAAAATATATTAATAAACTAGAGGCCCAGTGCACAAAATTCATGCACAGGTAGGGTCCCTCATCTGGCTGGTGATCAGGGCCGATTGGGCCTTCCAGCTGCTGGCCGGGCCTTCCCTTCTCCAGCTGCCAGCACGCCGCCCCCTGGTGGTCAGCTCATGTCATAGCGAGTGATCGAACTCCTGGTCTCCCAAACTCCCAAGGGGACACTTTGCATATTAGGCTTTTATATATATAGATGTGTGTGGGTGGTGATGAATGTGTCAACTAGATGGAAGGATCCTTTCACAATGTATACATATATCAAATCATCACAATGTGTACTTTATTTTTTTAACATATTTTTATTGATTTCAGAGAGAAAGGGAGAGAGAGAAATATCAATGATGAGAGCGAATCATTGATTGGCTGCCTTCTGCATGCCCCCTACAGTGGATTGAGCCTGCAACCCTGGCATGTACCCTTGACTGGAATCAAATCTGGGACCCTTCAGTCTGCAGGCTGACACTCTATCCACTGAGCCAAACCAGCCAGGGCCACAATGTGTACTTTAAATATCTTATAATTTTGTCAATTGTACCTCATTAAAGCCAGAAAAAATGCAATATTCATTATTTGGAAGACTCGACAAAGTAAAGAAGTCAATTCTTCCCAAGTTGATATACAGGTTTATATCCTTTCGTATGCATTTCCTATCAAAATCCCAGAAAGATCTTATAAGTAAAGACAAGCTTATCTAAAATTTATATGGAAAAACACAGGCCCTAAAATAGAGAAAAACATTCTTGACAAAGAACAATAACATAGGAGGAACTATTCTACCCAACATTAAGACTCCTCATATGGCTACAATACAGTAGGTCCTTGGGTTACATCAGACTCAACGTAAGTCATTTCATGGTTACGTCGCCATCTCCCATCCTATCTAATAAAGAGGGAATATGCTAATTGACCCTCACGTCATCGCAAAGATGGCGGCACCCATAGCCAATAAGGAGGGAATAGGCTAATTGACTGTCCTGCCCTCAAAGATGGTGGCACCCACAGCCAATGAGGGAATATGCTAATCGACTGCCCCGCCCTGAAAAATGGTGGCACCCACAGCCCATAAGGAAGGAATATGCTAATTGACTGCCACGCCCTCAAAGATGGCAGTGCCCACAGCCACAAGATGGCAGCACCCAGTTCACTCAGCCCCCCAGCAGCCCAGGGCCGGCCCAAGGCACAGGCAAGCCTCAGATGGCAGCTGCCCAGCCACCCAGAGCCACCCAAGGCTCAGGTAACGAGGGCCAGCCAAGGCTTGTGCTGCCGGTAGTGGCAGCAGCAGAGGTGTGATAGGGCGTCGCCTTCCCCTGATTACCAGGTCACCTTCCGCCCCTGAGGGCTCCCAGTCTGTGAGAGGGGGCAGGCTGGGCTGAGGGACCCCCTCCTCCAGTGCATGAATTTTCATGCACTGGGCCTCTAGTTTATTTATTAAAAAAAAAAAAAAAACAAGTTCTGTCATTTTGACGTATGTACATATGTGCTTTATGTTTTTTATTATTTATTTACCACAAATAAAGGTCAGGAATTGTTATCTTTCTTTTAATTTTTTTTTTTACTGTTTCACTTCATTACTGCTGTGTATGTGCTCCATGTGAGTGATGTAGGTGCTTATGTAAGTGGGTTCTGACTTACAGCGAAAATCGCTATGTCACGCCATAGGAACAGATCTCTGACGTAACCCGAGGACCTACTGTAATCAAAACAATATGGCATTAGCTGAGGGATAGACACATGGATCAAAGAAATAGAATAAAGAGCTCAGAAATAGACCCAAACAAAATATGACCAACTGTTGTTGTTTTTATTTCTATGTTTGGCATATTTAACTCTGTTTTTTATTTCATTTTGTTTTTAGAGAGAATAGAAGGGAAGAGGAGAGAGAGAGAGAGAGAGAAACATCGATATGGGAGAGACACCCATTAATTGCCTCCCACCTCCAGGGATCGAATCTGCAACCCAGGTACAACCCTTCAGTCCTCAGGCCAGTGCTCTAACCACTGAACAACCAGCCAGAGCTGATTCACTCTGTTTTTGTTGTTTCCAGACACAATATTTGTAGTGACTCTGAGTTTTAAATTTCTAAAATACAAAGGGGGAGGAAAATTATTGTTAGAGTAATAAATTTGACAGTAAAATAGTAGTCAAGTTTTCAGACAAATTTAAATTGGCTAGTTGAAACAAGTGAATATTCTAGAAAAAATAATTGTACTGGACAAAAAGGTGTTCCTAAAGTGTCAACTAAAATTTTTATTGGTACTTCATCTCACGATAAAATTGTGTACCATATAATGAACCTAAAACAGTAATATTATAGTGCAAAAAATTAAAATTTAAAAGCCATCAAGACTACATTATAAAATTTTCAAAAACCTCCTAACATTTAAATCAAAAAAGGAGGGGATAGTAGAGGAATATCATGTAAGGAAAAATATCCTGTAAGTAAATTACATCTAGAAAATTAATACTTTAGAAAATTAATTGTAAGGCTAAAAGCAAGACACCCATGAAAAACACACAAGGTGACAAAACAAGCCAGAGGAAAATCATTTGGGCAAAAATTGAAAAAGGATCCCCAGTAAAATTCATAGAAAATATTCCTTTATTAACTTTTGGTCGAGAATATGTTTGTATATTTTCAGAAAACAACTCCGAGACCATGTGGATTCTAGCAAGAGAGGAATCGACAGGACTACTCCAGCCATGAAGACAGAAGAGAAGCAGTCCAGAGACAGAAGACGCTGATGTGCCTTCCCATACTAGCAGTTAGCAGCTGTGCATCACTGCAGATTGCCCAGGACCAAACCAGACAGAGTCGGACCTGCATTACCACCATTTGTCCACCATCCAGAACTGAAATGTCAGTGCTGACATGTACACATAAGGAACTGTTGGACATTGAAATTGGGTCTCAAAAGAACTGTTGGCCCAGAAAGAAACTCACTATAGACCGATTCATTTGCCTGTCACCATAACCATTATTGCTTGTCTCATTTTCGGTTCTTATAAGTGTATTTCTAATAGCACATGATCTCACTCATCTAGGGGAAATAATGAACAACATAGACTCATGAACAAGAACAGACCCAGAAACAAGGAGGCATGGATCAGACTGTTGGGCCTCGGGGGGAGGGTAGGGAAGGGTGGGGATAAAGGGGGAGATCAACCAAAGGACTTGTGTGCAGACATATGACCCGAATCGGCGGTTAAGGACAACAGGGAGGTGGGGGCATGTGTGGGGAGGGGACGAGGACAAATATGTGATACCTTAATCAATAAAGAAATTAAAAAAAAAATAGATTCAGCATTTTCATGCTTCAGTATTTTGTTTTAGGAGTTTTAGATCAAGTGAGCCTTAAGACACTGGCCATTATAATGTGTACTAGGCACCATGCTCTGTCATAACAATAAAAGTCAGTAGTTTGAAGCCAAATGCTCCAGTGCTAAAATCCTATCTAATAAAAGAGCAATATGCAAATTAACCATCACTCTGCTACACCTACCAGCCACGCCCACCAGCCAATCAAGAGCGAGTATGCAAATTAACCCCAACCAAGATGGCTGCGGCCACTGAGCAAGCAGGAGGGAGGCTTGGGTTTCCCTGGCCATGGAGGAAGCCAAGCTTTCCGCACACCCTGGCCGGCCCAGGCCTCCACGTAAAGCTACAAAGTTTCAATTATAGAAGATAAATAAATAGCAACAGAAATGGCTGCCGCCATGGAGCAAGCAGGAGGCTTGGCTTCACTCCAGGCTACAAAGTTTCAATTATAGAAGATAAATTCCAGATACCAGGGCCTCTGCTTAAGTCACGGCGGGGGGGAGGGGTGTGCCTGGCCTGCAAACCACCACAGGCCCCTCACCCAGGCTGCCCCATGCCCCAAGGGAACCCCAACCCTGATCTGGGACACCCTTTATGGCAAACCAGCCAGCCCCCACCTGTGCACCAGGCCTCTATCCTATCTAATAAAAGAGTAATATGCAAATTGACCATCACTCTAACACACAAGATGGTTGCCCCCATGTGGTCAAAGATCCTGTCCCCATGTGGACACAAAATGGCCACCACAAGATAGCCAGCAAGGGAGGGCAGTTGGGAGGGACCAGGCCTGCAAGGGAGGGCAGTTGTGGGCGATCAGGCCAGCAGCAGAGGGCAATTGGGTGGGACCAGGCCTGCAAGGGAGGGCAGTTGGGGGCGATCAAGCCTGCAGGGGAGGGCAGTTAGGGGTGACCAGGCCTGCAGGGGAGGGCAGTTAGGGGCAAACAGGCTGGCAGGGGAGCAGTTAGGCATCAATCAGGCTGTCAGGGGAGTGGTTAGGGGGTGATCTGGCTGGCAGGCAGAAGCAGTTAGGGGCAATCAGGAAGGCAGGCAGGTGAGCAGTTGAGAGCCAGCAGTCCTGGATTGTGAGAGGGATATCCAACTGCCCATTTAGGCCTGATCCTAGGATCAGGCCTGCAAGGGAGGGCAGTTGCTTAAATTTTATTTCTTATTTACATCATATTGTAAAGTGATGTAAATAAGAAATAAAATTTCTTAGGATCAGGCCTAAACGGGCAGTCGGACATCCTTCGAGGGGTTCCAGATTGGAGAGGGTGCAGGCTGGGCCCCCATGCACGAATTTCATGCACCGGGCCTCTAGTAAAAACAATAACATAAAAAGGCATATGAACACGGACTTCTGCAGATTTGGGGATTTTGCTATTTGTATCAATAAATCTGAATGGAAGAGTGTATATCCCAACAGGGAAAAAAAAATGCTATAAGTTTCAAAGGAGACAGGAATAAATAAATCAAACTCAAGCACAAGAGAAGCCTTTAATTGCATGTCTTGTGGACAAGGTCATTTAGGACAGCTTTTTTTTTTTTTTTTTTTTCAGTAGATGAATAAAACTATCTCCATCACTTTAAGCCCCACCTGGATGCAGGCCTGCCTCGAGAACCAGCCTATGTCCACCTGGGTAAGCAGGCATTTGTGTAGCATGGGTCTGGAAGAGCATTGCTCAAGCCAATCAGAGCCAATACCCCCTTTATTTACAAATATTTTGTTATGTCTCCTTTACTGTTCTAAAGCAAAATTAATAATATAACATACTAGCACATATATTTGATAAGGCTCCAATAGTGATGTAAATAAGAAATAAAATTTAAGCAATTCATCATTTAAAAATAAACATTTCAAAATGTAAATGCTCAAGCATAAGTTCACTAAAGACCTAAGAAAGTAATTGAAATCTTATAACTATCAATAATGAATAAGTTTGGAGTAAGAAATATAAGAAAATCCAAAGCCATTTCATATGAGAGAGATAAATAAGAGGACATATGAATGGGAGGATATAAAATAAAAACTAACGTTAGGATAAATAACAAGAAATCAAAATGTACCTGTATGCCACAAGACAAAAAGTGAACTGACCAATATGTCTTGACAAGTTACAAATGGTCAAAGTGAAGAAAATGAGGAAATTGCTATGATATTTTTTGGATTGATTAATAATGTCAGTACACCCCTGCCAGGATAGCCAGATTTTAGAATCTCCTTTCTTTTTTTAAAAGAAAAATATTTTTATTAATTTCAGAGAGGAAGGGAGAGAGAGATAGAAACATCAGTGATGAGAGAGAATAATTGATCATCTGCCTCCTGCACGTCCCACACGGGGGATTGAGCCACCCAAGCATGTGCCCTGACTGGGAATTGAACTGTGACCTCCTGGTTCATAGGTCGATCAACCACTGAGTCGAAACCGGTTTGGCTCAGTGGATAGAGCGTCAGTCTGCGGACTGAAAGGTCCAGGTTCGATTCCGGTCAAGGGCATGTACATTGTTGCGGGCACATCCCCCGATGGGGGATGTGCAGGAGGCAGCTGGTCAATGTCTCTCTCTCATCGATGTTTCTATCTCTATCCCTTTCCCTTCCTCTCTGTGAAAAATCAATAAAATATATTTTTTTTTTAAAAATGGTGGGACTAGAATCTCCTTTCAAAGTATGTGCAGGTTGTATCACTTAGAAATACATTCAGCTTCTAGTAACACATCTGAAATAAACTTGACTTAAATATGATAAAGGCCTCTTTCTCTTTTATTAAAAAAAAAAAAAATCCAAAGGTACACACTTAAGTGCTGACATCATGGCACCATTATCATCAGGAACCAGGCTCCTTCTACCTTTCTGCTTGCTACACCATCTTTAAAACATAGCTTTTATTCTCAAAAGTCCCTCATAGTTACAAGATGATCACTGCAGCTTCAACCATCACGTCCATGATCCTGACGTCAGGAAAAATAAATGGACAAGGACCAAAGCTTGTACATCCCAACTGATTCAGCCTCCTTTACTTTTCTGGAAGTCTCACCACAACACACCTGCTTACCTCTCTTAGACCACGACCCTTCCTGCATGAGAGATTGGGAGACACAGTTGCATACCTTATTGCTACACCAAAAATATAGCAGTTTAATTACTAAGGAAGAAGGAGTGGAACTTGAGGGGGGATTGAGAGATGTCTAAAGGTGAACTTTTTAGGAAATGTAACATGTGGATTGCTGTATAAGAAAGTGCAGGTTTTAAGTCACTGTCAAAAAGAGACTGAAGCTCCACTTCATTCTTGAAGGCTTTTTGAGTTCCTTTGTGTTTTGTTTGAATGTGATCAACTCACACTGCCACTGAAGACAAGTCCGGGGACAGTGGTTGTCCACCCAAAACGTGCAAATCAACACAGAACAAGAACATAGTCAAAGGCAAAGCTAATGGGGTACTTACTGTAACAGAAGGGAAAATTAACCAAAAGTAATCGTGAACAGAAAAAAAATCACACTTATTCTCCTCAGATAAATTTGATACTATGATTTCTCTGTGATTGAATTAAAAAATTGAGATTTGGAAAATCATTTAATGAATTAGGGTTTATATACACCAAGCATATCAAACTCTCGGCCCACGGGCTGCATGCAGCCTACAATGAATATTTTTGCAGCCCAACCAAAATAACAGTATGTAAGAAACGTTTTTAATAAAAATTTTGTAACTTAATTTTTACAATATCCTGTTATACATAATTATTAATAACGAACTACAACATTCGCTAATGACTGATTACTATCATCGTGTTGCATTCATTTCCTTTACACTCCTTGGGCAGGGGCACCATTTCTCTCCACTAATACTAGCAGTGAATATTTTAACAGCCAATTGCCACATCATTAATCTTGGACTGACTTGTTTGGTGTGTGCAACAGGAAATATTTCGCTTTCGGAGAACAAGAAAAATAGGTTTATTTGCATTATGCTTATTAATTTGTGCAGTTATTCAGTGTCTGGTAAGTTTATGTTCAAGAAAAAATATTAATTTTTATTAAAATATTCTATTATTTTATGTTAATGATTACTCATTTATTTCAGCCCTTTGTATTCAGCATGTCTCTATCAAAACAAACCTATGTTTCTATGAAAATTGAAGCTTGTGTTTTTTTTGTGGCTCTCATAAACTTAAACCTTGTCTATTTGACCCATGTTAGCCTTTGAGTTTGACATGCTTGATATACACCAATAGTATGAATACCAATTTTATTTTTGCTTGCTGTTTTTCTCCTTTTTATACTGGCCTTCCTGTCTCCAATCTCCTCATTCTACCACCAGTTAATTTTCCTTAAGCAATAAATCTGATCATCTCACTCACCTGCTTAAAAACTCCTGTTACTTCCCTGTTGAGTAAATAATAAAATCCAAACCCAACTTGGCAACAAAAGCCCTTTATAGGCCCTAGCTGACTTTCTTCTTGAGCTATATACCCTCACACCTGCTACGATGAACATTCAGACTGTAATACCCTTGCACATATTATTCATTGTCTTTGCTTCTATGTTCTTCCCCCATCCTAATCTTTGTCCGCCCATTCCTATCTACCCTGAGTTTGAGAGGTTGCCTCCTTGGGTAAAGCTTTCAGTGACAAACTCGCTGCCCTGGGCAGCTACCCACACTCTCACAGCTTTCTTCAGATCTCTAAATATCTGTCACTTCCCTCAGATTAGGAACAGGGACCACTTTTTATTTCCTCTTAACTCCAGTGCCCAACAAGGTGCCTGACACACAGTGGGCAGTAGATGGCTAAGCAAACATGAGGTTTTTCATGCTGTAAATCACTTTCCACCATGTTTCTAAGAGCTTCAGGGCAACTCCCCATAGCTTAACGCCAAGAGGCCCATTGTCCTCACTCAGGAGGACCAAGAAGTAGAAAATCAGAGTTTAAGACCACACCAAGCATTTCCATAGAACAAGTTGGTATCTTTAGGAGGTAACACTCTGGGATACATCCCTAGGAGCCATTTGTCAAAAATATTCCCCATGGATGTCTCAAAGCAAAACGATGAGGGCAAGGGGCGCAAAAATGTTTCCCTTCCTCTTCCATGGATCATCACAGATTAGAGGGAGAGAATGAGAGAGGAAGAGCAGAGCAAACAACTGGCATCTGCCCAGACCTCCTACTACTCCCTGCTACGTAGGAAACCATCCAGCCAATTCTTTGCCTCTTTCACATTAATCTTGCTATCTGAGTCTTTCTACTGCTAACCAAAAATAGAAAGGAAAATTTGGTTTGTGCCAAAAGTAAAAATGATGTGATTTTACTAGGATATTTACTTTATCTAGATAAACATCTATCTTGTCAATATTAATGCCTTTATTACAGTAAGTATCCTATATAATAAAAGGCTAATATGCAAATCGACTGAACAGCAGAACGACTGGTTGCTATGACATGCACTGACCACCAGGGGGCAGATGCTCAATGCAGGAGCTGTCCCCTGGTGGTCAGTGCTCCCACAGGGGGAGCACCACTCAGCCAGAAGCCGGACTCATGGCTGGCTAGCGCAGCAGCGGTGGTGGGAGCCTCTCCCGCCTCCGTGGCAATGCTAAGGATGTCCAACTGATGGCTTAGGCCCACTCCAGCAGGCCTAAGCCATCAGTTGGACATCCCCTAAGGGCTCCCAGACTGCGAGAGGGTGCAGTCCAGGCTGAGGGATCCCCCCCACACTCCGAGTGCACAAATTTCGTGCACCAGGCCTCTAGTTATTTATGTTGTGCTTGCAACTAAGAATAATTCAGGGTTCCTACTGTCTCTGTAACCAGAAACATCCAACAAGTCAATTCAGTTTTTTCCTCAAATTTTTTAAAAATATTCTCAGAATAAGATGGCTTATCTTTCCAATGTTATAAATTTAAATTATCTGGAGTTTATTTTCCTTTCTTCAGCTTTTACTCTAATGTTTAGTATCTGAAGATTCTAGCCCCAGAGTTAGATCAGCCTGGAATATTTCCAATTTCTTGAACTCTCAGTTCTGGCCTGATTCCTGCCCCCCTGGGAAATATAATGCTGCTTCTGGAATCTTTCTAAACCACACAAGGACTGTTGTGTAAGGACATTTCAGTGATCTGAGATTATGACTCAGAGCTTTTGAAAGTCAGTTCCAGTATCTGTTCTTACATTGCCTCTTAGTCAGGGTTTAGGCTCCCCAGTTTTCCCCCACTTCCAACAATTGATGAGAAAATAACATTTGCAAATATAATGCTAGATTATAACAAGATAATTTTATAGAAGACTATATATATCCTATATAATAAAGAGCTAATATGCTAATTAGACCAGATGGCAAACTGACCTTCCAGAATGACCAGTGGGCGGGGCCATGGGGCTGCAAGGCAGCTGGGGCCATGAGGCAGCAGGGGCTGTGAGGGCCGAGCCCCTTGCATGAATTTCATGCATCGGGCCTCTAATATATATATATATTTGGGGAAATGAGGGTTAATGAATATTTGGCAGTCATTTGGGATCTAACCCAATATTAACTGAGTATATGCCAAGCAATTTCACATATATTCTCCCATTTAATCTTTAAAGTAACCCTGTGGCATCGACATTAATTATATCCACATTAAAAGAGAAAACTGAGGCTCTGAAGGAGTTAATCCACTCCAAGGATCCCACTGATAGTGAGTGCCACAGAATTTGAACTGAGGTCCTTTGACTCCTGGTTCAGAATTCTTTTCACTGCACCACTCTGTTGAAAAGACTAGTACATCCCATGGTTGAAAACTTGTCACCCATTATCTATGAATCGCTTTTTAAAAATAATTCTTACTAAAATATATTTTATTTTAGTACAATCCCAAAAGATTACTGTGTCTAGAGAAATGGAACTGAGAGGCTACCCCTATTCTTAGGATAGCCTCACTTGAGCAGGAACTGAAAAAGGTGGAATTTGTAGAGACTTCCTAGGCTCCTTTACAAACAGGAATAAACCCCTATCTAATGCAGACTACTCAATGCCCCCCTCCTTTTGGACTAAATGGGGCCCTTTTACAGAGGAAGCTGCTAATATGGCATCAAGCTATTAATGGGAAAAGCATTTACTTTAGATTAAGAACAGTGTAAAGTAGAGAGGGGGCTCTCTATGACTGGCTATTAGGGATGTTAATTAAATATTTATAATGTCTAAATTAGCATAGTGAAAGCTCAATTCATCAATTTGTTCTGGTCTGTTTGTGAGGGGGAAAAATAACTCCAAATGCCCCTGAAGAAAGATGCTTATGTGAGTCAATAGGAAGATGACTGAACAATTTATTATGATTGTGGTAAACTTTTTATTTTGATTTTATTTAAAGGTACTTGTTGCAGCACCTTACTTTAAAGATCATTTACCACAGTCAATATACTAGAGGTCTATGCATTATTCATTGTTATCCAATGAAAAATTTGCTAAGGTGCTTCAATTCTGAATGTCTGATTGATTCATTGATTTGATAGTTACTTCCAAAAAGTAGGGACTAGGTTTAACGTTGAGAACTGGGGCTGGAAGCCAGAAGCCCTGGGTCCTTCTATTACTCACTAGCCTGCTGAAGGACCTAGTTGTCCATGCCTTGAAATGATATCTTGCTTTCAAGCTTCATGGTTAATAATTGAGAGGAATAGTTGGATCTTCTACTGAAAACTGCTATGTGACTGCTTCTCCCTCTGTCTAGTATAGGGAAGCCAAAACTACTACCAACTAAATGTCCACAGCCTGTGGATGCTCAATGAATGTATTTTATGAATTCCATTGGTTAAGAAAAATGTGTTACCTCATTTTATTATGGGAAAATCCCAGAAGGGAAAGACCAACTCTCCAACCTATCTTCAACTGCAGATGAGGCTGACTGCAATGTGACTTTTCATCACCAACACATTTAATGGAGTTGTCTGTAGCTGGATACTCATCACCTCTCATACACATTTGGGCAAATTTAATTATGGGAGGAAAATCTGGAATTTTTTTACAAACCCACTCTTCCCACATTGGCCCATTAGTTCCATAATCATATTTAGTAATGTACTCTTCCCCAAAACTAAAAATGTTTTAAATAAAACTTTTGGTGGGTGGGAAGAGCTCAACCAAAGAATTTGTATGCATATATGCATAACCCACGGAAAGACATTAGGATGGTGAAGACCTAGGGGTGGGGATGGGCTAGAAGAGGTCATGGGGTGGGGGGAAAGAGGGACATGTTATACTTTCAACAATAAAGATTTTTTAAAATATCAAAATAAAACTTTTGCCCTGACCATGTTGCTCAGTGGTTGGAGCACCAGCCATCCACCGAAGGGTCGTGGGTTCAATTTCTGGTCAAAGGCTGATACCTGGGTTGCAGGTTTGATCAGGCCTGGTCAGGCACCTATGGGAAGCAATCCATCAATGTGTCTCTCTCACATCAATATCTCTCTCTCTCTCTCTCTCTCTCTTCTCTCTCTTTTTCTATCTTTCTCTCCCCATCCCTTCCTCCCTTCCATTCTCTGTAAAAATCAATGGGAAAAAATATCCTAGGCTGAGGTTTAACAAAAACAACAACAACAACAATAATAATAATAATAATAAAACTTTTTAAAGACCTTTTTGTTTAGTCTATAATTAACTGTTCTTCTCTTGTTAAGTTTTCTCCTACGGAGAAGTGAACAGAAATATAGTTTTATCCCTCATTATATGGGTACATCTGATCTCCCTTCTCTATCTTTCCTCCTTCCCTAGAGGGAGGGCTGGTATGAAAGGGTTAAAGGTTCTCTGGTCAAAATGACCCAACAGAAGGAGCCCGGCCCTGAGCTGAAATCTAAGTGCTAATGACCGCTGCCCTTCACCCCGCTGCTGTCCACCGGCCAGACCTGCGGCCGGGCGGGGGCCGGGACTGGGAGAGGGCACAATGTTCTGCATTTAACATTTGAACTTCTCCTATCCGAGGCAGCAGGCCGTTTTGTCCTGGGGTCGCTGACCCTGGCTCCCCCATCAGCTGCCCTGAAACCTTAATTGAATGACAGATGGTCATCTTCGGGGGGCGCCAGAAGCTGCTGGCTGCCCGCCGCGCGGGGGGCTGCGGCCCCAGGCCCCAGCGGTCCTGCCCCGGCTCTGCCAGCGAGGGGCGGCGGCGGGGTCTGTGGGCCTCGGCCACGCGCGCAGCCCGCACTGCGAGAGGAAACCAGATCCCAGCGCCTCTGCCAGCCTCCCGGGTCCAGCGCCCGACGCAGGCCTGTGGCTCCGTGTCCCCTGGGCATCCACGAGCCCAGACCGGCCTCGGGCCCTGGTAGGCGGCTGAAGACGGACAAAGCTTCTCGCCTTCTACGCCGGAAGGTCCAGGGTCCAGCATCCTCGGCCCCCGAGCGTCGAGGTCTGAGGCCTGCACGGCCCCCATTTGCCCATCCCCGCCGCACGTCGCCTGCCCCGAGTAGCCCAGAGCGCCTTCGCGGGACCGCCGTTCCCGGCGGGAAGCCTTGGGAGCCTCGTGGTCCCCAGGCTAATGCACGCGCTCTGCGGTCGCAAAAACACCCCACTGTGGGGAGACTTCTGGAGGGTAAAAGGCGCCCCAAAAGGCGCCCGGAGGCATCGCTGCCTCAGCCGCCCGCCAGCACTCTAGCGTCCTATTCTTTAACATAAAAGCTGCGAGCCCTACAATTACTGGGATTACAGAGAGCGGGTATTGATCTGCAGCCCGCATTGTAGAATCATCAAGCAGGCGGGCGAAGGCAGACATCGCCGCCCCCGCCCTTCGCCGCAGCCTAGTCCTGCAAAGCGCTAAAAAAAAAAAAAAAAAAATACCGTTTCTAAATGTTTTATTTCAGACGCACCACCAACACCTGCTGCAAAGAATGACACACACCCCGCCCGAGAGGCCGTACCTCCTCCCCTCCGCCCGTGGGCCTCAGGCCCGAGTCAGCTACGCCGCCACCTTCGACCTTTTGTGTGTGTGTGCGTGTTGGTGGTGGTGGTTTTTTTTTTTTTTCCTTTTTTTTTTTTAATTACTGAGGGAAAATATACACATAAGCAAAAGAAAAAAAGAAAAGCCTCCCGGGCAGGCGCGAGCAGGGGTGAGGAGGGAGGCGAAGGCGGTAATGCAACCCTAATGCACAGATAGCTGACATCAACTTCCGTCAGGCAGCTCCTAGAGATCGAACCTTTCGATTGTAACTGGGACAATTTGCATAGTGATTCCCTTTCAGAGCTTTCCCGGGTCCATAACGAGCCCAGGCAGCTATTCAAATGCAAGTTGCAACCCCAAATGCAAGGCTGGCCTGACCAAAAAGAGCCGTCCGGCGCCGGCGCCTGGGCCAGCGAGACCCACGCTCCGGCTCTCGTCTTTCCCTTTCTCCTTTCTTCTCTTTTTCTTCTCTCGTTCCTGATTTAGCCGGGAGCTGTTTATTTATGGCTGCAAATGTGTGCGAGCAAGAGAGAGGGAGCATTGATCTTTGCTTGGACTTAAAGATGGAGCCGAAGGCGCTGAAGGGAATTTGGGTCTGTGCGTCTGGCTCAGACCCTGGGCGCCGAAGGGGGCTGCTTGGCACAGAGCCCGAGATCGCTCTTCCCTGCGCCCCTCACCTCGCGACCTTGCAGGAATCCGCGGGCCCGGAGGGGCCTGGCTGACCCACCTGCCCCGGGCTGCCGAGAAAGGCTTCACGGAGGGGGCCATCCCGTCCCTGTCTTTAGAATGAGCGCCATAAAAGGTATCACCCGCGACGTGTGCGGATTACTTTCTCTTACTGCGCCTTGAGCGTGGGGGGTCAGGGGCTACAGGTTAGGAGGGGGGAGGGGGCATGAGGGCTTTTGAAATTAGGGTCCCCGTTTGCGGTTTATTTCTCATTTGAAATCATGCAGATTGACTCTCCTTTTCCCTCCCTCCTAGGGGGCAAATCCTCAAACGGAAACCTGACCGCTTGTCACCGATGCAACTTGCCATGAAATCCGCTAATGCGCTGCGACTCGCCCACTGGGGTAAGCCCGTCTCGCAGGCGCAGGCCGGGAGTGGGGGGAGGTGGTCAGCCAGGGCAGGGGCCCCACCAGCCCGGCCACGCTGGCCCACGGCTGAGCTCGTTCCACGCAAACGGGGAGGGAGCAGAGGGCGGAGGGCAGCGGCGGCGTCACAGCCCGAGAGCCCAGCGGGGGCGCCACCCTCCCAGCCTGCATCCCAGCCAGGGCCACTAACAGATCCTCCTTGTCGAGTTCAAAGTAGCAAATGAGGGCAGGGAGGAGGCCTCCCCAACGGGGTGTAAATATCCGGGTGCGCCCAGCGCAGCGGCCGTGGCGAGAACGGGCCCGCGGTTTGCGCGCGGCTCTCCCGCTAAAGCAGCGTGCGGCGCCGCACACACACCTGCGCTCGCGCGAGTTGTACCAGTGGAGCCGGCCACACTCCCTCACCCGGGAAATCCCCCCATTGGAACTTGTCTACACTTTCCTGGGCTGGTTCCCGCTCTCTAAATCTCCCAGGTTGCTGGCTGTCTCTCCGGATCCGCCCAAACATGCTAAAGATGACCACAGTCCGCTGTCCGTGCAGCACTGACCGGTATCGGTGGCACAACCAGATCCTCTGGTCAGACTGACAGAAAGCGGCGGGTGGATTAATGCGTGTCTTTTTTGTTGTTGTTTTTTTAAGTGGTGAGAAAATGTAGGCTTCTTAAGCCTACAGAAACACCCAAACATATTTCCCAATGTTCTTTGCTTATTTGGTTCGGTGCCAGAAGCTATCTGGCTGTAAGCTATTTCGCTGCTCCTGTTTTATGCAGAGCACTCGGGATATTTTCTCATTTTTTAAAGTCTCGGTATCAAAATAAATATGTATAGAATGCTTCTCTGGTGGTTTTACACTCGGTTTCTTAGGGACCAGATCTGTAGGGGAGGGTTTGGGGATTGAATGATGAGGAAAGCAGTACAAATAAACCCAATGCAAATTGGGGGAAAAAATTTGAACTGACTAAATGATTATGAAAGAAGATGAGAGAATTAACTAATCTGGAAAGAGCACGTTTAAGGTCTGAATTTTCTAATGTACTGGCCACACATAACAGATCAAAAGGAATTAAATCTATTTCTTTGCCTGTGTATGCATAACCAAAGAGCACAGGCCCTCCTGAGTGTCTCAGCCAAGTGTACATTTAGAGGCGTTCAAAGGACAATTCAGCTTTAGGATGTTTCCCTTTTTTGTAAACGACAACCAACTAGATGACCTTTAGTTCTGATGAAAAACAATTTAAAATTTATTTATGGCTGTAGGGAAAAAAAAAGAAGAAATTAAAAACCCTGATAGTTAAATTGTCACTGGTTTCTAATGGGTTAATGTTGATGTAAATAACCTACTTGCCTTTGAGCTGGGAGGGAGGCAGGTAGAGGCCTGGTGGCCAGAAGCTGCAGTCTGAGAGTGACAGAGCTTTGTGGGTTTGAGGGGGCACGGGGAGGCTCTGAATCTAGCTTTGGGTTTGTTGCATCCCTCTTGCTCTTAAAACAGTAACTCAAGATGTAAGTAAAAGTGTTTTCATTTTTTATTGATCCTGCTAACATCTTTCATTATCCAGCATGTAGCCACAGCAAATTATTGCTCATTTGATACCGAGAGTTCTATTGACCATCACATTCATTCGAGAGAGAATTCTAACTACTTGGCTGCTCTGTAGTCTGTCAGAGCTGAGGCTGAGGATATTCTCAGCTAAAAACAAAACAAATTGAACCCTCTGCCTCCAGGAATTGATGGAGATGTGTTCATTACATTGGGCCACGTGAACATGCATAGAAATCTGCTTTTTACTCCGCTGGCCTTGCCCCCATTCACGTGAAAGGTCGACCCCTTTGGAAGAGATCTGCCTACTTGGAGAGCTGGGCTTCGTTTGTCTCTTCTAGATTGCTTCTGGCAACTTCTTTCCAGCTCTGGCCTGGGTTTGGGCAACAGAAATGATAACTACACCAGTTTGATAACCACATCAGGTCATTTCTGTAATGATACTTACAGAAATCATTAGACACCCCTTCCCCCATCTCAAATAACCACAAATGATTTTATACTCTCAACATAATTTCCTAAATTAACCCGCCCCCCACCCGAGTCCCCGGGTCATCAGAGAGGGCTACATAGAGGAGGAGGGAGCTCTGAGATCTGCTTCTGTTCTCTCTTGGGTGGGCAATGGGCGGTCAGCGGGAAAGGAGAGACTAGGCGACTCAGGGACTCAGGACCGACCGAGCCAGCAGCAGTGCTGGGAAGAGGCCGGGCCTAGTGAAGCCCTGACCTTTGACCCTCGGACTGAGCTGCTTGGGGCGAAAGGCTAGAGAGGGAGGCCGGTAGGGGGAAGAGGCTGGAGAGAGGGACCGGAGAGGAAGGGAGAGGCCGGGTTTGTTCCCCAGAAAGCTGGTGGCTGGATCTGCCTTTATGCAGAAAGGAGCCTGAGCTGCCCCCTCCCAGAAGCGGGGCCACCCAACGCCCCAGCCCACAGGCTGCCTTCCTCCACCCCAAGGCGACCTCCTCCAGCCGGCCTGTCCGGAACCGCGCGCCCTCGCCGCCTCCCGTCGGCGTCCGGGCAGGTTGCACCGACGCGAGGGTGCTCTGGCCCGGCACCGGCACCGCAAAGACGTGGAGCCGAACGTGGGCGGCTGAGCTGGCGTGGAGGCCTGTCCGATTTTCAAGTAATAAGGGCATCCACGCCCGCTTCTCCTGAAAGTCCTCGGCCCAAGAGAAGGCGTCGGAGGAGCCGTGCCCCGGGGACTCCGTGGAGGAGATGGTTTGTTTGGATTCATTTTCGCAACCACCAGGAGATAAGCCCCCTCCGGTCCAGCATAAAAGGAGGACCCATTCACGTCTTTAACAAGCGAGTCTGAGGCGCGTGAACGGGCGAAATGGCGCCGGTTCCCAACGGGAAGGCGCGCGTAGGGGTTCCGAGGGACCCGGCCCGCTAGTTGTTCCCCTAACGATGCGCGCGAAGCTGTTGGCGCTCGCTCGTGGGCCGCGCGCCGCGAACCCTCGAGCGTTTGGGAGCTACCGTGTTCTAGAACGAGGCGGTGAACGGCGGGGAGCGCGTCCTGCGTTCGCTGGGCTCTCACCGAAGAGCAGCAGTGGAGATGGAGGGTAGACTCTAACTCGGCTTTGGGGGGTGAGGGGGTGCGGGAGGGTAGTTTAAGACGAGATTCACACGGTGCCTGTTTGTTTGGTTTGGTTGGTTGGTTTTCCTTTTTGTTTTTAACATAGATACATAACCCCTGCGTTGGTGTCACCAGCGCGTGCCCCTATACAGCCTTATCCACCGGCCGTCACATTTGGAGAATCCAGCCCACGGAGGTTTCGGAGCCCCTTGATCCCGGTCAAGCATCCGACACGCGCTCAAACGAGGCAGTGCTTCGGAGGATCGAAGACCCAGGGTGGCTGAATGGGGGCCCAGGGGGCCACACCTGCGTGAGCCAGGAAGGCACCCACTAAAGCAGAGTCATCCTGAGAATTCCTTTTGAGAACAAGACCTGCGAGCTGGGAACGTTAAAGATGGGGCTCGGGACAGGCAGCCAGCATTTCTCTGGAAGCAGCAGAACCGAGAACCACCCAGCTGGACCGCGTGGCTGAAGACTGGGGATTAGGAAATGTATTCTGCAACACGCAACAGCGCGCATCTCCTCCCACGGTGGGACGAACTGGGGGGGGGGGGGGGGTAGTGGGGGCATGGAGTGGCCACTGCTTTCCAGCTGCCCTTTCGGCCTCCTCCAGGTTTTGCCAGGCAAATGAAACGAGCAGAACTCGATAGTAAATTATTTTGTTCAGCCTCCTGTCTTTTTATGAAAATAAAAGGCAACACTTTGTCATTTTTAATCATATAAACAGACAATAAACCTAATTTCGATATTGATTTTTTCCCCAGAATCAAGTGATTGTGTACCGTGTCTGTTGTGTCTCCTCTCGGAGGAAGGGCCTCTGCTGGCACATTGTGTAGCTTTATGGCTGTGTCTACATCGGCGCTCCCCTGAAACAGGCACTGTAGTTGATTGTAGACTTTAAAGCTGGGTAGCTGACAGGGGGCTCTTGCTGGGTGGCAGGAGATTTTATTTCTGCCAACTTGTCTAGATAATGGTTTCAACTGGGCCACCTCTGGTGCCCTAGAATAGATGTAAGGCTCGGCAGGTGCTTTTAGGAACTGTGGCCTCAGCGATTCACTTGGTTTAATTTTTTTTTCAGAATAAAGTCAAATAAAAATAAGCCAACTCAAAAATCTTGGTGATGTTGGGTGGGGGGCTGATGGGGAGCCTCAGCGAGAGGGGGACACTCTCGGACACTCTCCCGGTTTCCCCCAACCTGAGCCCCAGGCTCCAGAAAGGGGCCAGACCCTGAGCGGTGGGACGCCCACCGCGGCAAAGGCCCAACAGAGTGGTGTTGGTTACAGTGAAAGGGCCCAGAGGCACCCGTCTCCCTCCACATTCTGGTGTTCATTTGCCTCTTTTTCAAAAGTAAAATCATTTTATATCAATGCCAAATGGAGTTTGCACTTTTTATATGCTACGTCTCAAGGAGCAGAGAGGTCGGCCAGGCCTCCACCTACCTATAGAAGGAAGAGAAGGAGGGAGGGAATGGGGGAGGAGATGTTAGGGGGAAGGGGGAGAGAAGAAGTGGAGAGAAAGAACGGGAGGGAGGAGAAGAGGAAAGAGAAAATAAGAAATGAGAGGGGGAAGAACAAATGGAAGGAGGAAAAGAAAAGGGAAAGGAGAAGTGAAAAGAATGATGAAAGAGATGAAGGGAAAGAAGGAGGAAAAGCAGATTTTAATAAAGAAAATATGTAATATTACCCATCCTTTGGAGGAAAACTGTGATTGATGGCCCTGGTAGACTACCTGGGCCTTTTACTGTGGCTGCAGGCGCCTTCTCCTCCCCCTGAAATGCAGAACAAATGGCAGTCCTAAGCATAAATTAAAAGCCCCCCAACTTCCTACTCCAATCCAAAAGACTAGACTCGGCGACCTGACCTGGAAGTCCCGCGGGCACCCACCCGCTAACCTAGCATCACCTGGCCTCAACTCCTCGCCTGCCTCCTGGGGCCAAGGGTCCTGGCTGCGGGGAGGGGATCAAGCTACTCAGCGCCTGGCGGTGACCCTGGGGCTCTGACCTTTCCGGCTGTCCTCTAGGGTCAGTATTTAACCTTTTGTTCCTCCACCCTACTCCCCCGCCACTCAGTGGCCCTCGGCAAGTGAGAAAAGGAGAGTGGGTCGATATTTGAGACCATCAGGGGAGGGGGTGCGCCTGGGCGGAATTGCAAGTGGGTGCAGCCCAAACCAGCGCGCTCATTTTCTCCGCAGGCGGGGAAACTGAGTCTCAAGGATCCCACACTTGCCAGGCGCTGGCAGGCAAAGCCCAATTAAACCCTGGTAAAGTCCTAACTAAGGCACGAAGGAGAAAAGTGAGCATCTTTCCCAGTTTTTCTGTCCTGCTTAGAGCAGTTTTTCTTCATCCAAAACCCCACCTCCAAAAACCAGCTACCCGTTTACATTTTGGGGCTCCCGAGAACCTGGGCCAGATGGGTGGGAGGCAACAGTGCAGAGCCAGATCTGTGTCCCGCTCAAGCCCCAAGCATTTGACTCCTCTCGGGAGCGGGTGCCAAGAGCATTAGGGAAGCGATGGAGCCAAAGGCTGCAGGGACCGCTGACGGACTCACTCCTCCGCACAGCAAGGACTAGCCTCCAGCTGCCCCATTCCACCAACGTCCAAAAGCCCCACCGCGTCGCCCCCAGGGGCTCTCCCGCAGGGGACTGGGGAAGGCGGCAGCAAACCGGAGGCTGCCCGGGCTGGGGGGAGCGCCCCCCCTCCCTGCCCCCCAGCTCCCAGCCGCTTGGGGTTTTCGCGGTCTCCCCAGCTGGAGCCAGGGCCGCCAGGAGCCGAGCGTTAGGTTCAAATGCATCAAGGCTCTGAAGTCATTTATCCGGTTTCATAAATAATTTTCTTATTACACTTAAGCCCGTGTCCTGCCCCCTTCCCGTTTTTATTGCGGGGTTTCAGCGGCAAAAAGTTTCTAAGTCGGGTGGGCCCTTGTTTTCCTTTCTCCATCATTAACATCATTAATATAAGCTATCAATAACCCTGTCGTTCGAAGCCGAGTTTCACGGTATTGATCCACGCGGCTATTCATCTCTGCCATGCAAGACACGGAATAATTTTCGCATTACAGTAGCTTGGATTTGCTTTTAATTCATATTTAAAGCTGCAACCGGCTCAGTGGAGCGCTCTGCGAAAGACTAGAGGCGCCTAATTAATAATAAGTTAGAAACGAAGGAAGGCACCAGCGAATAAATAATTAATACAGACATCTATGTCTCTTTGAATATTGCTCCTTTAAAAATTTAGACTTACCAGGACCATACTGTAAGTCTGCAATTTATATTGCGGGGATGATTTAAGAAAGCTATTTTTTTTCCTTGAAATACAATACTAAATTATTTACAGTGTTTTGCAAACCTAACTTCCTTCATTAGCCAGCCCCTCTGGTTTGTTTTTTCCAGGTGGAAAACACCAATTTTAAAAAAATAAGAAGAAGAATCATAATAAATTCCCTACAAGAACCGAGGGCTGCAATTAGCTTCAGGCGGCGAAGGTGAGGAGGATTGGCAGGGAGGGTTCCCCAGCTCTGGGCGGGGCTGGGGGCTGCCATATAGGGGTTTTATTGGAGAGGGAACACAAAATCCAAAGTCGCTGAGCAGTGACTTTGGGTACCCACTGGTGCATAAAGGGACAGAATTTAAGGTAAATCCTTGGAATCCTCAAAGGGCTTTGGGGAGAGAGGAGGCTTGGATTTTAAGGGTTCCAGGTTCCCCCCAATGGCAAAAAAAAAATTAAATCAAGATTTTTAGAGAAGGCTATTGAAAGTCAGGACTGAATTCCAGGCGAGCCAGGAGCTCCAGTGGGATAGGAGAAATAACAAAATTCAAGTGGGTAGAAGTGACTGAAAATCTGACGAGGTTTTTGTATGAGAGAGACTAGGATTTGTTTGCAATATTGTTAGCAATATTGATTTTTTTGTTACTTTGGATTAATGTATGTTAAACAGGAAAATACAGACGTTAGTCAAGTACATTGTAATCATCTATTGTTGAGAGCCAAGTCTCTCAGGTGAGTGCCTGAGACCTGGCGCTGGGAGGCAGTTCCAGGGGCCTTTGAGACCCTCCAGGCTCAGGTTGGGGCCCCCGGAGCTCCCCGTGTCCGGCAGTGGTGAAGGGGGAGGGCTTCACCTCCAGCTCATTCTCTCTCCCCGCCTTTAGAGTTGCAGCTGGTATGTATCCAACCCACTACCCAGATGTGTCAGGCTCGGCCTCTCTGCTGGGTTAAATGATGGAAGAAATTGAGGAGTGGAGGTGTTCTTGGCCAAAATTCTCACTGCGCCCACCCATCGTCCCCACAGCCTCCCAGCCCTGCTTCCAGGTCTCTTGGGTCTGACCGCCATCCCTACAACCCTCTTGGGGCTCCCACATCCCAGTCCTGGTGGCCTGAGACCCCGAGGGTGCACAACTAGCGCCTCTACACAAATACGTGCACACACGTAGAGGTGCACCCCCCGCAGCCTGAAAAAAAGGCACGAGGTGGGGAGGGAGACACAGGAGCATCTACTCACGAGCTCCTGGGGCCCTCCCGACCCCTAGATCTTGGGCGCGGGCCCTGGCCCAGAGAAGTGTGCCTCAGAGGTAACACAATCCTCAAACATCGGTCTCCAGGGATTCCACCTTCCGCGGCGAGGCGCGGACTCCTGGCCCAGGCTTCAGGGGTTGGGGGCCAAGGCCACACTCAGCTTTCATCTCAGCCCCAATCCGCGCGCCACGTCACCACACAAATGGGGCAAGACCCTGTGAGGCACGCAGCCCACCGCGCTGGTAAAGGTCTTTTCCCAGCGGAGCGGCACCGAGGCTAAAGGGCAGCACGGGCCACTGAGGTCTTGGGTGGTTCAGGAGGGTGCGAGGGGGTGAGCATCAGACTTAGAGGGCGAGGGTCCCGGGGAAAAGGCTTCTGGGCGCTCGAGGACTCCATGGTCCTGCGTCCTGCGCGGGGAAGGCGCTGGGGCCAAAGGGCAGGCAGGCGCGCTCGCACAGAGCCCCAAGGGTCTCCCCGACCCCCGGAGGCTGTCAGCCACGCGAGTGAAGGGATGAAGAGGCCGAGACAAGCACCGCGGACAGGGCAGGGTGGGCAAGGAAACAAGGGAAAGTGTACTAAGTGTAAAGAGGAAAGGAAAGACGGAAGGAAGGAAGGAGGAGGCGAGGCCCGAAGGAAACAAAAGGCCAGCGGGCCGCGCAGGCCTGGAGGGAGGCGCAGGCAAGGGGTGGGGAGCCCAGAACACCGGCGTTTCATTTTTAAATCATCTAGGTGTCCGCGTGTCAAATAAAGACAAGGGCGGTAACGATTATTCTGTTAAATCTATGGTACTTGACTGCGCAAACACTAATTGATTAGACACCAAAATGATTTGTTTAAAGAGTTTTCCTTCCCAAGTGCAGCTGCTCTCGTCATCCTGCGGGGCTGTGGAGGAGTTTGCGCCGCTGGGCCGCAGAGCCCCAGTGGGCCCCGGGGTGGGGTGGGTGGTGCAACTGGTCCTGTCCGCCGCCGCCGGAGGCTCGGGGCTGGGCTGCAACCCGTGACTTGCGTCCTTCCTTCCTGTCCTACAAGGCCCGGGATGGTGCATCTGGAGACCATCATGAGCCCACTTTGGTCTCCCACCGCCCTCTTTGCTCTGAGTTTCCCCACCTCGGAGTAGACCTGCACCAGCAAGAGGGCCCCTTGCCCTGTCCTCCTAGCCCCGAACCCTGGCACTCTACCCTTGCACCTCCTAACCTACATTCTAGGCACCAGAAGAGGATCCTTAACCACCGCCTCAAACCTGGAAAATCCGTCACTTACCCCACCCCTGGGAGTCCCGACAGACCTCCTTTGCAATGTACTTCAACGATATAAAGATCAAAGAAAGAAAAATCCACTGAAAGTTTTTTTGAGAAAGGCCAACTCCCCCAGAATCCAACTGGCTGAGGAAAGCAGCGTGGGGTTCTGCAGCTGGAGCATCACCAGGGAGCCGTGGACCCCTCCACAATATTAGGACACTCCTCCCTTCAGCGCCTTGAAAAGTCCTCATTGAAATTGGGACCACAAGATCAGATTTAAACCCAAGAGAGCTACTTCTAGTTTATCCGATGGCCCAAGAGGTAAAGTAGCTGGAGATGCTCACAAGGGGTCGGAGTTCCTGGCGGCGTGGTCCAAATCGCAGCGTCAACTGGAGATGGCACCAGCTGTGAAGAGCCCTTCACCAGAGCACCTTCTCTTTGGATTTGGAGAGGGTGTGTAGGCGATAAAACAAAGGAGAGTGCAAAAACACAGTATAAATTATACATATTGTCATGGGCAAAACCCTTAATTTAGGTTAAAGAAGGGAAAAAACTGAACTGATGAATTAAAAACTATATGCTAAATAGAAGATCAAAGATTGATGAAGAGGGCTAAAAATAATTGGTTACCCTTTCCTTGGCCTCCAGAGAGTACGGAGAAGTCATTGATTAGTTTTTTAAATGGTTTTCAATGTGAATCACCAGACCACCCCCTTCTGAATTTCTCGGTGTTCTATTCTAAGCCAACAGCAATTTTCTGAATTAAATTTCTCCAGAGGTGGGAGGAAGACAAGAGAGCCTGGCAGAAAACACCACCAAATCCTTCACTCCGTAGTTATCAAGTTGTGGCCAGTATACTGTTGCCAGACACCAAAGAAATGGTTCCTCGCCAGGAGTTTAATTCTAGACTTGCTTCAAGCATCAGAAACACTGGTGAGTTACCTTCTGAAACTCTGGCCTTGGAGTCAGCCTCTTACTGGAACTTGGCTGGGGGGACCTGCCCTGACTCCCAGGCTTGCTGTTTATGTGGTCAACAAATGGGAAGTAAACATTTGATGTCTCAGAGGGGCTAGAAAACTGGGACGGGGCCATCTGGTAGCTCTCTACTACTCACAAAGAAAGCTAAAGCAGGAGCTTGAAACTGAAGGAAGTTTTCAGAAAAGCTTGTGTGGCCAGCATTTGGAGGAATGGACTTATATTCATTCTCTTTTCTAAGTTTAATGGGGTCACCTGGCAAACTCTAGCCTCCACATGGGAAAGATTTTACCTGTCCAATCACCATCATCACCACCACCCCAATATTTACAAAATAAGCAGTCTGAAATCCTTGTTTCCACACTGAAAATATTACCAGCAACAAGCATCTAGTTAATAGTCTTATTTCCCTTTTTCTTAAATATATACATGCATGTAATTTTGTGATGATGATTGACACTATTTATTTTTATTTTTATTTTTTTAGTTCTCTGTAACTACTCAAAATCTAACCAGTTGCCAATAAGCCCTCCTCTCAAACTTCTTGGCTGTCATAAAGAATCCTGTAGCATACTATACTACACTTGACCAACCAAGTAGTTTCAAGGAACTTCTCCTTGGGTTTTAATTGTTTCATTCCCCCATAGTGCACCTGATGGGTGCCAGGTATTCTGCTGAGCACTGGAAGGGGGAAGGGAGGAGAGAGACAAAATGACAAAAAGCTTTCTCAGCAGTTGGCAATCTGTCTAGCCTCTCTCTCTCTCTCTCTCATCTTAATCTGGCCTAAGGGAATCCACCCCTTTCCTTAATAGAGGAAATTTTCCCAAGAAGTCAAACAGGAAAACCATGGTTAAATATAATGGCATGAAAATAGCCAAGAAAGATTAGGGAGATTTTCAAACCAAAGTAAGTCCTGCACACATATTAGCTCAACATATATAATGCTTGTCTAAATCTTTCCTTTGACTTCTCCTCTAGGGACCAGCACTGAACCAGTCCCCCTTTTCACAAAGGGAGTAGGGGAGTTTTGCTCGCCTGATCTCAGCCCTCTTCAGGTAGCCTCTAGGGGCTCAGCCAGACGCTTCCTGAGAAGGAGCGTTTCCAGGATCAAGTCCCTAATTAGATACACAAAGAGAAAACCATGAACAATTTGTGCACTTGGTGGTGTTTACTTCTTTCTTTTAACAAACTGCCTTTTGGGAAAAGACTTGTCATACAGTCAAGTCAATAATTTCCAATGGATTAAAATATGGGGGCATGGGGAGACAATAGTTGACTAGTAGCTCAAAAGCTGCCTGCTACTTTAACCCATTGTCTGCTCTCATATGAGACCCACACACTCTATGCTATGACAAAAAAGAACAGAAGCAATAAGGAAACAAGAATGCAGCTTCCCACTAACATATTATGAGCCACTAGGCAGAAAATATACTTTATGCTTGTTTCTCTGAATAGATAAATCTAGATAAAAGTTTAAATAGAGTAATTTTGTTTTCTGAGTTCCTTTATGTCAGTGTATTTTCCCCAAAGGTCTTTTTCTCTCTGGGACCTTAAATTCCTAAATGTTCACTGTGCAAGTAGATGCTAAATCCATTGAAGTAGATTCCCATTTCCAGGGCCTCCAAAGGCATTGTTTGGACAAGATAGGAGTGTCTCTGGTGACCAAATCAGCCAGATTAACCAATTCCAGGACATGACCACTTTCAAGGAAGTCAGGTTGACTGACTGTACCCACCAGTCTTGACCTACCTGGATCATGATGTCCTGGTGGTGGCAGGAACTTAGGCAAACAGATGGGCCTGCTCATGCCTTAGCTGGTGGAAAATTCCCCCAAGGGTGGTCCTGCCCCAGCTTTTGCCTAAGGGAACCAGTCACCTCTGCTACTTCCATCCCAGCCCTGATGTCTCCTGGGGTCTGGGAGCATTTTCAGTAGAAACACCCCTGGTGGGCTCTGACCGGGTATCCCAGTAAAGGGAAGTACAATCTGAGTTTGGACCAGTGCCGGCCACACACACTTTATTCCATATCCGGGCCCAGATACCCAAGGCTTTGAGAGGCAGGCCCCCATTGTGACCACCCTTCGCCCCGGGCTGAGGCTTGGCGCTGACCCGGCCGTAACTGCCAAGAGCCTGACAATGGGCACATCTGTCCTTTCTCTGAGGGATGAAAGCACCTAAGCGGACACGGCTCTGCCTTTTGTTACAGATTTTTTTTTTTCCCTTTCCTTTGTAAATGAAAGAAAGCCGCGGCATGTGGCGGCCGGGTGTACATCCCACACTGGGGGCCTCCCCACGCGTCCCCACCAGGCCCAAGGACCAAGTTCGTTTCCAGATCGGAGCGTGATTGTGAGGAGCGGACAATTACGCCCCGAAGCTGAATTGATTTTCAAATCTGGAGGCTTCTCACGCGGACGGGAAGAGGGCGTCCCTACGGGCCAAGCAGAGACCGGAGCGCCGGGTGCACCCTGCGGGTATCAGTCCTCCCCGCAAGCAGTGGCTTCTGGGTGCCTTCCCGGGAGGGCCAAGAAGAAGTCACAGGAACGGCCTAAGCCTCGGCGGCCCACCAGCACCCAGAGGTTAACATGGGAACCCAGCAGGGCACTCCCCGCCCCCAACACACACACACACACACACACACACACACACACACACACACACACACACACGTGTCTTCGGAAGCAGACGCGCCGACTTAATTGTCCGCTGAGCCAGAGAAGGAACCAGCCGGCAGGAGACAGCCAGGTATGGCCCGGGCTGGGACTCTGGGCACCGAGCGCTCCTCTCCCACATCGTGGAAGAGGAGAGAGGGGTGGGCAGAGGATTATCAAGGAGGTCCGAGATTTCGGGGTCAACCGCCACAGAGCTGACCGAGGCCTTTAAGATATTTGTTCCCTGCGGATGGGGAAAACGTGGACTCCCAGAAGCCCTCCGGAAAGTACACCTTAGTGGGCCAGGGTGGAAGGAGTGGTGACGGCCTCAGCGTCCCGGGCAAACTGCGCCGGGAGGCAGCAGCTGGAGAGAGCGCCCGCGGCTCTTCAGCGCACCCCCCGGTAGGAAAGCCCAGCAAGTGCAGCCGGGGGCGGGGAGGGGAGCCCACCGGAGCCTGGGAGCCGAGAGGGGCGCGAGTCTCCCAGGGTTGTGGTGGCGGCCCAGGTCGCCCTGTATACTGGGCCTTCCCACGTGCGCGCCGCAAATCCGGCCACTCGGCGCCACCGGTGAGGCGCAGGACCCCCTCCGACATTTGTAAGGGGACGTCACGGGCCGCGCGCGCCGGGGCCCAGGGGGCGGGGCCGAGCCGCGCGCCTGCGCGCTGCGCCCAGCGGGCGTGAGGGCGGGCCGCGGCGGTGGCGGCGGCGGCGGCGGCGGCACCGCGGCCACAGAGTCTGCAACAGTAACCCAGCCATGGCTCGAGCTGGCCAGCGGCGCGGGCAGGCAGCAGCCGCGGAAGGCGCGCGGGCTGCGTCAGGGGAGCCGGGGACCTCACAATTCTAAGAAAGAGAGGGGCGAGAGGGGGCCAGGGGCGAGGGGGCTGGGGACACAGCGCTCACCCAACGGTGAAGATCCTTTTTGAAAATTAATATTAAAAAAAAGAGAGAGAGAGAGAGAACGCAGAGGAAAAGGTGGGGGCAAGAGGGAAGGCGATACATACAGAGAGGTAGACAGAGCCCCACAGCGAGAGGAAAAGGAAGGAAGCAAGGAAGGCAACAGTCGCCGGCAGCCGATGTGAAGACCGGACTCCGTGCGCCCTTCGCCGCCGCTGTCCGGCCTCATCGATGTTGTGTCCGCCGCCCGCTCGCCCGGATCACGATGAATGCGCAGCTGACCATGGAGGCGATCGGCGAGCTGCACGGGGTGAGCCATGAGCCAGTGCCCGCCCCTGCCGACCTGCTGGGTGGCAGTCCCCACGCGCGAAGCTCCGTGGCGCACCGCGGTAGCCACCTGCCCCCCGCGCACCCGCGCTCCATGGGCATGGCGTCCCTGCTGGACGGCGGCGGCGGCGGCGGCGGCAGCGATTACCACCACCACCACCGGGCCCCTGAGCACAGCCTGGCCGGCCCCCTGCACCCCACGATGACCATGGCCTGCGAGACTCCCCCAGGTATGAGCATGCCCACCACCTACACCACCCTAACCCCTCTGCAGCCGCTGCCGCCCATCTCCACCGTCTCGGACAAGTTTCCCCACCATCACCACCACCACCACCACCATCACCACCACCACCCGCACCACCACCAGCGCCTGGCGGGCAACGTGAGCGGTAGCTTCACGCTCATGCGGGACGAGCGAGGGCTGGCCTCCATGAATAACCTCTATACCCCCTACCACAAGGACGTGGCCGGCATGGGCCAGAGCCTCTCGCCCCTCTCTGGTTCCGGTCTGGGCAGCATCCACAACTCCCAGCAAGGGCTCCCCCACTATGCTCACCCTGGCGCCGCCATGCCCACCGACAAGATGCTCACCCCCAACGGCTTCGAAGCCCACCACCCGGCCATGCTCGGCCGTCACGGGGAGCAGCACCTCACGCCCACCTCGGCCGGCATGGTCCCCATCAACGGCCTCCCTCCGCACCACCCCCACGCCCACCTGAACGCCCAGGGCCACGGGCAGCTCCTGGGCACAGCTCGGGAGCCCAACCCTTCCGTGACCGGTGCGCAGGTCAGCAATGGAAGTAATTCAGGACAAATGGAAGAGATCAATACCAAAGAGGTGGCACAGCGTATCACCACCGAGCTCAAGCGCTACAGCATCCCACAGGCCATCTTCGCTCAGAGGGTGCTCTGCCGCTCCCAGGGGACCCTCTCGGACCTGCTGCGCAACCCCAAACCTTGGAGCAAACTCAAGTCTGGCCGGGAGACATTCCGGAGGATGTGGAAGTGGCTGCAGGAGCCGGAGTTCCAACGCATGTCTGCGCTCCGCTTAGCAGGTGAGCGGGTCGAGGAGTTGGGCGAGCGGGGGGATCGAAGGAATGGGGACGCCTAGGGACCGAAGGAGGGTGGGAAGAAGAGAGGACTGGGCCTCTTCACCCCTCCTCCTCTTCCCGAGGTGGGGTCCTTGGGCCTGGAAGAGCCAGTACGGGGCTCCGGGCAGCAGACCGCCTCCTCCAGGACTCAGTGCGTTGGGCTGTGGAAGGCTCTGAGAGCTGAGCGGCGCGGTCTCTGCGACTGCGGGGCGCATTTGTGCTGGGAGACAGCGCGGGAAACCCGCACTGCCCGCGGCGGAGAAAAATCCCCACACCTGGGGAGACCCCGTCTGTGCGTCGCTTGTCGGTTGAACACTGGGGCTGGGGCTGCCTGCCAATGTTGATCTGAACTCGCTGCGGTAACCCCCCTTCCCGCACTAACTCTGTCGGGGCGGGAGGGGGCCGCAGTCAGAGTTAGGGCAAAAGGTTCCAAAGCCGCGAGCCGGTGGCTGTAGGGCGCGGAGTCAAGGGTTGGCGCGCGCTTGCCGCGGGCCGTGGAAGGAAGAGGGAGACCCACGGCGCGGGGGTCCTGGTCAGCCCAGAGACAGCTTCGCTGCTTACTCGCTTAGGGACTCCTCGTTTTCATTTTATTCCTTTGCATGATTTTTTCGTCTAAATCCCAATGCAGGGAAGGGTGGGGGTGTGGAAATGGCCCCCCGAGTCTGCGAGCAAAGGTCTCCCGGACCCGAAACCCCGAAGCTTTTCGGAGTTGAGCGGGAAGGTCTCGGCGGCGCGGCACAGACGCGGTGCCTCGCTCCCCTCGCCTCTTTCGGCCAAGGTGAGGACGCGGCTCTGGCGGGCGGACAGCCGAGGGGACGGTGAACCCAGCCTGAATGGCACAGAGGGTTCCGTGCGGCTTCTGAGACCTCCGAGGGCGGAGGACACGAGGGGAAGTAGAGCCAGGGGTAGCCGTGGGCGGACTCGGTTTGATGAGACCCGGGCTGAGCTGAGTAACTCCTGGGTTCATCTCCCCCAACCCCCCCAATTTTAGCCCCGGCGCCATGGCCTGAGCCCTGGCGAAGGGAAAGGTAAAAGCCGATATGCGGGTTTGTTAATTAACTGATCGTTCTCCATTAATTCGTCCCTGGAGAACGAGAGACAGTCAATCCGCTCAAAGCCGAGGGCACTGAGCAGTTTCACGGACTAAAATCAAAGCCGGAGGCCAGAGCCCCCTCCCCCACCCCGTGCGGGCCAATGGGAAGCTAGAGGGAGGCAGGTGCTGGCGCGCCCGCGAGCCCGCGACTCCAGCCGGCGGGCGACCCAAGGCAATCTTCGGGTCTGGGCGCTTCTGGCCTCCCCTCCCCAGCGACGCGCTGGCCGAGCCTCAGCCCCGCGCTCGTTCGCTCCAAGCAAAGACCCCACGCAGGGAAGGCAGGGGTGGGGAGACAGGAAGGAAGAGGTTGAGTGGGTGCCCTCTAGGCTTCCGCGATTCCGCTCGCTAGCCTCGTGTGCTGCCGCCGTATCGCCCTCTCCCGCCCCTCCACTACCCCTGCGGGCCGACTGAGACCCGAGAGCCGCTGAAGTTGCAGAGAGGGTGGGGAAACGGCTACTCCTCCCCCGGCCTGCTCCACGAATGCGGGCGCCTAAGGTGATCAGAGCCTGTTCACACGCCTGCGCCAGACTCCAGCCGGGCTTCGAGACCTTTTACGCGGGCAGTACCCGCACAGGCCGGCGGAGGTGGGGGTGGAGGGTTGGAGGAAACGGAGGGGTGCCCCCAGGGAACCCGTCCCCCGCCCGCCACCCCGTGTAGGCGCTTGCTCGGGGACTTCAATGACCCTTTCTCCCTCATTGCCTCCTGTTGCCACCTGGAAGGACAGACTCTCAGGTTCTGTTCAGAGACGACCCCCCTAGCCCTGGAAACCGGGTCTTGGGCCCTGCCCTGCGTGAGCGCCCTCTGAGCTCCATGCCTGAGCGCCCCAGAGCTGTGTAGGGGAAGCCCGAATACTGCGACCCGCACATGGGAGGCGCGGGCAGCGCGCTGGCTGAGGCTCATGGAACCGAGGAGGCTATCGAGTGGGCGCCTGCCTGGTATCCAGCAGCCTGTGCCGCGTCATTCTCCGCGCCAGGCATATGGTCTTTTGGGGGGGGGGGCGGGGGTGGAGACTCTGGTAGGACACACGTTTGAACCCCTAATCCCAAACGGACTCGGCATCCTAAGACCCGCATGGAACGTTGACCCTTTCATTTCCCTTTCTTTAGCTTAATTAAAGGGGTGGGGAGGGCTGGGGTAAGGTCTGGTGCGGAGGGAACCGGGAGCAATACCATTTTGCTGCAAAAGCCACGATCTACTTTTAAGTCACTGAAGAATTATGAGGCGTTCTGTTAGCGTTGTTATTTATAAGAAATAAAAGGCCGTTTCCTGAACCCTCTCCATGAGTTCGACTGGGCTTTGCAGGAGACTTAAAACGGATTTCAAGGCATGTCGGTTGCAGCTGTGCAACATTGTTGCCTCCTCCCCACCACCACTTCCCAGGCACCCAGAAGCTCCTTGCAGCTGTGCTCGCTGTTGCACTCAAAGACCTGTCAACCTAGTCCCTACCCCACGCGAGGCTGGGGCCCACCGTGATCGGTTCCAACGGTGGCAGGAGAGTGGTTTCTCTGTGCCCCTCCCTGCACCCTAGGCTCCGCGCAGTTGGTGAGAGTCAAGCCCTCCACACGTGGCAACGTGTTTGGGGAGGTGCCTTCTCCTTAGGAAATTACATCTGCTGGTGGAAGACGGGAGGCAGACAGGAGGAAATTCTCACCAAATTAACTACCTTTTAAAAATCAATATATGTTCCCTCAATGCAATACTTGCTGCTGCCCCATTAAAGTGCAGCACAACCAGATTCGCGCCGCTCCTCGTCCCAGGTGGGGGTGGGAGGTCTTGGCTGCGCGGGTGGGTGGGTGCCCCGCCTCTGACGTGGGCGCCTATTAAGATGCGAGGAGATTAGTTTCCAATTAAAGATTCCAGAAGGCGTCCACCACACTAGGGGAGCTGCCAGCGCAGGAAGAGGCTGCAAAGCGCACCCGCCAGCTGGCGCAGCACCTGGGACTGGGAGGCGAGGCCTGCGGGCCCAGGGTTCCGGCAGGGGTGTGTGCTGGGCCACTCGCGGACCCTTTGGTACCTGGAGGCAAGGAAACCTCCCAATGCCACGGAGCCGGCTGGGTCTCCGGAACCCGGACTGCGCCCCCTTCCTGTCCAGAATTTGTTCCAGAGTGACTTAGAAAAGGGCCTGGGGGTAGGGGGTGGAGGGGGGGGCGGCGGTCAGGCCAGGAGGTGGCCATGAGAAAGTCTGGCCCGGGCCAACCTGGACTGTGTTTGCCGTAAGTGGCCTTGCGGCCTGGTTGATTGATAACAGGCCCCTGCGCAAGTTCATTTGTTTTTTGTTAATATTTATCCCGGTGGGTGACATTTCAACTGTCCTCGTGCTTCCTGGGGCCACGGGAGCCAAGCAGGAGTGCGGTGCTGGCTCTGGGATCCCCACTTCCCCAGTCCTCAAAGGCTCCGGCCGGCCCGAGCCGGGAGAAAAGCCGGGACTGGGTGTGGGGACGCTGGAACTGGAAGAACGCCTGAGTCCTGAGTCGTAGGGTGGGAAGAGAAGGCGCCCAGTGGATTGGTTCCCTCGCGCCCCAGGTCTCGCTCGCAGTGCAGCTGCTCCCAGCAAGCTGCTGCTCGAACAAAGGGCTGGCGGGGTGCGGCCGGTGGCGGCTGGGCTCGAATCCCGTGAGGAGTGCCTCTTCCGAAGGCCTGGGAGCGCCTCCTCCCAGAGTGGCTGGGGACTGAGCCAGTAGTCAGACGGAGATTACCCCCACCCCACCCCCAGGCCCAATGGTGGCCGGAGACCCCACACAGACCAGCTCAGCAGGAAACCAAAAGGCCTCGCTCTTGGGGACAGTTAGCGGAGGGTTCTAAGTGAGCCTTTCTTGCAGCCCATGTCTGAACCCTCGAGGATATGAGACAAGAGTTTCCTCTTGCTGTCCCCACCAGGGAGCACAAACACCCCGGTGAGGAGAGAAAGGAGTGCGTGGGGTTAGAAAGTGTGCATGTGGTTTGACTAGGGAGTGGGGGGGGGGGACCTGCTTTGGGGGCTTGAGGAGGCCTGACGGTTATTGTGTGGCCACTCAGGTGTCAGCTTATCGAGGATGGCCACCGGAGACAAGTAAACACCGCGGCCTGTTCAAAGGGTGGCCGGCTGTCCTGCCAGCGGTGCAGCCCCGAGCCCCTTGGAAGCACCGGGAGGGTGATTGGGGGGGTTGGCCTGGCCCAGGGCTGCTGTGGTCACTAGAGACCCAGCCCTGCCGTTGCTGCTTTTCAGTCGGCAATTGGGACGGACTGTGCCATCCCATCGCAGGTTGTGTTGTAGCCTCAGAGTGACTAAAAACCCAGGGCGCGACTTTATCTTCAAGCTTCCAGCCGTGGGCGCGCCGCGGGGAGCTGGACTCCCGCGCTCCCTTTGGGCTCACCTCCCCTGGGTAGCGGCCGGGCTGTGCTGCGATAGCGGCGCGCGCCCCCTGCGGGCGGCGGGCCTGGCGCCCAGCAATCCTCCGTGGTTCAACCTGCTACGGAGCTGTCCCAGGAATTTCAAAAACGGTAACTATTTTGAGAGGAAGAGGATGTGGAGGAGGAAGAAAAGAATAGCTAGTGGATCTGTCTTGGTCCCCAGCAATGCTTTACTATTACCCCAGTGATGACACAGAATTGCCACCCCATCCCCCAAAGTACACTAACCTATCCAAACAAGACTCGAGTTTGGATTTTCTAGCGGAATGATACTTTTGCTGGCATGTTTTTATCAGAGAAATTCAGGATCAGAGTAGAGAGGGTGACTCTGGCTGTCGGAAGGAGGTTGGGGCTGAGGGCTGTAGGACCTGGAGGGCGGGTTAGCGGTTCCTTTGTTTTGTTGTTTCCCCTTCCAGCTAACTGATGGAAGTTGGGAGGCTGCTCGGAGGCCTTGAGCTTGAAGGTCTTTGTTTGGTCCCTTGTTGAGTGGGTGAAAGGGCGTCCGCAGGCCCACCGGCTTGGAGCCTTGGTGCAGCGTCAGGACCCTGGACAGGGCCCTGCTGGCATGCTGCCTGGTGGATCCAGTTTCTCATCGCCCTGGAAGGTGGCTGGGATGTCTTTGAAGAGATACAGTGAGAAAAGGAAAACTAACGGCTATTATTCAGACGTTTGTGAGAGATCGTAAGAGCCCGCCAGAAATATACACCATCACAATCAAGTAATCGAAAAGATCAAACCTATTCTCGTCGATCAGGTGGTTGATCTTTACCTCCCTCTCTGGCAGCTTTCTGTGTGCGTCTGAGTGCACACCTGCTTATAAAATCGGAATTCGAGTCCCTATGGGTGTGACAGGGGTTGGATCATTAGGCTAAAACGTTCAATTCAGTCCCTTTGATCCATGCTGGGGAAAATCTATAGTCATCTCTAATCTACGAGGTCTTTAAGGAGGTTGTTACACGGGCTGTTTTGATGTCATCATTTCCACATTTGTGGTGAGTTCAGCTAATCAAACAGACACTGCTACCCAAAGTTCCTAAAAGAAACAGTTCTTACAGAGTATATCGGTAGAATTTATTGTTGATTTCCTTGAAGGAAAGAAAATCCTGAAATCTGATGAAGGTAGGTAATTAGCAGGGAGGATCTTGGTGTCTTGCTCCTCGGAATCCATAGTTAGAAGCCTTGCCCTTCAAGTAACAGTGCTCAGTGGTTTTTGTAAACTACACATATCAGAATAAACACCAACTTAATGTTTAAATTAACCAAGAAGCCTTGTTGGATTGGGTGAGAAATGACTAGTTTCATTGCAGACCCTGTTAAAACAGTAGAATTTCCACTCTTTTAGTAAAATTGAAAAATCCCTTAAGGTAGCAACAGAAAGAGGG
This sequence comes from Eptesicus fuscus, assembly GCF_027574615.1. Lineage (NCBI taxonomy): Eukaryota > Metazoa > Chordata > Mammalia > Chiroptera > Vespertilionidae > Eptesicus > Eptesicus fuscus. Next base: position 55,919,552 of record NC_072477.1, read on the forward strand.
TCTTAGTGGAATCATGGTAGTTAGAAGGTAGATTTCGTATAATTCTGGCTAAAAGCATTCAACAAGTATTCATTAAATACTATTTCATTATGTATCTATTTGAATAAGATGAATAAGCACATGTGCGAGGAGAAAAGCTGTATTATTTCCACATGGAAAGAGTTCAGTAACAAGAAAAAGACTTATTTGTAATATGAATAAATTTAGTGAACAATCATAAATTCCTGCCTTCTATCAATATATTTGTACAGGTTTTTACTTTCAACACGCACATGTTAATACCAATGAAGCTTTATTTCCTCCTGAAATGATAGGATTGGGTTAGATGAGCAATCACAAGACAATCTGATTATTTTGATATGAACAAAGATTTGTGTTTTATCACAGGGTCTTGCTATAAAGTGATCACATTATACTCCCCCCAGGAGATATTATATTATCATAAAGTTGGAACAAATTAGCTCCTAGAAATTTTCTTCTCATTTAGGTGAGACAATTTGATAAGACAACAGCTGAACAGAACCAGACCCTGAAGTAAAACCCATCAGATTTTCGTGGCAATTGATAAGGAAGGAGCTTATGTCTGCTGTGCAACTTTCTGTTTGCCAGATATATATGCTAGGCACATAGATGTTCTCATTGAATATTCACTGTCTATTCCAGTGGCCCCCAAATTGTGCTAAGTATTGGAATCACTTAGTGATCTTTAAAAAAAATGATTCCTGGCTACAACCTTAGATAGTCTGTTATAATTGCTATAGGGCATGATCTGGGCATTGGGATTTTTAAGAGTTTGAGGTGATTTCAATGTGCAGCAAAATTTGGGGACCACTAGTTTATGTGCTAGTTACCACAGTCACCCTGTTTCTCTGTACAATGAGATTCAGTAACTTATCTGAGGTAGCACAGCTGGAAATCACTGATGCATGGAACTCAGGTTTCCCAGCCATGGCCCAGAACCCTCTTATCCTCCTCCTTGTGCCTCTATTACTAGTACAAGTCTTCCAGGTCAATGGGCCCAAGTGCAGAAATGTCTGATTCTCTGTCATAAACACCCAATCTAGAAAGTCTCTGCATAATAAAGGTCTTGGAGTTAAAGGGTGTGTCTTCTCTCTGGGACTCTCAAAGAGAGTTACTTATGGAAACTTATTTCCTTTTTACTCAAGACTTATCAGAGAGACTTTCTGTTGCTCTCCTTTGAAGAAGCAGCCAGAGGGAATGTAAGGCAGTAACAGAGCTAGATGTGGAACCCAAGTCTCCCTGTCCATTTGTTCACTTAAACAATTATTGATGGGCAAGACCCATCTCATTAGATGTGTTCTGTGGGTAGGACTGGCCCATTGGGACCCATGCCTGGAGGAGGGCCCAAATGCCCAAACCTCCCATACTTTCAGGCATTGGTCTTCTGATCTGCACTTGCACAGCAATTACATTTCTTGGCTTCACATCAACGCCAGCCTTGCTATTCCAAAGCTTGCCTATTATTCGTATTTTAGGACTCTGCACTAAAAAATAATAAATTGACTAAAACTCTGTATATATGTTGGCAATCATCCAGAGGGCAACTTACAATTTGCATCAAATACTGTATGTTTCCAGTTATCCACGTGTTTCTCATCTCCTTTTGCATATGCCATAGGGCACTCAGAATCGAGTTGCTGAAATCACTGCTTTCGTTTTCACATCTGGTGATGAGCTCATAGTCCCAAAGAGGGATTATCAAAGAAACACAATAAACTATGTGCTTTTCTCTTTCTTTCCTGTTGTCTTCTAAAACAGATCAGTGGGGGGAAATCAAATAAATAAACCAGCGAAGCGCGCCACCTAGTGGCCCCCGTGCTCACTTCAGGTAAAGTGCGTGAGAGGAGTGGCTAACGCGATTCAAGTATTGATGGAGTCACAAAAATCGTTCATTAAGGCAATTTAATCTTTGCTATTAAATGTCCCTTCAATTCATTTGGGGTAATTAAGATGCAGTTAAAGTGATTACATTCTAATTACTTATGCTAGACAAAGACATATTTGTCACACTAATGCGGTTAACTAAGGACTCAGAAAGAAAGTTAACATTTACTTCAAATGATGCAACTGGAAAAATCAGTTCCTCTTTTCATCATTAATCTAGTGAGCTGGGTGATTATGTAATGGCACTACGAGCTCATTAAATAGGGGAAGTGCTGATTAAAATGACTGCTAGGAGGAAAACCTGAACCAGGAGTACCTCCGCACCGTTTGCTCAGCATTCCTCGCCAAGTTACTCGGTGCTCTTTCCCACCCCACAGCAATAAACAGCTCCTGAGATTTTTCCTGATGCTAAAAGAGGGATGGGCTCACAGAAATCTTTTATTGCCAGCCTATAGACATTGTTAAACCAAAAGATATTTTAAAATGGTAAATAAATTCTTGGGGTAGAGATGAGTTAAGGGAAGTGAGTCTGTCTGTCTGCATTGGTGGGTGTGTGGTTCCTGAGTTAAAATGCCCACTGCAGGCTTCCGAACCACATTCCTTCATGCAAACACCCTTGCTATTAAGCAGTCCTTCTCCCCCTCCCTAGTTCCACTTTACTGCTTTTGATGCCTGGAGACAGATTCCTTTGCACAGGATCATGCTCTGTTTAATTATTAGGTGCACTCAGCTGCAAACTGGTCCCTTTTCAGTGTTTTTCTACATTCACATGTAAAGCCATGTGAGATGAGACTAGAAGCCATAATGTGTACATAGTTCCCAGCTTCTTGTGATAGCTTAATTATGGGTGCTCATTAGAGTAGGATGAATTGAAACTTATTTAATTTGACGTTTGCCTTCCTTACAAAATGGCTTCTTAAGTCAGTGCCTAGCATTTCCCTGGGGTGGGGGTAGGGATGGGGGGAGATGATCTAGAAACAAAAATGGTCAGTCAGAAAATTGGGGATTCTTTTCCCCAGGAGATAGGTGTCTTTTAACACTGTTAAATTTGCATATTGAAAACCATAATTGTGGATCTTGCCTTTATCTCATTGAAATTCAGTATTACCCTGTTGACTTCATAAGCAAAGAAGCTAATGTTATCAAATGTATCAGTCAATTAAGTCAAACCACCACCTTTTAAAAATAAATGGGAAGTTATTTGAATATTTAGAGTCATTATTAATTTAATAGAACATGTTATGCCACCTTAGATTACTAAAACAAACAAACATTTTTAAACCCTGGAGTAAAAATCAAGAGCCCTGAAGACAGGTTCTTGCACTAATTAGCTCTGAGAACTTGTCAAGTCCTTGAACCTTTCTGGGCCTCAGTCCCCTTAAATATAGAATGAAGGATTTGGCCTTAGGGTGCTTCCAGGTCTCACATTCTATGATCGATTGCCTTCTATGGTGACTGCACATCCACAGCAAAGTCTGTTTTCTCAGTTCAGTGCTCTGTCCCAAAGTCAGGATTCAACAGGATGTAAGGCCCAGGGCCCATCTCTTGGGCAGAGTCTCAGGACTAGGCTCTCCTGTCAGATGGCCAGGAGGAAACAGTCCATCCCGTCAGGAGAGCTGCCTTCTAGCACAAAAATGCTGCAGTTTGAGATTGCAGTTCCTGTATCCTAATAGTACAAGCTGTTGGCAAGGATATGGATCACCAGGAAGTCATACACTGCTGGTGGGAATGTAAGTTGGCACTGTTACTTCAAAAGATAGTTGTGACATTATCTTATAAACCTGAATCTACCCCTATCCAGAAATTCCAACTCTTTGGTATAGACTCAAAATAAATTTACAGATGTTCCTGGAAATGCGTGCAACACTGTTAGCAACATTGTTCATAAGAAGAAAAAAGGAAAAAAAAAAAGCCCAAATGTTCACTGACAAGAAATGCATAAATAAATTGTGATGGCCCTGGCTGGGTGGCTCAGTTGGTTAGAGCATCATCCCATGCACCATTGTTAGTTCAATTCCTGATCAGGGCACATACCCAGGTTCAAACCTCCATCCAGGGGAGTACAGGAAGGCAACCGATTGATGTTTCTCTTGCACAGCAATGTTTCTCTCCTCCTCTCTCTCTAAAATCAATAAACATAACCTCGGGTGAGGAAAATAAATAAACAAACAGACAAAAATGTCACAAGATATTTAAATAAATAAATAGATAGATAAAATCCTATCTAATAAAGAGGGAATATGCTAATTGACTGCCATGCCCTCACAAGATGGCAGCACCCACAGCCACAAGATGGCAGCATCCAGTCCCCTCAGCCCCGCCTCATCCAGCCTCAGTCCCCAGTCCCCTCAGCCTCGCCTCATCCAGCCTGAGTCCCCCAGTCCCCTCAACCCAGCAGGGGAGGGCAGTTGGGGACAATCATGCCAGCAGGGGAGCAGTTAGGCGTCAATCAGGCCAGCAGGGGAGTGGTTAGGGGGCTATCAGGCTAGCAGGCAAAGTGGTTAGGGGCTATCAGGCAGGCAGGTAGGTGAGCGGTTAGGAGCCAGCAGTCCCGGATTGTGAGAGGGATGTCTGACTGCCAGTTTAGGCCTGATCCGGCCTAAACAACTGTAAACCTACTTTTGCCCATCCCTGTATTTAAGCTATGGAACAATAGGTTATTTCAGAAAAAAGGGTAAAATAAATGATAAAGGGGCAAAAATAAAAGTAATTTTCTCTTAAATTCCCTCAGGGATCAGGCCTAAACTGGCAGTTGGGCATCCCCCAAGGGGTCCCAGATTGGAGAGGGTGCACCAGGCCTCTAGTAAAAAATAAATTGTGATGTATTTATATAATGTAGTAGTATCCTGTGATGAAAATGAATGAGCCACAGTTACACACAACAGCACAGTTGAGTCTTAAGAACAATGTTGCTTTAAAAAAAAAAAAAGACAAGATGAAGATCATACCAGAATAATACCATTTTTACAAACATCAAAAGCAAGCAATGCCAAATAAGTTATTGTTGGGAGATACATAAGTATTGTTTAAAAAACCAAACAAATGAATAATGAATACAAATTCAGGAGCGTGGTTACATCTGGTAGGAGAAAGCCAGGTGATCGGAGGAGAGAACATCCTTATAGGTTCACATGGCAGCTGATGTTCTAGTTCTTTTGTTGAGTGCCGCCGTCACAGATATTTATTTTGTTATTATGCTTCCTATCTTAAGTATATGATGCATATTGTTTTGTAGGCAATACAATAGGTTACTTAATTTTAACACTGGGGAGGAGAAAGATTATTTTTGTCTGGTTCCCCAACCCAAACAAACCCCACAATTATATTCGGCCTATTTTGTACAAATTGAAAGAGGAAATGTCATTAGATATGGAAAGAGGGGACATTCTTTATTCGTCTGAGCAGCTGTTATAGCAGCACTGTGCTTAGTCCTGGGGATGGTGTGTACAGTGGACTAGTCCCTTGCAACTCACAGTCTAGTAGGGAAGAGAGAGAAATCACAATTCATATCCTTCTTCTTGGTCGTTTCTTTGTACTGAGAAGAGGTTCAGGGGATGACGAAGTGACATTTTTGGAGATCTGGAAGATGAGTAGGACTTGGATCAGAAACAAAGCAAGAGGCTTCCAGGCAGAGGGAACAATAGCATGTGTGGAAGCCCTGCCTGAAATCCCTTTGCAGAGTTCTTGGATCTGAATTATCACAGATCTGGAGGCCTGTTCCTTCCCTGGCACAGCTGAGTGGCACAATCCCCTTCCGTCAATAGCAGAAGCCTTCTCCGAGTCTGTGGCTTTCAGTAGTGGTCAAGGGTGGACAGAGGTTTTCATATCCTTCTAGGGGAGCAAATCCGATTGGTGGAGGAGAGGTCAGGGAGAATACATGTTGGTTAAAAAGCCTCCCATATGATTCTAATATAACTCCAAGTTGAGAATTAGAATATTGACATTGGGAATTTAAGAGAAAATGACTTTTATTTTTGCCCCTTTATCATTTATTTTACCCTTTTTTTCTAAAATAACCTATTGTTCCATAGCTTAAATACAGGGATGGGCAAAAGTAGGTTTACAGTTGTTCATAGGGAAAATAATACCATAATTAAATAATAAAACAAGAATAAACTCTTATTCTTTTTTTATTATTTATTAAACCTACTTTTGCCCCACCCTGTATAATATTGTTATTACATAATATATAATGTTATATATCATTATATAATATTTCACTTCTTTTTATCTCTTTTGAGATATAAATTTACTCAAAAATTCAAGATTCCTGTAGGAATAATTGTTTCCATACTCTCCTCAATCTAAAAAATTATCACTGTTCTTTCGGTCCTCCCCACTGAAAGTGTGGTTCCCACACAATAGCACTGGCCTTCTCAGGGAGCTTGCAGAGAAATGCAGACTCTCGGGTTCCATCCCAGACCTACTGAATCTGAATCTGCACCTTGACAAGATCCCCAGGAGATTCATGTGCAAATTCAAGTCTGAGATGCTCCATGGAGGGTCTTATCACATCATCCAAAAGTTCTATTTCCCTTCACTCACCAAAACATTGGCTGGGTGTCTCCTATGGGCCTGGCCTTGGGTGCCTTCTATGTGCCGGATTTTGGTGCCTTCTATGTGCCGGGATTTGGGCTAAGTGCTGGAGCTGAAAAGAGGAACGATGTGTCAAATCCTGGAGGAGATGGCAGGGAGGATGTCGGTTAATAAATATTTACAATGTCTTTGATGAGTGCTATGATTCTGGTAGGAATCAAGTTCTGTGGGAGAAGGAAAGGAAAGTGGAAAGAAGACTTAAAAAGAGACTACAAAGAACCTAGTATGTCAGTGTGGTCTAAAGGATTTGGGCCTATAAGAGTAGGAGCTAAAAGAAGTTGTTTTTCTCGTGGAATGAAGTTTTGAGATTTGTCCTCTTGAAAGCAAGCTTCTGTAGGAGATAATAGGAGAAGAGGCAGTAGCAGGGGACTAGCTGTGAGGGTCTGATTATATGCCATTGCCAACACAAGTGGAGAAAATGAGTGGGCAGAATTTGAGGGACATTTCTAAAGTAAAATCCAGAAGACGTTGTGGAGAGTGAAAAAGAAAGAGGAACTGACCCCTGTGGTTCTTTCTTGGGAAGCTGGGTGCTTGGGTACATCTTTAGCCATAGAATGGCTGTGGTAATGTAAATATAAAGTTATAACATTCCAGAATAGTCCACACTCTCAATCTGTCACCTCTGCACAGATTCGATATGTAAATTCAATTGTCTATGCCTCACAGAATATGTTACTTAATGATGTTAGTATGATGCTAATGAGGTAAAGATTGTAGACTCAGCTCTTGAGGTCTGGTTTTCACTGCCCAGTGCTGGTGGGCAGTGATGGACCCTCTGATTCTAGCCAACTGCCTGCTGTTGGGCATACAATAACCATGAAGAACCAGGGTAAAGGTTAGTCCCAATCCATTCCTGCTGGTAGAGAAACAGAAGTAGTCTCCAGTAACTGTGGGTCAGGAGTCTTCTGTCTATAAGTGAAGACAACAGGAGAGAAGATATAAGCACAGGCATGTTGGAGGGACAGACAAGTGTTGGCAAGTCTTGGTTTTCGTCACTTTCAGGTCACTTTGGGATGGCCCAAAGTCAAGCATCTTCTCATACAAAAGAAAATTTTGCTTTATTCTAGTTGTTTTCATAGTTGTTCACAAACCTCAATTTTTAAAAATTGTTTTTAATTGAAAGATATTTATTTTGGGGCACTCCATTTTTTTAAAGTTAAACAGCATAAAAAGGTATACAGAGAGAAAAATGTATTCCTCCAAACCAATTCCCTAGTTATGCAGTCCCCTTCCCTAGAAACAATTCCTGTTAGCATTTTCTTTTGTATTCTTCAGAGATAGGGCTTTTCAAGTGTGTAAGCATGTGTGTGTGTGTGTGTGTGTGTGTGTGTGTGTGTCCATATTAAAAAAAAAAATTAAGGGCCTCTTCCATCTCCCAGACAATAACACTCTGGGGAAAATAGTGAATGCCTCTTGCTTCCTCTTGCAAAATTTTGCTCTTTTGACTGACAGTTGCCTTCCTGGAAATATGTATACATGCCTGACAAGGTGCTACTCACTGCTTAACTGAGCATTGAAATGAAAGGATTAGCACAGGGTGAACACCCTTCTGGGTATGTTGAAAATTGTCTCATAAAAGAGCTTAATCCAGCTCTTTTATGAAAGTCAACTCAATATACCAAAGTGGTCCAAAACTTAAGCTTATAAAAATATTAGAGGCCTGGTGCACGAATTCATGTACCAGTGGGGTCCCTCGGCCTGGCCTGTGGGATCACTGAAACTGGCTCTCTGACATCCTCTGAGGGGTCCTGGATTGCAAGAGAGTGCAGGCCAGGCCAAGGGACCCCACTGGTGCATGATCGGGGCCAGGGAGGGATGTGAGAGGTTGGCCAGCCAGGGAGGGACTGCGGAGGGCTCCAGGATGTGTCTGGCCCATCTTGCTCAGTCCCGATCCGCATCGGCCAGACCCCAGCAGCAAGCTAACCTACCAGTCAGAGTCTGCCCCCTGGTGGTCAGTGCATGTCATAGCAAGCGATTGAGCAGCCTTAGCATAACATTAGCATATTACACTTTGATTGGTTGAACAGACGACTGGACACTTAGCATATTAGGCTTTTATTATATAGGATATTCTATCTACAACCCAGCTTCCCTATTTTAAAGTAATTCAATACCCAGACACAACTACTATGTCACTTTAGGGCCTTCAACACAAGGGTGAAGGTTTTTTCCAATGAGTGAATTATTGTACTGTGTATATATAATGTTGGATGCTGCTTTTGTCATGACATAGCCCTTCTAAATTTTTTTACCATTTTTGCACACTTACCATGTCCAATATCTTGTATCTTAATTTTAAATTTTACTTCAATGCTTTTTAAAAAGTAACTTATTCGTGTAACAGTATAATATACTAATCAAGAAAAAAGAAGACAAGCCCTAGCTGGCTTGGCTCAGTGGATAGAGTGTCGGCCTGTGGACTGAAGGGTGCCAGGTTTGATTTCAGTCATGGCACATGCCCAGGTTGTGGGCTTGATCCCCCAATGATCTCTCATCATTGATGTTTCTCTCTCTCTCTTCTTCTCTCTAAAATCAATAAAAATATATATTTTTTAAAAAGAGAAAAAGAAAACAAGAATCACTCATAACACCCCCACATCCCCCTTTTGTTGTGAATATCCTTCTAATCTTTCTTCAATGAGATGATGCATACATATTATTTTGTAACATTTAAATTAAAAAATTCCATGTTATTAAATTTATGGTGGAATATTTGAAAATACATAAAAGAATAATGGAGCCCCTGGCTGGTTTTGCTCAGTGGTTGGAGCATTGGCCTGCAGACTGAAGGGTCACATGTTAGAGTCATGGTCAAGGTCACGTGCCTCGGTTGCAGGCTCAATCCGTGGCCCTGGCTGGGCCAGTGCAGTAGGCAACCAATTGATGTGTCTCTCACATCGATGTTTCTCTCTTCTCTCCCCCTCCCTCCCATTTTCTCCAAAAAAGGAAGACGAAGAAGAAGAATGGAGATAATAAAAATCCCTGGTAATTCCACCATCCCTGCCCACTCCCAAATACCTAATAAGTAGCATCCATTAATTCAACATATATGTAGAGATAGAGTTTCACAATTTGGAAGACAGCAGAGCGCTCCATGTCAGAAAATCTGTCCATTTTCTGTTTTATAGCTATGCTATAATTTAATCAATCCCTTATTTTGGGCTCTTAGGTTGGCCCATAAATTGATTGGGTAAACATAAATTTGTATGACTTTATAGTATTTTAGTATCATGATTTACACAATCTCTCCAACAACTTTCCCCATCATTGGAGATTTCAGTGATTTCAGGATTTTGGTTTTGTTTTGTTTTTGCTCTTACTAATGTCAGCAATATTATACATAAAACTTTACTGAAATATTACTTTCCTCTTTGAAAGCTAATTTTTCTCTAATTATTGAAGTAATATGTGCTCAGTGTAGAACTTTGGAAGATATGAAACATTATAAACACTACAACAGAATCAATTTCATAACCCAAAGATCATGCCTGCTTATATGTTGGTTTGTTTCCTTTCAGCTTTTTAAAAGTACGTAAATAAATTACATTTTTTAATTTTCACAAAATTGAGCTCATAGAGAATTTACAACTGAACATATCTTGATGTCATTAAAATTTTAAAATTTTTTAATTGATTTAGAGAGAGAGAGAGAGAGGAAGGGAGAGAGAAATATCGATGTGTTTTTCCACTTATTTATGCAGTCATTGGTTGACTCTTGTATGTGCCCTGATGGGAATCAAACACACAACCTTTGGTGTATCAGGATGACGCTCTAATCAACTGAGCTACCCAGCCAGGTCAATGTCATTAAATATTATTTAAAAACATGATTTTAAATAATTTTATTTGAAAATTATTCCAAAGTTTTCAATGGTATAAAAATAAAATAGTAAAAGAACATCCACATATTCTTTGACCAATTGTTAACATTTTGCCCTATTTGCTTTATCATTGGCTTGTTCACATTCTCTCTCTCTCTCTCTCTCTCTCTCTCTCTCTCTCTCTCTCTCTCTTCCTGAATTTCTATAGGCACCAGTGGAGGGTAAATTACAAACATCATGCCCCTTATTCTTAAGTACTTGAGTCTATTTCCAAGGATAGGGACATTCCCTTCGGTAACCACTGTTTACTTTTGTCAGTGGACCCTGTAAAGTCTTCCATGGCATTGTTATCCTCCATTCAGTGAAATATTAGTTTGTCATAGATCTTCCTTTTTCTTTAATCTGAAACATTTCCACAGCCTTTCTTTACCTTTTATAGCATTGACATGTTTGAAGAATACAATCTCTACTTTTTAAAAAAAGATACTTCTCATTTTGTGTTTATCTGATGTTTCCTCAGTTAGATTGAGGTGTTTCTTACCCAGAAAGCTGCATGGTGAGGTGTGTCCTTCCCCAGGGATCTCATTTGGAGGCCCATGAAGTCTGTCTATTCCTTATTTACTGGAGAGTTCATTTTGATCATCCAGTCATGGTGTTGTCTACTTTCTCTGCTGTATAATCACTGGGGCTTCCCCCACCCTCTGCCCCCCGTCCCTTACAACTAATAAGCAATCTTTGGGGATACTCTTTAAAACCATGCAAATCTCCTCCTCATCATCAAAATTCCCCATTGGTTTAGCATCTATTGATTCTTGCCTGATCTAGTCTTTATCAGAATGGTTTCAAAATGATTTTCCATCTCCAATACTCCTGCCCATTTAACAGTCAGCTCTCATCTTTCTACTGTGAGCAAGAGTCCCCTCCCTTCTCATTTACATATCCATTTATCATTGGTGTAGACTCATGCATTCCTTTTCCCCCAGTGGTTTATAATTCATTACTATACTTCACTATTTCAGTGCTCTAGTTGTCCCAGATTTAATCCAGCTTCTGTGTTTTTCCAACTTTTTTTTTTTTTTTTTTTACTTTCTGGCATTATAACAAGATATTTCAAGCTCATCTGTTGCACCAGCCCTAGAATTTGCCCCTTCTTTGATGAGCCCTGGTTTATTTTGGTGGGATATGGTATTAGAGACAAGAAGATCAGGACCACTAGGTGTGCACAGGGCTTCTAGTGTGACTTTGTTTTTTGGCCCTCTCAGACAAATCAGGAAAAATAAGCATGTATATGTACACACACACACACACACACACACACATGTTCATACACACTGATACATACATAATGCACATGTGCACATAAATATGCTTATGCACATATTTTATTTTTTAATTTTTTATATTTTTATTGATTTTAGAGAGGGAGGAAGGGAGAGAGAGATAGAAACATCAATGATAAGAGAGAATAATTGATTGGCTGCCTCCTGCATGCCCCCTACTGGGGATTGAGCCCAAAACCTGGTCATATGCCCTTGACCGGAATCGAACCTGGGACCTTTCAGTCTGCAGGCTGACGCTCTATCCACTGAGCCAAACTGGCTAGGGCTTATGCATGTATTTTAAAAATCATGAGTTCACACCAGTACCTCCACATTCCATTGCTATATATCCCCATAGGATTTTTTCTTGCCTTCCCCCATTCCATATTTATATGCTGCTTCCTCCATAATGAGAATCTGGCACCCAATAACATCTCTCTCTCTCTCTCTCTCTCTCTCTCTCTCTCTCTCTCTCTCTCTCTCTCTCTCTCTCTCTCTCTTTCTCTGTGTGTGTTATAACATGCATTTACTCATTTACTCAATTAAATAATACATCTAAAATACTTTCAAAATTGCTTAGCCCATACCCATAAAATAAACAAACCTGCTAAAATATTTTTAGATAGAACTCATCTGCAGTTCTTCCCACACATATACATCCAGGCCTCACTTGGGGCTTTGTTAGAAATCCTACTGACTCAGAGACTCTGGCATAGAACCCAGGAATCTGTTTTCACAAGCCCTTGAAGTGATTCTAATGCAGGCTAAAGTTTGAGAAGCACAGCCTGAAATATGCAGCATGGCTTTATGATATAGATATATGCGTGTACCCATGTGCCCACGTATTACTATGTAACATAATACTTTCAACATATTCGAAATTTAACACACAAAACAGGGCCAGTGCAGATTAATAGGGGTTCTGTAGTCACAGCATGGGTGCAAGGGTGTAGATGTGAAAGTAAACAGACCCTCCAGTCTTTGTTTCTCCTCCAGGTGCCAGCCAAGAGGAAGGGGGAGGGGGTGGGGGAGGAAGTGCTCTTACTGGGATCGGGGTGCTCTCCTGTTCCACAGCCCCCACACCTCCCTGTAGACATGTGCAGCAAACTGTAGATGGAGGAAGCTCTGTTAGTGTTGAAAAACTCACAGCCATTAATCTGACCCTTTCCCCCTGTTCTCACCCAACTTCCTCTCTCCTCAGAATCAGAACAAAACCCTCTGCCTCCAGCATTGAACCCCATGGACTCTTCCGCTTGCGGGCCCACCCCAGCCCCCACACATCCACTTTTGCTCTGCAGGCTGTCTATGACAGTCACTGGAGCTGCGTTTGACAGGGAACGTTTCATTGTGGAGAGAGGGCGGAGAGTTACCTGGACCTTCCCCAACTCCACCAAGCAGCCTTTTGTAGGCCTGAAATCAGAGCCATTACCTGGTAGATTCCCTGGCCATTCCTAAAATTCTGATTCAATCCATCTGCATTTTTGACAAGTGTGGGGCGTGATTCTTTGGATCTTGGCAAGTTTTGAAATATTAGCCTAGGAGCAAATGGCTCTCCAACTTTATCGGCCCTCTAAATGGCCTGAGTGGGAAGCTTGTTAAAGTGAGTGTGTGTTTGGGAATCCCACTATCTGGGAGTCTAATTCAGTAGCAATGCGAGGGTGTTCTGTGCATTTTGACCTCTGGACCCTGGTTACTCAGAGGGGGGTGCTGGACCAGCAGCTGGGCAATACTTGGGAGCCCTACCCAGACCTGCTGAATCAGAATCTTCATCTTAACAAGATCCCCAAGGGGTTCCAGTTTTTGAAAGTTCAAGTTTGAGAAGCACTGATTTAGAGTTGAGGTTCTCAGCTTTGAATATGTGTTTGGATCAATTGGGGAGCTTTAAAAAATCTCAGAGGATTCCAATTCATAGACACGGATGAGAACTGTGAGGGTCCCTCCAGCCTCTCCCACTGCAGATTTCAGGCCAGCCGTGAAGTCCGGGGGAAGGAATGACACCCTCACCCATGGATCCAGGGCACCAATTCAAAAATTCCAATGACATGACAGTCACTAAAAGAAGAAGAAACAAATGGTATGTCATTTCATCTTATCTATACTAGTAAAGCATTCTTTACCTATGTCCTTCATCCCTTAAACTTAAATTTCCCCAAAACTATTTCCCTGAGGGTCATCTTATTAATTTATTGTATGGTTTCCACCACACAGCCTCTGTGTGGTTATTTGCTGACATTATCCATAAGTTGGATCCTTATCAATTCTATATTTGACTAAGGTATATATATGGACCAATCACCACCCAGAGTTAGCAAGGACAGACACAGATAGCATCCACCTGCCTCCTGGGACCCAGTGACCCCCGACCTGGGCACCTCATCTGGGAGGAGCTGGTGGCCCTTATTCCAAGCTCATTTAAATGCCCCAGCCCAAATTCAGCCCCTCTGAACCTTCAGCTTTCTTTATACGGTCTCAGCCCCTTTCACTGCCTTGTCAATAACAATTCAGAAATATCCCCCAGAGTGCCATAAAATAACTTCAAAATAATTATCCAAAATAATAAGGATTAAGGAAAACGTGTACTGCATTCTATATATACATTTTCAAAATATACTATAAAGACTTGTGTCTTGGGTGTCTCCATTTTCTATGGGGCCACATCCAGCTTCTTTATGCAGCAAGGATGCTGAATATGCCAAAGAAATAATCCATGGAATACTCTTATGGATCTTACGGTCTAGTGAGAGAGATGGGTAGGTAAGTAACTAATTATCCAGGGGCTCTATGAGCACAGGAGAGAGCAGCTCTGGATGGGAGAGGAGATAGAGAAGGCTTAGCAGAAAATGAGATGCTTAAGCTGGGTCTTGATTACATAGGGAACTTTTCACGTGGAAAAGAAAGAGAAGGAAGGACATCTCAGTGGGGGTGAACAACTTGAGCAAAGGAAGGGGGTCGTGAAAGTTCACATGTATTAAGGCCTGACTTCTGAGTGGTGTGGATCGCTGGGGTAGTGGCTGGGCAGTAGTGGGAAATGAGATGGGGAAGGTTGTTGGAGTCAGTGTCAAGATCCTTGAAGATCATGGTTTTCCTCTCAAGGGCTGTCCTCTCAAGCTCCTGGGAGACCCTTGTAAGGCTAGTTGTGTAATACATGTCATTGGGAGAATAGCATTTACAATTGGACTCTACAGACAACTTCCCAGAAATGCAAACCGCTAATCTGAAATTACTTGTGGAAAATGTCTGCTGAGAGTGCAAAATCAAAATGGTAGGTTATTTTGGAAGGAATTCCATTTTATAACTTTTAATTGCCTATTATAAGGTATTCTACACAGCTATTAATTAAACAAGTTGGATCATGAAACTAAGACTTACAATTCATAGTAGGCTTATATGAGAAAATAGTGCACAATAAGCATGTAATTCATCGGGTGTGTCATTTGTTTTGTCTTCTAGAATCAACATCATAACTAGGGCATCAATATCATATATTTCTAATTATTGGGGTCCAAACTGTTGAGGGTCTCTTCAAGATGAGGGATACTGATGTAATAAAATTCCAATGGATCAGTCATTAACTGGAGTTTAGGAATTTAAAAATCAGAATGTTTTGCCCTAGCTGGTTTGGATCAGTGGATAGAGCTTCAGCCCATGGATTGAAGGGTCCCAGTTCTGATTTGAGCAAGCGCATATACCTCAGTTGCAGGTTCGATTCCTGGCACTGGTCGGGGTGCATGTGGAAGGCAACCAATCGATGTGTCTCTCTCACATGGATGTTTCTCTCTGTCTCTCCCCCTCCCTTCTACTCTTTCTAAAAATCAATGAAAAAATATCCTTGGGTGAGGACAACAACAACAAAAAATCAGAATTTCTGAGCTAATCTTTCAGAAAAGTCACATGACCTTTTGTTACTGACTAGACAAGCAGGTGCAAGACAGCAGCTTCTCTTCACACTGGTTCCTTTGAAGCTGCAGTGCAGGGAAAGAGCTTTGTGGAGGGAAGGGTCAGGTGGTGGGTGTCTCTTCCTGTCAGCATCAAAAAACTTGAACCTGTGCTGCGGAGAATGTATGCATGCGAGCATGAATGGCCAGCAAGACAACAATACAAGTATCATAGGAGCATGAAAATGCATTCATTCATTGAGGAGTTCCGACTCACCTATCTGTCTCAGGAGTAGCCTGTACACTGAACAAAAGAGAGAAGACCGCCCTGGTCAGTGTGGCTCAGTGGTTGGAGCTTAGGCCTGGAGCACTGAAGGGCCGCAGGTTCCATTCCAGATCAAGGGCATGTACCTACCTGGGTTGCAGGTTCTGTTCTTGGTCCTGGTCTGAGTGCTTGCAGCAGGCAACCAGTCAGTGTGTCTCTCTCACCTCTCCCTTTCTCTCTCTCACCTCTCTCTCCCTTTCTCTCCCTCTCCCTCCCTCTCTCTCTCTCTCTCTCTCTCTCTCTCTCTCTCTCTCTCTCTCTCTCTCCCCCCCCCCTCCTCTTTCCCTCCCTCTTGCTTTCCCTCCCTTGTACTCTATCTAAAAATCAATGGAAAAAATATCCTCAGGTGAGGATTAACAAAACAAAAGAGAAAGAAGACAAGGTTTGTGAGAACTAAAATATCTGGAATCACAGGAAAAGGGCTGTTTGAGGGGCCACACAAAGTGAAAGCTGATACTGCAAGTCCTCCAATAAAGTAGTTTCATTATGATGTCGATGAGATGCTAGGAACCTAACTCCTATTTATAGCAATTATATTATGGTAAAATTGGCTTCATTATAAGTCGTTTCACTTAAAGTCAAAGAACCTGTGGGTGAAGTTCAGTGAGGACTTATGTATGACTCTCTGATTTCCCCCCAACCTGTGCTGAGGAACATCTGGGCCACACCTGGTCTCCTCCAATACCATCCCTAGGCCCCACCCACACTGGCTGTAATCCCAGCTCCACCACTTACTGTAAGGGTAACCTTGGACCAGTCTCTTCATCTCTGAGCCTCATTTGTGAACTAGAGATAATGGGTTCGGACCTCCCATAGTTGCTGTGAGGCTCGGGAAGGTACTAACATCACACATGGCCTTAGCGCAGGGAAAGCAGCCTTAAGTTTTGGTTGATCGTGTTCCACCGTCCCAGGCCCGGCAGCCTCTGCCCTCCTGTGATCACAGGTGCCAATGGATTCCCCTCTCCTGGGCTCCAGCTATGGAGCTTTACCTGGAGAAGAGAGGCTGATGGAACTATTTTATTTGCTGACTCTAGAAGGACTCCAGGCAGCAGACGCTTGGGGAGACAGGACTCTGTTCTGGACAGCTAGCTCTGTTAAAAAAGCAAATAGGTGGCCCGGCGGGTGTGGCTCCGCGATTGAGCATCAACCTCTGAACCAGGAGGTCACTGATTCGATTCCTGGTCAGGGTACATGCCCGGGTTGCAGGCTGTCATCATTGATGTTTTTGTCCCTCTCTCCTTCTCCCTCCCTCTCTCTGAAATCAATAAAAACACATTTGGAGCGGGGGGTGGGGGGGGAGGATCAAATAGCTGGAGTGGTGACAGGTTTGGGTGACTTTTCCCGCCTGAATTTGATGGAGCAGACATGTCCTGGCTTTAGCCTGCTCCCCACCACCTTTCCTTCTCCTTTGAGGCAGCAGTTCCTTCAGCTTCCTCCCAAAGCCGATATCCATATGGGGACAGCTGTCCATGCTCCTCTGCTGTCCTACTGAAACTGGACTCACTCCCGCCCCTTTCCCGGGCCAGCGTGAGTGAGCCGTCCCCTACACTGTCCGACCGACTTCCCTCTCAGCTCCGTGCAGCCCGCTTTCCTGGATGGGCGACTGCAGAGACGCAGGTCTGACTGACAAGCATCCTGTGCCTGCAGGCCACCTGCTCCTGCTCTGCACACCGTGGCTGTGGGTTCCCTGGACTCCCTTCACCTGCTGCCCCTGCCCTCTTCCCCGTCCTGCGCAAAGGTTGCACGATGCATCCACCATGCCGACATTTCCTCCAGGGCACAGTGGATTTGGAGGTCCCCCACTAACCAGCTGTGTTCCCATAGGCAAGGGACCTGCCCTCTCTTATATGGTTTCTTCATCTATAGAAAAAGAAATAACACCCATTTCTACCTCACTTGAGGGGTAGGTTTAACAGAAGAGTTTTAAGTAAAGCAAGATTCAGGGATGGGTTACTGTGCTCATTCCTGACTGTGAATGTCTGCTCTTTTCGGGTTTTGTTAGGCCTTTCGTGTGCATGCCCAGAAGAATTTCCGTCGGTGCTTTGGCTGCCCACACACTCACAGACGTGAGCAAAGCCAGCATGCGGCCAGCAGGCGGTGTTGGCTTTGTCTCCTCTGCTGGCATCTCAGCCTCCAGACAATCTGCACAGAGTCTGCTTCCCGTGCAGGGGCCGCCCTCGCCATATCCATTAGTCTTGCTGGAGTTGCTTTTCAAATTGTACATTGTGCTGTGCCCTCTGAATTGGCCACTTAATAGCTCCCTCATTCCCAAAACTATTAGGAGCCCAATCTTATAAAATTATGCCCAGTACAGCAAAATAACTCAAGGTAGATCAGATAACATTATGACCCTGGACTCCCGGAGTCCGAGCTCTAATCCTGCAGCTGTCCTGGCCCACCCTCTGGCTCTGTGTTCCCCACCGGGTGTGTACTGGCCTGGGAGATGGGCTCAGGGGCAGACCGGCCACGCTCACTTCCACTGTTCCCCCTTTACGTCTCTTTCGACCCCTACCTGACTTACTGAAATCTGTCTTATTTGCATGCTTGCTCCTCCATATATATTGTCCTGTAGAGTTTACTTTGAAAAGCAGCTTCAAGAGAGGGTGTTTGGGGACTCAACAGACATGCCATTCATTTGGCTCCATTTCCATCTTATTCTATCAGATACCACAGCTTCTAGAAGCGTGCTGACCACTGATTGTCCCTTGTCTGGATGTGCATCCACATCCCTCCCTCGTGTAACTAACATACGCTAGAGTTCTCTAAAGGACCTTTATAAATTATGTCTAAGAATAACTCAATTTACGAAGTCCAATTTCCTGATTATACTGCTTACTAAGCACAGAGGTCTTGTCCCCCACTCGACCTCATCTGAAGGTGCTCTGCCCCACAGGCCTCTGCGCCCAGTCCCAACCCATCTCTGCCCGCCAGGAGGGAGATAGCGTCAGTGGTACCTGGATCATCTGACAAAAGAGGGGCGTGGACTGGAAGGGTGGCCCAGCCATCCCTAGAATGGATAGTGCACCCCTCACACTTCAGGGGCCCGTTTAGGACACAAAACCAATAGTCCCGGGGAGTCTGCACCACCTGCTACTTCCCTTGGAGTTGGAAGTGTTTACACACATCTGGTCATATTGAGTCCAATCCCTTCATTCACAAGGAAGGAAGCTGGACTCCGTTTGGTTAAGGGGTTTAATCTAGTCCTTCAGCTAATTAATGACAGAGCCAGAACCCAGAGTATCTGACAACCAGCGCAGAAGCTTCCTCCCTCAGAGACCGGGAGTGTGGGGAGTGCTCCGACCACGCCCGGACCCTCAGTGCACTTGTCGTGAGTGCATGCGGAAGCATCACAGCTCCGCTGCCCCAAGGAGACAGCCGCCCTCTGAGCCACGGCTCCATCCTCTGTGAGGCAGCCAGCGCAGGGACAAACACGTTAAAGAAATTGTCCTACAATTTTAATAAAGCAGTAGAAACTCGCCAAACATACAAATTAACTATTGTTTAATGGCTCAGAGGCCTGTGGGGCAGAGCACTGCTTCACTGTTTGCAGGGTCTGTTTGCGTGGACTTGTAAATGTTTTCATCTATAAAGCTCAAAAGCTCAGAAAGCGAAAGCAACTGTGAGGAGTGTGAGTTTATGTTTTATCACCGTCATGCAGATGGAGGTGGATCTGGATTCTTTGCAGGACTGGCTGATGTCCCTGCAGAGCCAGTACCTGCTCTTTTTGAGAAGCCGTAAGGATGGAGAAGATGCAGTGGAAACGTAAACGTTGTGGGTATATTTTTTAAAGACAGACTACAGTTACCTTGGAAATTTTTTTAAAATCCTCACCCGAGGATATGTTTATTGATTTTAGAGAGGGGACGGGAGAGAGAAACATGGATCGGTTGCCTGCTTACTGTATGTGCCTGACCAGGGGTCAAACCCGCAACCTAGGTATGTGCCCTGCTCAGGAATGGAATCCACAGCCAACTGAGCCACCTGGTCAGGGCTACCTAGGAAACTTTTTAATAGACTTTGGAAACCAGGAGACACTGCAACCATGCATTCATCGACTCACAGGGCTTTCATGCCTGCAGGGGACTTAGAGCACAGCCTGTTCGTTTAAAGGATGCCAAGAAAGAGACCAAGTGATGCATCCAAGTTCATGCCACAGGCCGGAGACAAAGCAAAGGTGCCAGCCTACTGTGTCAATTCATTAGGTATACTTGCGCCTTGACTAAAGAAGGAAGAAAGCACCTTGCCGGTGTGGCTTGAGCATCCACCCATGCACCAAGAGGTCCCTGGTTCCATTCTCAGTCAGGACACATGCCTGGGTTGTGTGCTTGATTCCCCACTAGGTGAAGGAGGCAGCTGATCATTGATGTTTCTATCTCTCCCTCTTCCTTCCATTCTAAAAATCAATAAAAATATATATTTTTAAAAAAAGAAGAAGGAAAAAAGCATCAGAAAATTAATTTGCAAACAACTAGATTACTCCTCAAGGGTTCAGAGTTTTAAAAATTACTTCAACATATGTTCTCTTGCTTAATGCATATTATAATCCTGTGAGGAAAGAAGGCCATTCCCTCTGTTTGCAGCTGAGTGAACTAACGCTCCCAGAAGATGAGGGACTTGCCCAATACCACCCATCTCCCAGTGCCTGCAGAGCTGGGACTCGAGCTTGTGTCTTCTGAGTCCAGGCTCATCTGAGAAGTTGTATTATAAATCTATCTGGCTTTATATAAATGTCTTCCAGGCCGATATGTCTGTGCCCACATATTCCTGGACACGTTCTTGGCAGACTTTTGTATAGCGCGATCAGCACTTTAGATGTTGTAAAGTCTTTTATGTCATTAAATTGGGGAAATGGATATAAGTTGGTTACACAAACGCTTGGCTGAGAGCTGAGTCTAGGATGTTATTGTATACCATGTTTCATAAAATGTGTTCTAAGGCCAGGCTTCTTATGCTCTATCTAGTGAAGGACTAGTTTGTTTCTAATTTCCATCTGCCCTGGACCAATAATTTTGATAATACAATAAAAAATGTATTACTAGAACAACAATCACATACTTGAATGTTGCAGTAATGTCAAACTGCCACAAAATTTTCTAATTGCTAATTCTCAGTTTTCTGTACTGATCTTGCTTCAGGTTAGTAACAGTTCCCAGACCAGCAGGGGTTCTGCCAACCTGTTCTCAGCAACGCCATTCCTGAGAGGAATTCTCTGAATAAAGAGTTCCTTAGTCAAATAAGTTTGAGAGACTTCATAAACTAGAAAGTGTCCATGCACAGTAGCATATTGAAGATTCTGAGAAGTCCTACACTAAAGAAGCTTGTTTAATCATCAATTACTTAAGCCTTTCTCAAACTCACTGACCTCAAAAACTCATTGTTCATGAAATAAAATATCTTTCAACATCCTGCAGAATTCATATTTCGTGAAATACCCTTGGCTCTGTCTTGCCAACTATGGATAAAGCCCAGATCCCAGGTATGCCTGAAATGAAAGCCTCTGTCCTTTGCCCTCACCCTCATGTGTTTCCTTTTGAACATTTTAAAAAATATATATTTTTATTGATTTCAGAGAGGAAAGGAGAAGGAGACACAGACATCAATGATGAGAGAATCATTAATAGGCTGCCTGTGGCATGCCCCCCATCGGTGATAGAACCTGCAACTCGGGCATGTGCCCTGACCGAGAATCAAACAGGAATATTCTGGTTCATAGGTCCATGCTCAACCACTGAGCAACACTGGCTGGGCTCATGTGTTACCTTCTTTTTTAAATTTAAATTCTTTATTCTTTAAAGTATTACATATGTCTCCTTTTCCCCCCATTGACCTCTCCTTGTCCGCAACCTCCCCCTAGCACATGCCCTCAGCCCCCTACTGTCTTTGTCCATGGGTTATGCTTATATGCATGCATACAAGTCCTTTGGTTGATCTCTTACCCCACCACCACCACCTTCCCTCTGAGGTTTGATAGTCCGCCCGATGCTTCTGTGTCTCTGGATCTATTTTTGTTCATCAGTTTATGTTGTTCATTATATTCCACAAATGAGTGAGATCATGTGATATTTATCTTTCTCCAACTGGCTTATTTTGCTTAGCATAATGCTCTCCAGTTCCATCCATGCTGTTGCAAATGGTAAGAGTTCTTTCTTCTTTCTTTTTTACAGCAGCGTAGTATTCCATTGTGTAGATGCACCACAGTTTTCTAATCCACTCGTCTGCTGATGGGCACTTAGGCTGTTTCCAAATCTTAGCTATTATAAATTGTGCTGCTATGAACATAGGAGTGCATATACCCTTTCTGATTGGTGTTTCTAGTTTCTTAGGATATATTTCTAGAAGTGG
Organism: Eptesicus fuscus; assembly: GCF_027574615.1. Lineage (NCBI taxonomy): Eukaryota > Metazoa > Chordata > Mammalia > Chiroptera > Vespertilionidae > Eptesicus > Eptesicus fuscus. Next base: position 55,941,735 of record NC_072477.1, read on the forward strand.
GATTACTGGGTCAAATGGGAGTTTCATTTTTAATTTTTTTGAGGAAACTCCATACTGTTTTCCACAGTGGCTGCACCAGTCTGCATTCCCACCAGCAGTGCATGAGGGTTCCTTTTTCTCCACATCCTCTCCAGCACTTGTCATTTGTTGATTTGTTGATGATAGCCATTCTGACAGGTGTGAGACAGTACCTCATTGTTGTTTTGATTTGCATCTCTCGAATGATTAGTGACTTTGAGCATGTTTTCATATGTCCCTTGGGCTTCTGTATGTCCTCTTTTGAAAAATGTCTATTTAAGTCCTTTGCCCATTTTTGATTGGATTGTTTATCTTCCTTATGTTAAGTTGTATGAGTTCCTTATAAATTTTGAAGATTAAATCCTTATCAGATATAACATTGGCAAATATGTTCTCCCATGCAGTGGGCTTTCTTGTTGTTTTGTTGATGGTTTCATGTGTTACCTTTAAAAAAAATTCTTTATACTCTTTTGTTTATAGTGCACATAGTCATACTCTGCCTTCTACCAACTTCCATGCCTACTTCTGCTTCCCACAGAGGACTTGCTACGGGTGATGTCACCCACAGAGAAGGTCACAGTAATCTGTCTGAGACAGCTCCCACCACACTTTGCCACTGCATCTTGAAAATATATTTGCTTGCCCACCTTCACGGAGGTGACTCATGATAGTTCATCTTCCTCTTCAGTATTACCTTTCACAAACAAGAGGAATCCTCTTCCTGTAAATCCAGCTCTATGGGAAATGCTTGTCTATTTTTCATCCAAACTTTATACCCACACAAAAAGTGTAACTTTTCCCTAAAACACATATTGTTGTTCCCTAAGCAGCAGTACCTCTTGTCATGTTCCACTCAAACTTCTCTCTCCCTCTCTTTCTCTCAGACTCTTCTGACGCCCAGTTGGTGCTTTCCTACCTTATAACATGTAATTTTCTATGGAAATTCCAAATCATTGCTCTCATTCATATTCTCTTAACAGTCCTAACAACTATAGCTCTGTAAAGCTTCTAGAAGTATGATTTTATTTCTGAGGGTAATTCCTCCTAGCCTCCTTGTTGATATCATTCAGGGACTCTCAACAAGCTTTAGTCCACTCTCTATTCTACCGATATCTCTGCTTTCTTGTTCAGTGACTCCAACTTCCACACAGAGTTCTTTCCAGGTATACCACATGCATTTAGTCACAGGCACCCCCTCCGGTCCCCACATGGTGCTGAGCTCCCCTTAGATCCAGGCACTATGCCAGGAGGCCCTGGAATATAGAACAAGTCAGCCAGGCTCTCTGCGCTGGGGGAATTTTACTCCCAGGTTCTTTATATATATATTTTATTGATTTCAGAGAGGGAGGGAGAGGGAGAGAGAGATAGAAACATCAATGATGAGAGAGGATCATCGCTGGGCTGCCTCCTGCACGCCCGCCACTGGGGATTGAGCCCACAAGCCCGGCATGTGCCCTTGACCAGAATCGAACCCAGGACCTTTCAGTCCACAGGCTGACACTCTATCCACTGAGCCATACCAGCTAGGGCTACTCCCAACTTCTGATATTGTGATGTCTGCAATGCTTGAGAGCTCAAGGCAGGAACTTCCAAACTGTTTGCCCAACATTAGTGTTGTGTGAGACATTAATAAACAGTCCCCACCAAAAAGAATTCTGGTTAAGAAAATTTGGGAAACAGAATTACATGTGCTAACATATATTAGGAATTTTGAGGAGGTTTTTGTAAGTGAACTTGACCTGCAAACCGTCTTTTCAAGGAAGCCCTGTTTGAGATATTCCTGTGATGCCCTTGGAGAAATGCTGGCTCAGCAGTAGCTTCAGCCTGCTCAGTCCTTCCAAGTGCAAGGACCACATAGAAGTCATTCAAGCATACATCCTGGTTAGGTGGGAAATGGATATCTACGTGATTTCCCTTCACTCTGCCTTTTGAATGACAAGTAAACTGAGTCTGCATCCAACACTCAGTTATTTACTTTTCCCCAGGTATGTGTTGTGTATAATTTACCATCTCAGTCTATATTCCTAGCCCAGACCTCTCCCCTTAGCTACACAGCACATATATCCTCCTGTCCTGTGCCAGCGGTCGCCAATCTTTCGGACCTCACGGACCACCAGTTGGCGACCACTGCCAGGACAACCACCTAGTGGAGATCTTTAACAAAATGTCCAGTAAGCACTTCAAATTTGTCCCACAAAGAAGTGATTACTGTCTTTGTAAAAAGTATTTCCCCATCTGCATCGCCTAATGGCCTCCTTACTACCATCCAACCAGAAACCTGGAAGGTGTTCTGAATACCATCCTCTCAGCCAAGTTGTCATTAAGTCCCCTTGGATTTTCTCCCTATTATCTATTTGCTCCCTCAACTGCATTATCTAATTTGGGGTCCTCAATACAGTGGTTCTCTAATGGCTTCCATCTTAGGCTAGGTTTTCTGGGGGAAAGATCTGGTTTTCTGCAACGTGCATGCAGGAAGGCTATTGGAGAGAGCTATAGGGAGCCACCCTGTGGGGGTGGGGGTGGCAGATGTAAGACCAAACAGAGGGAGAAGTTGAATGTCAATGTAGTTATAAGAGTAGCCTCAATCAGTCCTACAGGGTGCTCTGGAACTGGCTGACCCTTCACAGTTGTCCCAACTTGATTCAAGGGGCTGAGGTTGTATGACCTTAAACCAACACATTTCCACTCTTTTCAACCTCTACCATCCACACCAACCCTTCTTCCTCCACACCCTCACTGGATGTGGGCAGCCCCCTACCCCACCCCAGGGTGACATAACCTTTGGCCAGAATGGACCTCAACTAAGAGCAGCCAGCCACCAACTCTCCCGGAAGGCGGAAGATTGAGTGCCTTAGCTCTGAGGGGATCGGGGTGGCATACCACAGCATCCCTATCCCTAATCTTGCTGCTTTTCAACCCCCCATGACACCACCAGAGGAGTTTTACTAAACCCAAGTTTAATCACACTACACCCTTACTCGTAACCTTTCAATAGCTCCTCCTTACCTACAAGATAATTCAATTCTGATCTCTGTCTACCTGTGAAGCCTTGTCTCCCACAGCTTTCCTCCTGCGTGCACTCTTGCCCCACGAATACCAGTCTCCTAATACTTATCAATCCTTCACGGATGCTGCTGCCCCTGCTGAGTATGAGTTTGTCCCACTTCTCTCACTAGCAAACTCCTATTCATCCTTTAGGGCCCAGTACTCACACCCACTCCTCTGTGATGCCTTCCTTAATATCCTCAAGCAGAGCTAATCTCCTGTGTACTCTTTTTCTACTCTTGCAGTTATTTGCTTATGTGACTGACCTCCTTAAGAGCAAAGCCTGTGTTACATTCACTTTTGAATGTGAATGAATCAGCCATGTGCATCAGTGTTGTATACAGCTGTGCCTACATGGGCTGACTCAAACTAACTAGAATTTTTGGTCTAGGCAGCTGTTTTTTCAGGGACTTAATCCACTTGTCCAATGAGGGCTATAGGCCTGTGGGGGGAGGGACTCTGTTTGCGGAAATGCAGCTGGCTTGGTATATATATAGCTCTATGCAGTTAATAAATACTTCCCATTGTGTTGATGCTGTTCTCTCATGTTGGGAAAGGGATGTAGCCAGTGACCTACGGGGTATGTCATGAAAGGTACCATGTGGCCTGACTTGCCCCAAAATCTATCTCTTATGACTGAAGTCTCCCCCTCATGTTCATTCTGAAATTCTGGCCAGGTCAGTGGTTCCTTCAGTGGAATGCTCTCTAAGGCATGAGCGGGCTGATGCATCTGTAGAAGAGAATTCCTATGTCTCCTTATGCTTATTTTACCTCTTTAAAATTTATATTTCATATATGCTTTATAATGCACATAACATAGTATACACATGTATATATACATGCATATAATTTATAAATAAATAGTATTAGGGAGTCTACACTCAAATCATTTTTTTTACTAAGTAGCATATGGTTAAAAAAAATACTTGGATACCCCTAGATTGGACTCCAAAGACTGGAAGCTTCTTCAGCCTTCTCCCAGTAGCTTCCCAGCTGATCTGATTGCTGAGCTAATGTGTGCTAATGGGCACTTAAGGTCTTAGGGGAACTCTGAAATCCGGGATCTGGAGCAGTTAGGAACGAAAGGTAGGGGCAGGCAGAGGAGCAGGGCTACCTGGGGAGAGCACAGAGGCTGCATCTAGTCAGAGATGGTGAGCCATCTCGTAAGGAATTGAGAACCTAGACTACATAGAGCCAGGAGGTGGAGCGGGAGATAGCACTCGGCCGGGCAGCCAACTTCAGGGTTGAGGGGATGTGAAAGGACAACAGTCCCTACCTCCACGAGGAAGATGCCCACCTGGCTGTCACTGCGGCTGGAGTTCATATCAGTGTATAGCGAGTCAGATGCCACATTGCCTTTAAAATTATTCACAGTGTGGGTATACATTTTTTGGGAACACCCTATATACTATTTCCTACATCCTTACCACAACCCAACCAGGTAGGTATTCTTATATCCATTTTGCAGATGGTGATAAAAAATTCACACAATAAGTTTGTTTAGCCCAAACCCTATATTCTCCAGATGAAGACTGTGAGGCCCAGGTAGGGTTAACTGATTTACCACAGAAAAAATGCAGATACTGTCAAAGCCTCAAAGCCAGAACTCCACCTCCTCCTCATTCTCCATCATTTTGTTACACTTCCCTGCCAGCCCACCACGGTGCTAAAATCAGAGGTCAGCAGGCAGAAAGCAGGCGTGTGGAGTGGCTAACACCTCTTCTTGGCTGTGCCTTTCCACTCCGGCTCTTCCCAGGCAGTGTGTTCTAACGGCCTCTGTGTTTCTTTGCAGCGTGCAAAAGAAAAGAGCAAGAGCACGGGAAGGATAGAGGCAACACCCCCAAAAAGCCCAGGCTGGTCTTCACAGACGTCCAGCGTCGAACTCTACATGCAATATTCAAGGAAAACAAGCGTCCATCCAAAGAATTGCAGATCACCATTTCCCAGCAGCTGGGGTTGGAGCTGAGCACCGTCAGCAACTTCTTCATGAACGCGCGGAGGAGGAGCCTGGACAAATGGCAGGACGAGGGCAGCTCCAATTCAGGCAACTCATCTTCATCAAGCACTTGTACCAAAGCATGAAGGAATAACCACAAACTAAAACCTCGGTGGAAAAGCTTTAAATAAAAGAAATTTTTAAAAGACCAGGACCTCAACATAGCAGGTTTATACTTAGAAATATTTGAAGAAGGAAAAAAAAAAAAGTGTTATTTATAGTCCAAAGAAACCAAAGACTTAGTTCACCTGCATTCTGACTTTGTTCGGAGACACACACTTCAGCAGGGCGACGACTTGGCAAGAAAAGTTATGAGCAGGAAAACACCACTGGATCTCACACCTTCGACCCATGATCCTTCTCGCTGTGCTTGGCTGTTTCGTGGTTTGGAGCAGTGATTTTGAGCCATGGAGTGGACATCTTTTAAGATCAGACTTTCTCATCTGTTCCAACTGCGCCACGAAGGTGTATGGTGTCTCAGTACTGCGTGTGGGTGCGTGTACACACACACACACACACACACACACACACCCACCACCACCACCACCACCACCACCAGTGGTCAGGGACGTAGGCAGGGCGGGCCTTCAGGAAGGGTTGTACTGTAGGAGAGCAACCATCAGTGTGGGGTTGTCTGAGTTCATTGGATTAGGATGTGATGTCGCTCATCTAGCCTATTGTTTGAACCTGCCAGGCCTGCAACCTAAATGCAGATTCAAACCCAGCAAAGAAAATTTGAATGACACCTAAACTCGTGCATTCTCTTTGTTTGTTAAGGAATGTTCAGATATTTTTTAAGAAATGAAATAAGAGTCCATCCATTAAAAAAAAAAAATCACCTAGGTACCAAAGAACACACTTAATATTATAGTGCAGGTATTTTATTGCAATGATTTTAATAACCAAAGCTATTTTTACACAAGATACTATGTAAAGTTATACATAAGAACTGATCTAGCTGTAATACACATGCCACGTAGAATCATGACTATTATTTATGACTCTTGAAGCATTTGAAATATTTGTTTTCAGAACTGGCAAGAAAGAATGTCGCTTCAGGGAAGCAATTGCTACCATAACAGAGAGGTCGATGCAGTATGCATGTACGCCCAGGTGGCACACTCCCTTTCGGGACCCATAAATGTCACTTAGGTAGACATATGACATGAGTCCAGAATCTGTTTAGAGCTGGGAAAACCTGGGGATGCTGCCAAAATAGGATCCCATTTGTAAACTAGAAAACTAAGTTTACACAGGGCAGGTAACTAAATTAGAAACTTTGTTTAAAGTAATGCTTTTCAGTAAAAAGACCATGGAACTAAAGGACTCCATACTTAGATTGATTTGACAAATTTGCTTCATGCCTTTGACACCAAATACCTTTTAAAAACACAAACACTCAAAGGGAGCTGACCAACTTTATTATTAAAATGAACTATCTAATATTTGAATAATCCTAAAAATATAATCAAACTTATTTTATTGCTAATCCCAAACATTTTATGACTTGGACATGAATAAAAATAGCAGGTCCAACCAAGAAATGGTGGGACATAGAAAAAGCCGGAGTTCTACAGGTCTTCAGCTGTTCACTTCATTCAGCATAGCCTCTGGAGCGTACCGCATTCTTTCCTGCTGCTGCATTAAGCTGGAAATTTTATAACATAGATTCCACTCTCTAACAGGGACATATAAAAACTAGACCTGAACCTCCAAATGTAAACATTTAAATTCCTATTTTCCCAAATCACTTAACCAGGCCTATAGAAATCAAGGCAAAAAGGAAAAAACAAAACAAAAACGAAAGATAATACAGTTGTACTAGTAGTACCCAAGTGAATCATTTGATTCCTCCCTCCCCCCAAAATTCTCTCTGAATTCCATTGAATTATTACTCATATAAGTGGATGTCTTTTGTACTATTGGGTAAAGAACTGCAAAGTCTTGGTTAATTAGCACATCTAACTAGAAATATAAAATTAAACGTTATCTCAACAATAAGTTGTTTATTGAGAGTCATTAAGATGCTTTAAAAAATTAAACCATCTTGTCTGGGTCTAGAAGAGGCAGGCACTGGAGAGAGGAGGCCACCAGCCTGTCTCCTCTGTGTCTGCTGGAGGAGGAAAGGAAGCCGGCACCCATACTCCCCCTTTCATGAAAGAACATGACACATGTTGTTTATTTTCTTTCTCTCACCCCAAATTCCAGCTTAAAAATTTCCCTTCTAAACATGGCACAATTACAATTCAGCTATTAAAAGATACCATTTAAATGGCCACCCTCCAAGATTTGCTAAAAATTTAATCTTGTCAATGACATAAACTAAAAGGAAAAAAATTGATTAACGTTTTCTCTTTCCATGAATAGAGGGGACCATGGGTACAGCTACATAATCTAATTTAGGAGGGAGGAAAGCCTTATTTATTTAAAACATGAGAATGCTAAAAGCAGGGAAGTTCAAGCTGTGTCTACACCCAATCTTACCAAAGTCAATGCCCCAGGAAAAACAAAAGTAGAATTCAGATGACCACTTTTTTTTTTTTTTTTTTTTTTTGCTTTGATTTTACTACATGACCTTGCCCAGTTAATCTAACTGCATTTTAAGGTTTCAACCAATTCTTTTGGTACTGTGTAGACACAGTCTCAAAGAATATTACTACATTTTTAATATTCTCACCATGCTTTTTTGAAAAATAACCAGTGATTCTATTTGCTAACACCAAAGATAATTTTCATACCAGCATTGAATGTGCACCCATTATGCAATTTCAGGGCCTAGAGATATATTTTCTCACAAACAGATGCACAAATCCAATGTTTTTACTTGACTGTTTAAGCATCTTCACAACCTCTGCTTCTGAGAAATCACAATGGACAAACTCAGCTTCTCACAGCAATACACTTATCCCATCAAGTATGGCTGGTTCTGTTCTGCTTCTGACTTGTCACAGAGAGAGGGAATGCTTCCGTTCCTGTCTCACTAATTTACGGCTCAGGTTCTAAACCCAACATAACCAAGCAGGTCACATGCTTTTGTTCACCCATCATTTCCCAGTCCGTGAACAAAATTCACCTAAAAACTCACTCTTTTGTTTGTATATATATTTATTCCAAAACTGCACTTCAAATAACACATTTTGGGGGGTTTTCACAGAATGGAAATTAGACTGGTTTTGGCCAAAAATCATTTATGTCCTCTCATGACCAAACGCTTCCCTGAAAGGGAGCCAAGAGAAAGAGTAGGAGGTCTGGACACCCCAAAAGCCCAGACTTCAGTAAATGTTCAGGTAAAAGAATTCTGGGTGCCAAGAACTGAGTGTTCCGGTCCCTGGATGCAGCTGGAATAGGACCCCAAAACCAAAGAAAATGTGTGGGGAAGTTCTAACTGAACATGTCACTCACTCTGCCTCCTTCCCTCAAAAAACCATCATTAATTTTCCAGGAACAAAAGTAAAAGCACTATGCTATGTTTGGACTCATGCCCTGCCACTTCCCACTCCCCACCCCCCCACCCCCCCCACACACACGCATCTTTGCAGGTTAAATGCAAACTTTACTATACCAAAGAGTCCTAGGACATTTTCACATGAGCTATAAAGGCATTTTCCCTCAAAAAGATCCTCCCTTCTTTGTACATAAAGGATGAAAACTATGCATTTAGCAAACAAAGAGAAAGCACTTCTCCCTTTCCTATCTAGCTGTTTAGGGTGCATTCAAACACCAGAGGCCGTTTTGAGATGCGATTGGCCTTCTGGATTATTCTTGTGGTGTGGTTAGCTTTACAGTGCATTGGGTAACTATTTCCTAAATAGGAAGGACAAAGAAGCAGAAGGTAAGAAATAGCTACTTCCACGTGTAAAAAAAGAAAAAAAAAAAGAAAAGAAAAAAGAAAAAAAGAAAAAAAAAGTGTAAAGATCTACTATTTATAGTGTGAACCAAAGACGCTACCTCACTCGATTTCCATTGGTGATTTTAATCACATTGATATGATACCAAAGAATACCAAAGATATTTTCATGCACGGCCTCCGTCTGCAGAGGGAACTCCACCCCGACCCTTCTCCCACCTCCTCGCCCCTCCTCACTCTTCACTCAGTGTGTAAACTTGTCTTCATTCTTAATAATAATGATACCACAACAACGACAACATTAGGAAATACTACTCTTATGACTGCTAGTTCTACTTGTAAATCTCTAGGCAAACATGTTGCAAACTTTGTAAACTCCTAGGACGAGTGCCTTGCTTGAACCAAAGTGTTAAACCGCTGTTGACCTCTCTCACCTTATACTCTTTGAATACCTCAGCCTCTTAGAAAGGCCACTAATGGAAAGAAAAGGAAAAAAAAAAAAAAGGAATAATTATTCACCGTGGTGCTTTTTCCGTGCAACCATGCAATGAAACTTTCTTTGATACCAAAGGATGACTTTTCCCCCCAATTTCTTGCTGAGAAACCAAAGCTCCTCCTCCTCATTCCCTCTTGAGGTCCCCCCACCTCACCGAGTCCCTTCACCAGGCAGGCCGTGCATCACTTTTACCAATTGCTCCAAATACCTCATAGTAATAAAGTTTTAGGGTTACGTTGTATAGAGAGTCTATGTGATAAGGCAGAACTTACTAGTTTGATAATTGTTAAGGTTACTTTGAAAAAAAAACAAACACCTTTATAATTCTTATTTATTTTGTAGTTTGTATGTTTGGGATGTCCGCCCCCTCCTTGCTTCGGTTTGGGGTTGATTTTCTTGGCAGAACTGCTCTGTTGCTCAAGGAAGACTTAATTTCTGGATATGTTCCCCCACGTGGGTTAAGGGTTGTGTAAAAAATGCAAGAATGGAATAAGAAATGCTTTTCATTTTGATGGTTACTTAGAAAGTTTTGTGTTTCGTAGTAAAATTTGTTTCCACAGGGTAAAAAATATATATATATAAATATATATATAATCTCTTTTTTTGTGAAACTGGTTTCTATTTTCTCTAGAATGTGCTGTGATTTTTTTTAATTTAAGTACATTTTATATGAGCTTATTTAATCACTGCTTTAATTTATGACTGTGTAGTTTTTAAAATGTATATAGTAGAACCCAAACGGCCAAAGCTTTGTGTTACAATCTTTTTGTTCTTGATGCTAAGATGAGCTGAAGGCAAGAGCTTCTCTTCACTGCAGGGTGTAGCTTTAGCTTTTCTTAGCAGGCACTTCCATGTGTGTTGTGAACACTGCCAGGTCCCCCCTCAGAAAACCTGTACATGCCCAAGTGAGTGTTTCAAGGTAGACCTTTTTGTCACTTAGAAAGAAGAAAGGCATTATTCGTGATCCTCCTTTAACTTATTAAATTTTTTTAAAAGAAAAGATTACCTTGCAGGTTAGACCTGAAATTCCAAAGAATTTAAGACTTGTTTAATGTTCCAAAGCACTGGCATTTGTGAGATACTTTGCTACTTTTTTTTTTTTTTGCCATTCGCACGGGTCTGAGAAGTAGAGTATAAAAACTCAAAGAGACAAGCTAACTTGAATTTGGAAATCCTCTTCAGTTTCACCAAGTTTCTGAAAGGCTTCAAGGCAGGGGCAGGGCATGAACACCTGTTCCTTTGGCAGAGCTGAGAGGAGTGTACAATGGCTTCACGCCCTTACAGAGAAAGTCCAGGCTGCGGGCAGGGGCCTGGCCCTGACTCATGAAAGAAGCAAAACATGATTGCTCGGCCCCAATTACTAGTCCAGTTTAAGGGAAATGTGTCACAGTTACATATTCCAAGCCCACATCTGTTTCTTGGAATCTGCTACTCCCAATTCCTAACCAATTCTCCTCAAGTGTCAGAGTCCCCCGGCGAATGTACCCAGGCCTACTTGAGTTTGTCTCTTCTCACTCTTCATCTTGCCACTAGTTTTGGTTTCCACACACTAGAGGGGGCCCCTGCCTCGGGCCCCTTCGCCCAGGCTGTTCAGATACTTGGCCCCGATTTAATTTAGATCAGCACACGCAGACTTCTCAGCCAATTCGTGGCATCCTCAGCAGACCCAGTGCCCACCCGCTATTTTGCTGAAGTAAGTTGCTTCAGCTACATGGCACACATCCATAGATGTAAATACTTTTCCTCTCAATACAAGAAATTTACATTCTTTTTTTTTTTTTTGCAGGGGTGTTTGGGGTGGGGAAGGAAAGGGAGGGCTTAGATTTTGGGTCAAATGTTACACTTTCTTACAAGCATTTTTGTACTCGTTATGTATTTTAATAGGGCAATACGTCTGCTCTGAGTCGCAGGATCATTCAGTGCTCTGTTGGTCAGCATTGACTAATCATGTGTTTTTCATGCAAACACGGTGCAGTGAGTTACAGAAAGCCAGGAGAGTGGTGGCGGGAGAAGACTTGGACCCTCAGCGGTGAAACGCTGAACAGAGTGGTATGCACAAGGCCATGTTTCCTGTTTCTGTGTTAGTCTCGATTTTTTTGGTGGATGTTCTGCATTTATTACATAATCATTGTGGGCTCATTTTAGATATGCCTTTGGAACCACGTGATGAGTATTTTTTAACAAAATAAACTTTAAAACATTGTCTTCCACTTGCTTCGGTGATCGTCTTCATATCTCCCTGTGTTTTCTCATCCCTTCTGAAGTCAGCCCACCTGCTACTCCCTTAGGTCCTCCCTTCCCGCTCTTCTCTTTTCAATACACCTTTGATGTCAGCTATTGTTTGAGTGTGACTCATTTTCCCTGTTCAAGTTAGCTTGATGGTTTATTATGTAAGGAGGGTGCCTAAGACAATCATCAGGTAAAAAAATATATATAAATAAATGGGGGGAAGAAAAAAAAGGTCAATAAAGTAGAAAATCTTCCAAGAGCAGAGGGAGTTCTTCCTTAGCAATGGGGAGGGAGGGAGGGAGAAAAAGTAAATAAATAATTAAATTAATTTAACAACCTAACCATGAGGGGCTTAGATTTTTGATAAAAAACAAATGTTGCTGTCATTTTCTTTGTCAATTAGAAAGCAGTGGTAGTTTCTACGTTGCATCTACATTTCAGATGAAATGATTATTGTACCCAGTTATGGTTGTTTGCTAATATTTTGTCTCTCCCTTTCTCTCTGTCCAATGCTTCTTCTGTATTTTTGTGTGTAGCAACAAAAGGTGTAATGCATTAGGCGTTATTCTGGTTTGTTTATGAGTATTTCCTGTACTGCATTAAGGTTCCTTTTTTTTTTTTAAGCTTCGCTACTGTTCTCCCTTTATGCCGTGCAATATCATCTGCTGTGTTTGCTAAGCAAAAAAAGAGAAAAAAAAAAAAAAAGAAAAAAAAGCAAGTGATGATGCCATCATGCTTTTCAGTGTTAAAATGTTTCAGCATTTATGTAGTCACCAAAATGTAGTAAATAAAATGTTGGATTTTCCAGCACTTTAAATTTAGACAATTCTTGTCTTCTTTTGTTTCATTCTCTTTGTAAACCTCAGGAGTGACTAATGGACTTTCTTTGGAGGAAGGGTGAAGCTGAGAGGGCAACATGCTTGCAAACTAAAGCCAGGGCCATGTTTTAAAGAGATAATACTAGTAACTGCCTGGCCTGCATGGCTCAGAAGTTGAGCATCTACCTATGAACCAGGAGGTCACAGTTTGATTCCCGGTTGGGGCATATGCCTGGGTTGCAGGCTCGATCCCCAGTGTGGGGCGTGCAGGAGGTGGCTGATCAATGATTCTCTCTCATCATTGATGTTTCTCTCTCTCCCTCTCTTTTCCTCTCTGAAATCAATAAAAATATTTTTAAAGAAATAAAATAAAGAAAGATTAACTAAGTGGTGGGGGGGAGGGGAGAAGGAGGTGTTCTCTAGTGGAACTGGAGGAAGTTTTTAAATGGAAATGTGGTGTTCTATTTGTAGATGTTAGCCATTTATATTAACCTGATTGACTCTCAGAAGAAAGAAAATTATTAGAGAAGATAACCTTAAGAAGTCCCCTCCAGTAAAATAATGGTTTGTGTGTTGGGGGCGGGTGTCTGTCTGTCAGTCTGCCTTAGGCAATGGGGTGTTGGGGGTGTTACAGGCAACCAGCACACCAGGAAAGGTGTTATCAGACAGCCCCCTGCCTGAGTCAGAGGGAGAGAGCTGTCCCTTCCTCGGTTCTTGTCTTCTCCTATGAATGAATTCAAATGAGTGACTCCAGATGATTGCGTTGTGATAAAGTGAATTTATTAAAAAGTAAAGCATGTTATAGAGCATTGGCCTGTGCATCGAAGGGTGGTGGGTTCAATTCCGGGTCAAGGGCACGTACCTGGGTTGCAGGTTCCATCCCCATCCTGGTTGGGGCTCATGCGCATTGATCTATGAACCAAGAGGTCAGGGTTTGATTCCTGGTCAGGGCACATGCTCAGGTTGTGGACTCGATCCCCAGTGTGGGGCATTCAGGAGGCAGCTGATCAATGATTCTCTCTCATCATTGATGTTTCTATCTCTCACTCCCTCTCCCTTTCTCTCTGAAATCAATAAAAAATATTTTTAAAAAATAAAAATATATTTTAATAAAGAAAGTAAAGCATACAAATTTATTAAAGAAGCAAGGCAAACAAATCTATCATCCGGCATAAAGCATGGATCTGCTCACTAACTAATTGGAAGAGCAAGTGGGGTGGGGAGTTTCTACCTTATATACTTTTCTGTCTATAGATTTTTAAATTCCTCTGCTGAATATCTTGGTACAGATTAATCTTCAAGGTCCCCCTTTTACTTTGTTGCGGCCTTCCCAGAATTTGTGAGAAGCACCTAGCAATTTTATCTTGCCAAACCCCGAGACTGCTGGCTTTTCTGTTTAGGGAGTGAAATAAAACTGCCCTTTTTTCCTTTCCTCTCCCCCGCCTCTTTTCCTGCATTCTCTCCTTAACAAGGCTTTTCTCACCATTTGTTTTCAAGTGTCCTTGGTTTGGGGACGATAATGGCTTGGTATTACAAACCAGCGGCAAGCTGTCCAAACTGCTTGGCTTTGTTTAATTTTCTTGTCTCCCTTTCCCTATTCCTCCTGCCCTGGAATTTTTCTAGCTTCTTGCTATCCTGTAATAGGGGGGGCTGGGAAATTAGATCTTCTTCTATTTAGTAGAGGGCAGTGATTGATCAAGAGACCTGGTTTAAGGAAGAGAGAAACAAGGTTTGGAATTCCTGATGTGCTGATTGCTAGCTGTGTAACCTACCAGAGGGTTATTCAGCTCTGCCCCAAGGAGGATTAATACCAACGTTATTTTAATAGTGCATAGACACCTTGCTCCTCTATAGTTCGGTTCTCTCCGGATATGGTCAGTTTCATGTGTCAACCTGGCTAGTCTCTAGTTCCCAGTTATTCAACCGAACGCTAATCTAGGTGTTGTGATGGTATTCTGTGCATGTTATTATTGTGCATAATAAGTTGACTTTGAGTAAAGGAGATTATCCCACACAGGTGCATAAAGATGTTCCGATTCCCAGAAATATGTTAGAGCTCATCAAAGTTCTTTATGGGCATCTCATTCCCAGCTTTGCCTTTTAAGATTTATAGTGAGTTTCTTGTTTCCCCCCACTGTGGCCAGGGTCTCAGGCAGCTGCAGATTAGGCAATTGTTACTGATTGTTCTTGTCCAGAGACAAGGTTTTGGGAATCCAGCAAGCTCCAAGTTAGGTTAAATTTAAAAAAAAAAAAAAGAAAAGGCACTGTAAATGGAGGTTTTGAGGGAACCTCCAGATGGATCAAATAATAATTCTGAGCCCTAGCCAGTTGCCCAGTGGTTAGTGTGTCAGCCCATGGACTGAAGGATCTCGGGTTCAATTCCTGTCAAGGGCACATACCTCGGTTGCAGGCTCAGTACCGGGCCATGGTCAGGGTGTGTGTGGGAGGCAACCAATCAGATGTGTCTCTCTCACATTGATGTTTCTCTCTGTCTCTCCCCCTCCCTTTCACTCTCTCTAAAAAAATAAATAAATAATTCTGAGAACAGTGTTTAGGGAGAACTCCAATCCCATCTATTGGTTTTCACTCTGATTCTAGGGCTGTTCCTTTTCAAGGCCACCGCAGAACCAAGAGGGGGACACAGCTGGGACGAGCACCGATGAAAATAACACAAAGCTAACGCTACTCACTAAGATTCAGCTATTTTTTCTTAACTAAACATTCCTCAGACTGTTGCAAGCCTGTGGTTAATTCCAGAGTTCTGCAAAAGTTGGTTTTGATGATTTTGCCCATGTTGCCATTGCTTTTATGTAGGAGTGGCTTTTTGGAGGTCCTTTCTCTGCCATCCCCCCCATCCCCCAACCCCCCCCCCAACCCCCAAGCCCCCACCCCCACCCCCGCCCTAAAGCTGAAGCTGCAGAGCTGAGGGCCAGGAGCCCTCTCAGGAAGGCAGCCACAACCACACGGCAGTGCTAACAACCTTTAGAAAGCCTAGGTTTTTTCCAGCCTTTGTAACATCTCCGCGGTTATTTTTATCATGCCAAGTCTGTTTCTCCACAGGGTAAAATAGGTCCTGAGGGCCTGGACTGGGTACAGTGAACTGTGATCAGGGAAGAGGGTTCACGTGCCCTCTTCTGAGTTCACACATTGAGAACATCCTGGGATGTTATCTGAGATTCCAGAGAAGGCCAACCGACATTTCCACTCTGCAATTGTCTTTAGGTCAGTTCACTGGAGATGTAAAATAGATAGTTGCAAACATAAAACAGGAAGATGCAGTGATGGGCAGATATTTTGTAAGGAATAATCTCAGAGGGTATGTGCTGTGGAATATAATGAACAAAATAAACTGATGAACAAAAGAGATCCAGAGACATAGAAGCATAGAACAGACTTCGGAATCTCAGAGGGAAGGCAGGGGAGGTGGGTGGGTGGGAAGAGATCAACCAAAGAACTTGTATGCCTATATGCATAACCCATGGACACAGACAATAGGGTGGTGAAGGCCTGGGGTGGGGGGTGAGGGCAGAGTAGAAGGGGTCAATGGGGGAAATAGAGGGACATATGTAATACTTTCAACAATAAAAATTTAATTAAAAAGAAAAAAGAAACAACAGACACAAAATGGAATCCCTTTTGTTAAATCCTACCAAGACTTAATCCCTAACCTCATTGCAGTTTCAGCCTCTCCCAGGAGTGGAATTTTAAGCCAATCAGTCTAGAGTTTCCTGGTCAGTACTAGCAAGGTAATCTGCCTGATAAACCCCCCCAGCACTCCCGTTAGGAAAGCTGTCCTCGCCTGAAATAATCCACTCATCCTAAAATGCAAGGTTGGTTTAACATCTGAATGTCATTTAATGTAAGATACCATGTTAATACAACAAGGAACAAAATCCACATATCATCATAAAAGATGTAGAAAAAGCATTTGACAAAGTTCAGTGTTTTTTCACGATAAAAACTCTCAACAAACCAGAAATAAAAGGGAACTTCCTCAACTTGATAAAAACACATCTATGAAAAGTCCACAGTTAAAAAGGGGACATACGTAATACTTCCAACATTAAAGATTTAAAGAATAAAGTTCAGAGCTAACATCATACTTAATGGCCAAAGACTGCTTTCCCCCTAAAACTGGGGACAAGTCCAGTATCACCACTTCTATTCAAAATTGCACTGCAAGTTCTAGCCAGGACTATTAGGTAAGAAAAAGAAATAAAAAGTCATCCAGACTGGAAAGGAAGAAGTAAAACCATCTCTATTCACAGATAGCATGATCTTGTATATAGAAAATTCTGAGGGATCTACGAAAAACTAAGAAATTCAGCAATGTTGGAGGACACAAGATCATTATTCAAAAATCAAGTTTATTTCTATATACTAGCAATGAACAATCTGAAAAAAAGAAAGAAAAAAAAAAATTCTGCCCTGGGTTGGAGCATCATCCGGTACACCAGAAAATGGCAAGTTTGATTCCCAGTCAGGGCATGTACCCAGGTTGCAGGTCCCATCCTCAGTCAGGGTGCATGCGGGAGGCAACTGATCAATGTTTCTCTTTCTCTCTCTCTGAGATTAATTTTTTTTTTAAAAAAAAGAGAAAGAGGAAAACTTTCATTCACATTAGCATCAAAGAGAATAAAATAGGAATAAATTTAACAAGAGAAGTGGAAGATTTGTACAGTGAAAACTCTAACACATTATTGTGTTGTAGGCGGTGAGAATGACACCAGGTGTTAGACCCATGGGGTCAGACCAGACCTGGGTTCAGCAACCTCAGGACTTGAGTTCTGGCCTGGAAAGAATTCCCCAAGACTCAAACTGGAAGAGAACATCCTAATATATAAAAACCCAGGGTCTGTAACATCCAAAACCACCAAAGGCTCAACCAACCAGAAGTCAGTGCTGGGTTGCCGTGGTGACCCAGCACTGACTGCCACCACTGCGGGCGCCCCAACCCAGCACTGACTGCTGAGAGGGCTGCGGATCAGGCCTGAAGAGAGGCCTGAAGAGAGAAGTAGGGTCTGATCTGTAGCCTTGTGGCAGCTGTTGATCAGCACTTGCCTCTCTCTTTTGCTCGGGGCCTGGCCAGCAGCAGCGCCTCTCTTTCTCTCGGGCCTCCCTGGGGCTGCTGATCAGCTCCGCCTCTCTGATCAGGCCCATTGATAGGCCCAGAGACGCTGACTGGCATAGAAACCGACCAATCAGAACCAAATCTGGGTGAAGTGTGAGGAGCCAATGGCTGCCTAGGAGGTGGAGCTTTTGACACTGACTGGCATAGAAACCGACCAATCAGAACCAAATATGGGTGAACTGCGAAGGCAGAACCTAAGGTAGGGGCTGAGGAGGGGTTTTAAGGACAACAGCTGTTTGGTGTGAGGTGTAAGAAAGCAGTTCATTTTTTTAATGACCAGTTTGGCAGTATAGTGTATATGGCTGGCTATCAGTCCAGATATAGGGATTATGTATTTTTGTCTGCCAAGAGCATCTCCTCCTGCTGAACAAGGCTTTCCCCCCTCATTTAAGCAATCCTATCCTATATAATCTATCTATACTACTAAAAGGGTAATATGCTAATTAGACCGGGTCGACTGGCCATCTTCTGGACGTCCGACTTCCTTCCGGACAAAGCCATGGTGGTGGGGGCCGATGCAGAGGCTGTTAGGGGCAATCAGGCCGGCAGAGGATGGCAGTTTGGGGCAAGATCAGGCCAGCAGGGGAGGGCAGTTGGGGTAACCAGGCCGGCAGGGGAGGTCAGTTGGGGGCAAGATCAGGTTGGCAGGGGAGGGCAGTTGGGGGCGAGATCAGGCTGGCAGGGGAGGGCAGTTAGGGGCTATCAGGCAGGCAGAGGCAGTTAGGGGTGATCAGGCTGGCAGGGGAGGGCCATTGGGGGTGAGATCAGGCCAGCAGGGGAGGCAGTTGGGGGCAACCAGGCCAGCAGGGGAGGACAGTTAGGGGCAATCAGGCAGGTAGAGGCAGTTAGGGGCAATCAGGCCGGCAGGGGAGAGGAGTTGGGGGCAAGATCAGGCCGGCAGGGGAGGGCAGTTAGGGGTGACCAGGCCTGCAGGGGAGGGCAGTTGGAAGCGACCAGGCCTGCAGGGGAGGGCAATTGCGGGGGACCAGGCCAGCAGGGGAGGGCAGTTAGTGGTGACTGGGCGAGCAGGGGAGGGCAGTTAGGGGCAACCAGGCCTGCAGGGGAGAGCAGTTGGGGGGGGACTAGGCCTGGAGGGGAGGGCAGTTAGGGGCAATTGGGCTGGCAGGGGAGCAGTTAGGAGCAATCGGGATGGCAGGGGAGTGGTTAGGGGGTGATCAGGCTGGCAAGCAGAAGCAGTAAGGGGCAATCAGGCAGGCTGGCAGGTGAGCAGTTAGGAGCCAGCAGTCCTGGATTGTGAGTGGGATGTCTGACTGCCCGTTTAGGCCTGATCCCTCGAGGGGTCCCAGATTGGAGAGGGTGCAGGCTGGGCTGAGGGGCACTCCCCCATGCACGAATTTCGTGCACTGGGCCTCTAGTCCTAATATATAAAAAGCCATGGGCTGTCACAACCAATACAACCGGACAGATGACCAAACAGTAGGCTGCATGGGGCGACCAGTCCGGCAGGGGGGTTAGTGAGGGATGACCAAATGACTGAACAGCAGGCTGCATGGGGTGAACAGGCCGGCAGGGGGGTTAGTGAGGGACAACCAAATGACTAAACAGCAGGCTGTGTGGGGTGACCAGGCTGGCAGGGGGGGCATTAGGGGCAATCAGGCCAGCAGGTAGAGGGGTGATCAGGCTGGCAGTGGGGCAGTTAGGGGTGATCAGGCTGGAAGGGGGGGGGCAGTTAGGGGCAATCAGGCAGGCAGGCAGGTGAGCAATTAGGAGTCAGTGGTCCTGGATTGTGAGAGGGATGTCCAACTGCCGGTTTAGGCCTGATCCCAGGGATTGGGCCTAAACTGGCAATCGGACATCCCCCAAGGGGTCACAAATTGGAGAGGATGCTCCCCCCATGCATGAATTTCATGCACCGGGCCTCTAGTCCTATATAATAAAAGCTCAGTGACTGAAAATGCAGAACAACCAGAACGACCAGAGACCAGAATGACCGCGGCCCCTTGCCCCAGCCAGCCCTGCCCCCCAGTGGGTCGCCCACCCCAATCTGGGGCCCCCATCAGGGCAGTCCAGCCAGCCCCCACCCGTACACCAGGCCTCTATCCTATATAATAAAAGAGTAATATGCAAATTGACCCTAATGGCAGAAAGATCAGAACAACCGCTGGACCAGTCACGGGGAGGCGCACTAACCACCTCTTGGTCACTTTCCCCAGCCAGCAGGCTCCGATCGCCTGATGGCAAATGGGTAACTGGGGGTGGGTGGTGGGGGATGCGGGTGGTGCCAGGCCAAGGACCACACCCCACCGGTCACCCCACACACAGATGGTGACCCACGATGGGGGCGGGACTGGCAAGCAGGCAGGAACAACCAACCTCTCAATCCCTTCCCCAGGCCATCAGGCACCAATCACCCGATGGTGAACAGTGTACTGGAGGTGGGTGGTGGCAGGGGGCAGGACTGGCTGCAGGCATCTGGGGAAGATGACCCTGGTAATAGGGCAGGCCTAGGGACCGTACCCATGCACAAATTTTGGGCACCAGGCCTCTAGTTTAAAAATAAACGTTGACTCAGGCATGCTCTACATATAAAGCTCTCTCTGGTGCCAATCGCATGCGTGTGTTTCGATCTGTCATTGTCAATCATGAATTTGGTTGTCTTTGTTGACATTCTGAATATACTTGATGGAGATTTTCACACCTATTTGAGTGATGATTCCATCAATTCAACAGATGATGCTGCAAAGGAAAATTTTCCCATCAAATTTCTTAACAGTATTACTCCTTTGCGAAGGCTTTGTCATAAATTAAAATTGAAAGTAGGTGCAATCATCATGCTACTGAGAAATCTTAAAAGTAAATGGGGTGTTTGTAAACTAGATTTATTATAAAAATATTGTGACCTAACATAATTAAAGCTGAAATATTAACAGGATCTGCGGAAGGAGAGGTTGTTCTGATTCCAAGAATTGATTTGTCCCTGTCTGACACTGGCCACCCATTTAAATTAATTCGAAGACAGTTTCCCGTGATGCCAGCATATGCAATGACTATTAATAAATCACAAGAACAAAGAATATCCTTGCATGATATTATTCTACACTATCATTAAAATTTATCCCCAGATTTGGATCACCCCCAATACTTATAATAGTTCCTCGCACCCTTGGGAATAAAAAAAAAAAAAAGTCATCTGTTTGGTGCTTGGAGACAAACTTAACACATCTCTTGATACTTTAGAATTACTACAGCATAATATATAATTATCCCAAGCAAACGTACAAACTAATTCTTGGAATGTCTGGCAGCAATTTAAAAAGGACATGTAAGGATTTAACCCTTTTCGTTGTGTGGAGGGCCTCCTGGGAGGGCACCTGAGCACTCTATATTGGTCCCTCTTACCCTTTAGGCCAAGAGAGACCCTCTTGACACAATTCAATTGCTCACAGCTGTTGCACGAGCTCTCTGTTCATGTTGAGGTTGAAGTCTCGTTATGGCTGGTGCCATGGATCTGTCTCTCACCCAGTAGGGCGAACTGAGCCCCCCCTGGAGAAGAAACCCGGGTTCCAAAAGATATGTGATCAGGGCTGGGGCCCCGCCAGCAGGCGAGGGGATCCCAAGACAGGAGCTGGGCATGGAGGCCACGGGGGCATAGGCTACCAAGGAGACAAAACTGAACCTCACGTCACCCTGCTTGGCCCCGGAGGATGGCTGGTTAGCCAGAGACGGGTAAGATTCCTCAAGGAAGGAACAACCTAAGACAGGCACAGTCTCAGAGGGGCCATCAGGAGAGAATTTGGGGATCAACAGAGGTGGGGCACAGACCCTCACCCCCCCAACATTGCAGGGGCCTGAATCCTAGCCCCTTCTGAGGGAGGTCTCCTGCCCCCATGGCTGCTTCGTGCTTCCCATGCCCAGCTCAGATCAGGACCCAGGTGACCGACAGAGACTTGGCCGACAGCAGCTGCCCTCTCACTCCAACAAGAATTGTTTGAGTTGTCTTGTACCCATGTTGTGGGGAAGGGGGTTTATGATATCTAAATCCAGCCTACCACCAGGAATGCTCAGGACCTACTCAAGAAGGCAAATAATCCCTTCCACCAATATTTACAGGGTAAAACAAGATTATTGTTAGAGTAATAAATTTGACAGTAAAATAGTAGTCAAGTTTTCAGGCAAATTTAAATTGGCCAGTTGAAACAAGTGAATATTCTAGAAAAATAACTGTACTGGACAAAAAGGTGTTCCTAAAGTATCAACTAAAATCTTTATTGGTACTTCATCTCACGATAAAATTGTGCACCATGTAATGATCCTAAAACAGTAATATTATAGTACAAAAAATTAAAATTTAAAAGCCATCAAGACTACATTATAAAATTTTCAAAAGCCTCCTAACATTCAAATCAAAAAAGGAGGGGATAGTAGAGAAATATCATGTAAGGAAAAATATCCTGTAAGTAAATTACATCTAGAAAATTAATACTTTAGAAAATTAATTGTAAGGCTAAAAGCAAGACACCCATGAAAAACACACAAGGTGATAAAACAAGCCAGAGGAAAATCATTTGGGCAAAAATTGAAAAAGGATCCCCAGTCAAATTTATAGAAAATATTCCTTTATTAACTTTTGGTCGAGAATATGTTTGTATATTTTCAGAAAACAACTCCGAGACCATGTGGATTCTAGCAAGAGAAGAATCGACAGGACTACTCCAGCCATGAATACAGAAGAGAAGCAGTCCAGAGACAGAAGACGCTGATGTGGCCTTCCCATAATAGCAGTTAGCAGCTGTGCATCACTGCAGATTGCCCAGGACCAAACCAGACAGAGTCGGACCTGCATTACCACCAGTTGTCCACCATCCAGAACTGAAATGTCAGTGCTGACATGTACACATAAGGAACTGTTGGACATTGAAATTGGGTCTCAAAAGAACTGTTGGCCCAGAAAGAAACTCACTACAGACTGATTCATTTGCCTGTCACCATAACCATTATTGCTTGTCTCATTTTCGGTTCTTATAAGTGTATTTCTAAGAGCACATGATCTCACTCATCTAGGGGAAATAATGAACAACATAGACTGATGAACAAGAACAGACCCAGAAACAAGGAGGCATGGATCAGACTGTCGGGCCTCGGGGGGAGGGTAGGGAAGGGTGGGGATAAAGGGAGAGATCAACCAAAGGACTTGTGTGCAGACATATGAGCCCAACCAGTGGTTAAGGACAACAGGGGGGTGGGGGCATGTGTGGGGAGGGGGGTGGGATGGAAATGGGGGGACGAGGACAAATATGTGATACCTTAATCAATAAAGAAATTTAAAAAATAAATAAATAAATAAATCACAAGGACAAACTCTAGACAGAGTAGGAATATTCCTACCTGAACTCTTTTTCAGACAATGTCAGTTATATGTTGCTTTCTCTCGAGTTCGAAGAGCTTGTGACATTAAAGTTAAAGTTGTAAATACTTCATCACAAGGGAATTTAGGCAAGCACTCTGAAAGTGTTTTTACTCTTAATGTGGTATACAGGGAGATATTAGAATAAGTTTTATCAATTTATCAGTCATTGTTTTTATCAATGTTGTTTTTATATCATATTTTTGTTGTTTTTATATCATATTTTTGTTTTTACATCATGCCTTTGTTGTTGTTATATCATGTTGTTATTGTTTATTTATTAATCAATTTCTATATTATTTTCATATACATTTTATTAATTTTCTTTCATCTCTGACACTTTTATTATAGAAAAAGGGTGAATAGCGATATTAAAGTATTTCTTCTAATTAATTTCCTTTCAATGTGCACAAATCCATGCACCAGGCCACTAGTTTATTTATAAAATTACAGAGGTGGAAGGAGTCATTCGTAGAAGAAATGAGCTTAGGAAACAAATTATAGGGGAAAAGGAAGAGCTTCAGGAGACTGGGAGTGAGGAAGGTAACGGTAAGGAGCTGGGGGTAGGGGTAGAGCGGGGGGGCGGGGGGGGGAGGGAAGGCATAGACATGCTCTCTGGAGGGAGAGTTGTGGGTCCTCAGTCCTAAGGGTTTTAAGGGTGGAGATTTTAGAGAAGGTCTCAGGGAAAAATTGCAGTAGAATATTCAGTAGTTTCCAGGTGTGTCCTTTCAGGGCCTAGGTTTCCACTGATTGATTGGTCAGCGCCAGGGCAAAGGGTCATTATCCAATGCAGCTGGACCTGAGGTCAGTCGTGGGATCACTTGTCTGGTTTTGATACTTTTCTGGGCCGGGAGCTGAAATGCAACTGAGACCTACTAGTAGATGTTATCTCTAGGGAAGAAAAGGTCACCCTGGGGGCAAGGTCCGACCCTACAATTGTCCTTTGCTAGGCACCCAGGACTTCACCCTAGTGACCTTCTGTACCTGGTCCATGCCCTTGCTCTGCTCATGTCTGTCTAACTGCCTACCACAATTGCAAGAAATTCAAGATAAAGTATACAAATGGCAGATAAGCACGTGAAAAGATGATCAGCATCATTAGCATTTGGGAAATGCAAACCTAAACCACAAGGAAATATTACTCCATACCCACTAGGATAGCTATAAAAAAAAAAATAGCTCTAGCCGGTTTGGCTCAGTGGATAGAGCATCAGCCCTTGGACTAAAAAGTCCCAGGTTTGATTCCTGTCAAGGGCATGTACTAGTACCTCTGTTGCAGGCTACAGCTCTGGCCCAGGTCGGGCTAGTACCAATTTACGTGTCTCTCACATCAATGTTTCTCTCTCAGTCTCTCCCCATCCCTTCCACTCTAAAAATCAATGGAAAAATATCCTCAGGTGAAGATTAGCATCCTTGTCAGCACTTGTTATCTTTTATTTGTCAGTGATGTAGAGAACTTGGAATATTCAAACATTGCTGATGGGAATATAAAAAGGTTCAGCTGGCCCTGGATAGTTTGGCTGAGTGCCAGCCCGCAGACTGAAGCGTCTCAGGTTCAATTCCCAGTCAAGGGCATGTACCTCAGTTGCAGGTTCCCCAGCCTCTCTCTCTCTCTCTCTCTCTCTCTCTCTCTCTCTCTCTCTCTCTCTCTCTCTCCCCCCTCCTCCCTCCCTTCCTCCCTTTCACTCTCTCTAGAAATCAATGGGAAAAATATTCTCTGGTGAGGATTTAAAAAAAGGTTCAGCTGTTTTAGAAAACAATCTGGCAGTTCCTCAGAAAGTTAGTCATGAATTACCATTTGATCCAGCGATGCTACTTGTAGGTATATAACCAAAATAACTAAAGACATATGCTCATACAAAAACCTGCACACAGATGTTCTTAGCATCATTGGTTGCTATAGCCAAAAAAAATGGGAACAAGTCAAATGTTCATTAACTAGTTAATGAACAAACAAAATGTGGTATGTCCATATACTGGACTATTATTCAGGTATAAAAAGAATTGACACATGCTACAACACGAATGAACCTTAATGAATTATGCTAAGTGTCCAGCCAGTGTGGCTTAGTGGCTGAGCATCAACCTATGAATGAGAAGGTCACGGTTCGATTCGCAATCAGGGCACATACCCGGTTACAGGCTTGATCCCTGATGGGGGCATGCAGAAGGCAGCTGATCAATGATTCTCTCCCATCATTGACGTTTCTCTCTCTCTCTCTCTCCCTCTTCTGTCCTTTCTGAAATCTATGAAAATATATTTTTTAAAAATAATTTTAAAAAGTGATGGGGCCCTAGCTGGTTTGGTTCAGTGGAGAGAGTGTTGGACTGTGGACTGAAGGGTCCCATGTTTGATTCTAGTCAAGGGCTCATGCCCGAGTCACCCTGTCTTCCCTGGGCATCACGGCAGTGCATCAGGAATTGCCACACAGGGTTTAAAGACGATGTCACTCCCACAAGGACGCCTGGCGAGAGGCAAAAATATATTTCTTCAATCTAATCATGAGAAAGTATCAGACATACTGAGGGACTATACAAAAATAACTGACCAGTGTTAGTGTCAAGAAAGACTGGGAAAGCCAGGCCAGTATTGCTCAGTGGTTGAGCATGCCCTATGAACCAGGAGGTCACAGTTCAGATTCCCAGTCAGGGCTGCATCTGTCCCCAGTGGGGGATGTGCAGGAGGCAGCTGATCAGTGATTCTCTCTCATCATTGATGTTTCTCTCTCTCTTTCCCTCTCCCTTCCTCTCTGAAATCAATACAAAAATATATTAAAAGAAAGGAAGGAAGGAAGGAAGGAAGGAAGGAAGGAAGGAAGGAAGGAAGGAAGCCTGGGAAGTTGTCACTTTTGGAAGAGACTATGGAGACAAGGCAATATGAGATCCTGGACCAGATCCTGGACAAGAAAAAGGCCATTAGTGGGAAAACAGTCAAAAGTCAAATAAGTGTGTAGAGTAGGAGAAGCTCGGATCAGACATTTTGTACTGTTTGTAGTGTATTGTATCAATGTTAGCTTCCTGATTTCAACAATTGCACTATGATTATGTAAGATGTTAATATTAGGGGGGCTGGGCAAAGGGTAAATGGAACTCCCTATACTATTTGTTCAACTTTTCTGCCTAAAATTATTTCAACACAAAAAAGTTTTAAATCTTTGATTTAAACAACTATGTTCAGATTCATTTTTTCCTGAAAATACAGGTGTGGACCCCTTCTTTGCTTCATAGGTTGGTTGCTAACAGAGTAATGTGAAAAGAAGCAACACAGCAGGTTGTCTCAGAAACCTGTTTTAACATTTTCCATAGCTCGGCTCCTTGGTTATATATAACCTAGACCAGTAGGTGGCAGCACTTGACCAGTTTCTCATCAGAAAAACCCTAGAAGAAAAACAGCTGAGATTGAACAGTGGGAGGGAGGTAAAACAATGACACTTCCCCCGCCTACAGGGAGATGCCATTTTTATGGGCACTTCAGCGATGAAGCATGGAGAAAAGAACTTGTAAACAGTGATGTAAGGCTTTTAGGCAAAATTGTCCACCCCTCCCCGGCCCCACCCCAGCCTGGGGCGTCAGGAAGGAGCGTGAGGCATCACCTCCGCTGAGATGCTGATGCCCCACTGTTCCAGAATAACAAAGGTGACCTGCAAATTCTACATTTCAAAGAATGAATTACAAAGAAACAATAAATCATGCATAGTATAAGAACTTCAATAATTTTTAAATGAGACTATTGCCAATTATTTGTTGTTGGTGGTTTTTTCTTAGAATTGTGGGCCTGGAAGGAACGCCGCTCAATTCTTTTTCTCCTTTGTCTTCTCTCTCAAACCCCAGAACTGCTCCCATCAAAGTCTAAGACCTGAGTTATCTCAGCTATCTTTAGTATTTGCTGGGCCCCTGGCGGGGCTAGAGACTTGTTTAAAATACCACAGCCATCAAGTGCCAGAGGTAGGATTTAAAACCAGACTTTGGATGAGTCCAGTCCTCCCTCAACTCCCTCCACAGAGCTGAAGCCCAGGCTAAGCTCCTGCCTTTTATCTGTGAAGGACTGGGCTCAAAGGGGCAGGAATCCAGGTTGATTTCTGGTGGGGGCACCAAGGTCCGCCTGATGGAGTTGAGTCGCAGTAACTAAGCTGAACCTTCCCTGCAGTGGTTAAGACTATAAAACATGTATTTTAATGATGTACTATATTCTGATTTTCCTAGACTGAGAATTTTTGCTCCTCATTCTACAACCCCA
Organism: Eptesicus fuscus; assembly: GCF_027574615.1. Taxonomy (NCBI): domain Eukaryota; kingdom Metazoa; phylum Chordata; class Mammalia; order Chiroptera; family Vespertilionidae; genus Eptesicus; species Eptesicus fuscus. Next base: position 55,968,917 of record NC_072477.1, read on the forward strand.
CCCGGCGAACCTTTTCTTTTCCCCCTGGAAGTGGGAGGGTATGGTCATAGACTGTAAAACCCAAAGCTTCTGACCAGGGCTTCCTGCTGCTCCTGCCGCTTCTCCCAGAGTGACCTCAATCACTAGGCCTGAAACCAAACAAACAAAAAAATCTATTTAAAGATACCCTTTCTGCCACTCCTAATCCATAGCCTTCTGCTAATGGACAGATGGGCATGGTGGTGCCAGCTCGGAGAGCTCCCCACCAGTATTAAAATACTCAGTTAACAGCCCTCGCCTGGCATCCCGAAACTCCCCCACCCCCACCCTCACGGCTCATTCTGCAAAGCAGCAGGCTGGAAGGCTGTGTGCAAGGACGTGGCCTTCAGAACCAGCCAGGAGCAGCAGGGATCCCTGGGGCCTAGGCTTGAGAGATATTAGGACTGACAGGGATGCGCAAGAGAATCCGTTCCAACAGGAGCTGTTCTTGAGTTTCTGGTCCAGGCCCAGGTTGGGGCCACTGAGGGAAGCCATCGCTGTGGGAGTCTTAGGAAGCGGGAGGGCCCAGATCATAGGTGGTTCTTCTCAATGGTTCCTCCTGAAAAAGGACGCCTTAGAATATAGAGGCACGGGCATGATTCTGAAGTCTGGATGCTGGAGAGGACCCTGAAGGCCCATGTGACTCACATCTGCCTTCCCTCCCAACCTGAGTGCATGCAATTCACTTTGACCCACAATGTGCTGAGGCCCAGAGCACAGGTAGCAGTGTTGGGGGCAGGCCGATTGCATTGCTTTGGGGCTTCTTGCCACCTCTGCAGCTGAATGGGACAGGATGTGAGTAAGAGGGCTTGAATACTGTGATGCAAAACTTCATGGCTTTAGATAACACATGGCCAGAGTGCTGACAGTGCACAATGTAAGACAAGAACTCAATACCCACACACAGAGGCAACTCAAGAAAGGCAGCCATGCAGGGCTGCAAACATTTTGAGTCACTGTTATTTCCTCCCTACACACCCCACCCCCAGTTGTCAATGATGATGCTTGCTTTTAACCACAATGAAAATGAAAGCATAGCACAGCCCTAAGACCCTACCCTAATTTTGTAAACCTTCTTTTTAAGGACTCAAAAAGTTCTTGGGGATGGGGAAGGGGAGAGCTGGCTGTTTATTTTTTAGCTTCCGTGTACGTCTTTTTGTTGTTGTTGTTAATCCTCATCAGAGGATATTTTTCTCCATTGATTGGTTGCCTCCGGCATGCACCCTGACCAGAGCTGGGGATCAAACCAGCAACCCAAGGACATGCCCTTGACCAGGAATCGAACCCAATACCCTTCAGTGCCCAGGCTGATACTTTAACCACTGAGCCATGCCAGCCAAGGCTTCAATGTACATCTTTTTAAAATAAGAACTTGGGGGTTTTTTTTAGTCAAAGTAACATTTCATATTTAACCAAGATAAATTATATAATTATATTATTTTTAAATATGTATTAAAGAATATAATTAGCTGGCCAGGGCTAATTATAGTCTTTAATATATATAATTTTCAGTTCAAATTCAAATTCTCCCAAATTGTCCATGCCCTGGCCAATTTGGCTCAGTGGATAGAGCATCAGCCTGCAGACTGAAGGGTTCCAGGTTAGATTCCGGCTAAGGGCACGTACCTAGGTTGCAGGTTCCTCCCCGGCCTGGGCCCTGGTCAGGGCTCGTGCAGGAGGCAACCAATTGATGTGTTTCTCTCACATCGGTGTTTCTCTCTGTCTTTCCCTCTCTCTGAAAATCAATGAAAAAAAAAATATATATATATATATTGTTGTGTGAGGATTAAAAAATAAATGTCTGTTATAGTTGGTTTGTCTAAAATAGGATCTAGGGAGCGGGCTGGAAGAGATTAATGGGGGGGAAAGGAGGACCTATGTAATGCTTCCAACAATAAAGATTAAAAATAATAATAACTAAAATAGGATCTAATAACAGGTCCATACATTGTATCTGTTCTTTATATCCCTATCATCTCGTACTCTACAACAGTGACCTTTTTTCATGCTATTGACTCCCTGTAGACATGGGTCAGTTGACTTGTAAAGTGTGTGGGTGTGTCTGACTGCTACTTCCAGATGTGGGTTAGCTGGTTTCTCTATCCCTTACATTCCCTATAACCTAGAATTAGGTCTAAAAGTTAGATGCAGCCCTAGCTGGTGTGGCTCAGTTGGTGTACCAAAAGGTTGCTGGTTTGATTCCCAGTCAGGGCACATGCCCAGGTTGTGGGCTCATTCCCCAGTAGGGAGCATGCAGGAGGCAGCTGATCAATGTTTCTCTCTCAAATCAATGTTTCCCTCTCTCTCCCTTTCCCTTTCTCTCTCTCTCTCAAATCAATAAAAACATATGTTTTAATAAATAAATAAAAGTTAGGTGTAAGCCAAACATTTTTTAAAATATATATATATTTTATTGAATTTTTCACAGAGAGGAAGAGAGAGGAATAGAGAGCCAGAAAATCGATGAGAAAGAAACATCGATCAGCCGCCTCCTGCCCACCTCCTACTGGGGATGTGCCCGCAACCAAAGTACATGCCCTTGACCGGAATTGAACCTGGGACCTTTCAGTCCATAGGCTGATGCTCTATCCACTGAGCCAAACCAATCAGAGCAAGCCAAACATTTTTAATGTGCCAAAATTCTCAGTATCCTACCTAATAATAGACAAATATGCAAATTGACCGCACCATCGCTATGACCAAGCCACGCCCACCAGCCAAGCCATGCCCACCAGCCAATCAGGACAAGTATGCAAATTACACCAACCAAGATGGCGGCTAATTTGCATATCAAGACAGCGTAGAAAGAAGCCAAGAGCTGCAGAAGGAAGCAAAGCTGCGGAGAAGCAAGCAAGCCGGGGGGGGGGGGTGGGAGGGAGGAGAAAGGAGGAGCGGAGGCGGGGTCGGGGGAGAAGGAAGGAGAGCAGGCAGGCTGGCGGAGAAGGGAGAAAAGCAGGCGGGCTGGCGGAGAAGGCGGGGCGGGGGAGAAGGGAGGAGAGCAGGCGGGGCGGGGTAGAGTGCAACAGGAAACCCTATTGCAGGATTTTTCCTGCAACGGGAATGCTAGTACTTTATAAAATGGAGAAAGTATCCCACAGGAAAGCTGAATGAGATAAATAACAATGACCTACACTACATAAAATCTCACACATGTATCAACTGGTACTGCTCAATTAGATCACATTTATCTTAACCTCATGAAACACAAAATCTACTTATATGCTGATCACATGAATGGGAGTCTCCTTAAATTCTATCTCTAGACTCTCATAAGTCACAAACATGTGGTCTGAGGGGCTTGGAAAAAAATTGGCATAAAAGAAATCAGAATATTTAAAACTTCTACAGGAAACACCCCTGTTTCCTCTTAGGAAATGGATCTAATTCCATTTTTTGACTCACACCCTACCCTGGCCCTGCTGGTTCTGGTCTGAGTCCAGTCCATTTACTTCCCACGTGTTCTGTCTGGTCCCTACCTCAGCCCTGTCCCATGGTGACAAATCAAGAGTAGCAACAACAAATCAAGGTGAAGAGGTTGGACCTTTGAAGTTCTACCATGCTTTCAAAGTTTATGTAAGAGCTTCAAATTTCAAAACTTTACCCCAACATCTAACTATTTTACCATGTTTTATTGAATAAATAATTTGTTCTATGAGCTTGGGTCTGACTCAAAGAAGCCACCATAAGTGATTTTGGCCATTTCTTCTGTTCAAGGAAATGCAGAGTTTTGGGACCATTCTTGGACCGGTCAGCGCTGCCCTCTGTATGGCAATCATGCAACCCTGGGCAGTGGCCCAGAGGATGCGCTCCGTCTCCGAGTGCTAGGTTGCCATCTGTGTAAATCACTCTGTGAAAAGGCCAGTTAGCTCAGTTGGTTGGAGAGTCCTCCCGACGTGCCAGGGTTGCAGGGTCCATCCCTGGTCAGGGCACCATTTTAAAAAAACAATAAGAAAAGCGCTGGCTGGTGTGGCTCAGTTGGTTGGGCATCGCCCCATGCCAGGTCCATTCCAGTTTCTGGTTCGATTCTGGTCAAGGCACATGCCCAGGTTTCAGGCTCAACCCCTGTCAGGGGAGTTGTGCAGGAGTCAGCTGATTGATGGTCAATCTCACATGGATGTTTCTCTCTCTCTCTCTCTCTCTCTCTCTCTCTCTCTCTCTCTCTCTCTCCCTCCCTTTCTTTCTTTCTTTCTAAATGATCAATTAAAATTACATATATAAAGAAAACTAGAAAGAAAAAAGAAAAGTTGGGAGGAAAGGTTGGGGTGGAGGTGGGGGAGCAAAGAGCCACAACTGTCTCCTCACCTGTAGGTAAAAAACAAGGAGGGGACCACAGGGACATCTACCTTACAGGTGCCAGAATATGTATAGGATGTTTCTGGAAGGGTATGTAAGTTTTGTTGTTGTTGTCTAATACAATGATCTATAATGTTACCCTTCTTGGGAAGAAATGCCCTTTCACGTGTCTTCAGCTAAAGGCATCTGTCAGTAAGAGAATTCCAGGTGTCTGGTTATCGGGGTAGGGAAGACATTTTACCCGGAGAAAGCTTTTCCCAAGTCTTCTGAAATTGTGATGATAGCTCAAGACTCCCCGCCGTGCTTCTGGGGAAGCGTGTGGTGGGCTGCAGCAGGATGCCCTGGTCAAGCAGGCGTGGCTTGTGGCCTTAGTGCCCTCTCCGCAGTGGAGCCCTGATCTCCCCCAGCCAGAACAGAGAGAGGTATTTTTAACCTTGGTGTTGACTTACACAGAGCTTCAGGTATTCTCTGGGGTGTACTATGAGACAGGAAAGCTGAGATCTGACGCTTAGACTCATTTGCCCTACCTCAATGTGCTGGTTTTATGCACCTTGGAGGATTGGACCATAAAAGCTGTAATAAGGGAAAACGATTATACTTCCCTAGAAACCCTTTGGATATCATCTTTCTTTAGTTTCTGACACAGAAGTGCAGTGCAGGCATGGGCAGCTAACCCCACTGCCTACCTACTCCCCTGGGGAAGGGGATAGAACAGCAATTTTCAACCTTTTTCATCTGTGGCACACATAAACTAATTACTAAAATTCTGTGGCACATCAAAAAATATATTTTTTGCCAGTCTGACAAAAAGGTAGGTATAATTTTGATTCATTCTCATCAGATGGCTATTGTTGTGTTGGCTGTTGTCATTTTTTTTTTTTTTAACAACCTAAGGGGAAAGAGGTCAGTGCCTCTGACTAAATGGTTAAGTATTTACAGGTCTTAAAAATTCTTTTGGCACACTGGTTGAAAATCGCTGGGATAGAAAAATGACCTCCGTATCACCTGCCTCAACCAGACCAGGAAGAGAAACCATATGTGGGTCTATTACAAAAGAACTAGAATTACAGGTAGGTTATATAGGTCCTCTTCAGAAGGTGGTGTGCATTAGTCAGAAGACCTAATGGCACATGCATGGCACAAATGAAGTCAACAGGAAACTGATCATGTTGCCTGGGAGACAGGGCAAAGTTGAAGTCTGTGTGCTACACAGAAAGATTCTTAGGGGATTGGGGGAATCATGGACTTTATTTTATTTTATTTTTATCACCAAAGGATAGAATGAAGGAATACTGATTTACAGATTTGTTGACAAAAGAGGGATATGAGCAGTTCATTTAAGTAAATACATATCCTTCAAGGCACCAGGGACACAGAGCTGGGCTGGAAGGTAACCAGTCTGGGCCCATTTGGGGAGATTGTCCCTTCCCTTAAGCGACAAGAAGGCAAACATAATCAGGCAGTGAATTTGTTTCAAAAAAGAAACACAATAGGAAAATAAGTCTATAGAGACATCAAAAATTCTGATTAGGAGAATATGTAATTCTTTTTTCTTTTCTTTTTTTTGTTTGTTAATTTTCACTAGAGGATACTTTTTCCATTGCTTTTTAGAGAGAGTGGAAGGGAGGGAGAGATGGAGGGAGAAGGAGAGAGAAAGAGAGAGAAACATCAATATGAGAGAGACACATCGACTGGCTGCCTCCCTCACATGCCCCGACTGGGGTGGGGATCAAACCCGCAACCCAGCCAGGTAGGTGCCCTTGACCAGGAATCAAACCCGTGACCCTTCGGTGCGCAGGACAACACTCTAATCACTTAGCAACACCAGCCAGGGCAAGGCTATGTAATTCCTAATCCCATGGCCCTTCATGAAATAGAGCCCACTGAAGACTATAAATCACACTCAGTCCAAGCTTTAGGGTTCACACTGGTCTAAGCATAAGCTTGTTCCTCGCAGTCTCTCCTCACGGTAAACGAAGACCTGGCTCCTCCTCTTGTACCACTGACATAGAACGCGGCTGTGCAAGGCAGGATGGGGTAATGCCTAGTGTTAGTATAGCCGTCTGTCTTGTTCCAGATCCCAAACGCCTCAAGGCAGGAAAGGAGGAGGCCCCTTCCAGCTGCCTGAGTCATCTCAGAAAGGAAGCCTTGGTACCGCACTCCCCTCACATCTCCACCCCTCCTGCCCAAATGTGCCTCCCTCTTCTTCAAACCCTAAAGAAACTCTGACCATGGGCTCTCTAACTCTTCAACCTTTATTTTTTACTTAATTATCATTTCTTTAGCCCTATCAAATGCCATGATGGGAGAAATCTGAAGTCTCGGTAATTTTCAAAATCAGAATTCATTTACAGACCAAGTCCCCATACTGAAGGGGACTCCGTGTCGTTTTGGTCTAACATCCCTTGCCACACAGACCGAACTAAGCAGCCTCGGTTCCTCCGTCTTGCTTCTTACTGGAAGAAGAACCTGGAAATCATTGCCAACTAGACTGCGTGAGTCACAGCAGGTGACTGTATTTTCCTCTCTGGTGCGAGGCAGGGCAAGATAAATTTAGTTTCATTATTTTTGCTGTTTCTCAGGAAGAACAGGGCTTGCAAAATAAACTGGGATTGCTGCTCTGATTCATTTCAGTCTTCGTGTCCCTCGGGGGTGTTTCTGGGCCAATAATGGAAGGTCTCTTCATGAGCTCCTCCCAGGCTCTCTGTGAATCAGGCCTCAGACGTGATCTTCGTGTTGCTAAAACACATCTGGACCACTTACCACCCACAGCCGCGCGGCCTGCTCGGTGCGGCACTGACAGCTGACAGTGGGAGCCCCTTGTGTTCCGTTTCACACGCACTCCCTTCGCAGACAAGGAGTCCGCACCTGCCGCGTGGAGGATTGCCTGTGGCGCTGTGGGAGAGAGGGCGGTGTAAGATGTGGCCTCTGTTCTCAAGAAAACACGAATTCTGAGGCAGCCTAGATGGCAACACATAATGTCTGTGCACGTGCGAAGTTTCAGGAGAGGAAAGGTCACCCTGGGGGATTACTCAGGAAGATGCGGGAGGAAGCGGAGTGAAATGGCAGGTAAGACAGCAGTGGAATCGGAGGCGCTTTGGAAGCATCTGAAGAGATGCCCCAACAAAACCGCTAGGTCTTCAATGCAACGTGCTGCCCTGTGCATCAGTGAGCTCTCAGGAAGGGACGTTTCCCAGAGGAAGAGATTAAATGCGAGGTGGAACCAGGATGGTGGAAGGAGCACGCAGGAGGAAAGCGGCAGGTGCCGAGGGCCAGCCCTGGCCACAGCCCTGCAGAGCCTGTGCTGGTTCGCTGGGGCTGCCATGACGCAGTATCCCAAACCGGGTGCGCTAATGACAAGCTTGCTTTCTCACAACTCTAGAGGCGAGAAGTCCGAGATCAGGGTGCCAACAGGGTTGGGTTCCTCAGAGACCTCTCTCCTCAGCCGGCAGATCCTCTCCCTCCATCCCCTCCTCACCCGGTCATCCCTGTGCTCCAGCCTCTGTGGTCTCTTCTTCCTTTTATAAGAACACGGTCATAGTGGGTTAGGGCCCCACCCTAACAGTCTCATTTTAACTTGATCACCTCTTTCAAAACCTTATCATCTAACAGGCTACATTCTGAGGTACTGGGCATTGGGACTTGAACATATAAATTAAGGGGAGGGGTGGACACAATTCAGCCCGTAACGGGGCCTAAACCCTGGGTCAGCAGCAACAGGAGGGAGCTGCACCTTCGCCTCCAGGTTAAGCCAAGGGCCCTGGAAGGGGCCCAAAGTTCCCAGTAGGGAGTGCCCCGCGTTTGCAGATGCAAATGAAAATTTCCTCTGAAGGAAAGCAACCCCAGTTTAGGCCCTGAGGGTGTGACAGAGTGAAATGCCTGGTCTCTTGGACTCCAGGTTCAGCCTGTTTTGTTCCCCTGGCCTTCAGACTAATTAACCTTGGCTTCATCTTCCATAAGCACGTGCTAATCATTAGAGGAATTCTGCTTGCAGCTTGAATTTTACAAAAACAGCCCCTCCCCCTCAACACAAAAGAGACCTGAACTCTGTACTTCCTTAAGATGAATTTGAGGTACCACTAAGGCTCCATCTTCTTGGATGGTGTCTTCTCCATCAATAAACCTTTCCTTACTCCAAATTGATGTTTTGAGTTTTGGCCTTTTAACGCAGTGGGCTCAAGGACTTTGGACCTGTAACAAAGGTTCCTGCGGATTAAAATCAAACAAATAGACTGTATGTTCAGCAAAACTATTTTCCAAAAGTAGGAATAAATGAAGATGTTTTCTGATAAATAAAACTGAATTGGCCACCAATCAGTGGTTCTCAACCTTTTTAATGCCACAACGCTTTAATACAGTTCCTCATGTTGTGGTGACCCCCAACCATAAAATTATTTTCGTTGCTACTTCATAACTGTAATTTTGCTCTTAGGCTCTACAGCAGCGGTTCTCAACCTGTGGGTCGCCCAAGACCATCAGAAAACACAGATATTTACATTACAATTCATAACAGTAGCAAAATTACAGTTATGAAGTAGCAACGAAAATAATTTTATGGTTGGGGGTCACCACAACATGAGGAACTGTATTAAAGGGTCGCGGCATTAGGAAGGTTGAGAACCACTGCTCTAAAGGATCTTGTCTTGGTTTGCTTTCCCTTAAAAGTATACCCTTGACTGGCCCTTGACCCAAGTGGGAGTTAGGGGTGCTTTTGACTCTACATTGGGCCCTTCGCATTCATGATTCAAGAACAGCATATACAATCCGGGCTCGGGAAGCTGTGACTGGGAAATTGCGGATGGGAATGTGGGAATACTGGTTTCAGTCTGCTGGTGGTCGAATCTATGGATAGGATGGGCTGACTGCATTGACTGAAAGAAATTTGCATGTAGAGGGACCCTGCAGTCCAAACCCCAGTCGTTCCAGGATGAACAGCTGTTTATGTGAGAAGTAATTTCAAGAAACACCTTGTGGGGTCCTGGGGAAGTGAGAAAGGAAAGGAAGGGATGCCAGAAAAGGCACATAACCAAGCAAGCCACCGCCATGGGCAACCGGAGCTTCACCCCACTGAGGAACCCACTGGGCCAGGGCAGAAAATGTCTCCGTTTTCCTGCCTGAAAGGCAAGACAGCTGGGTATCCCCCAATTCCCTTCAACTGCTCCCAGGAGGCATTCCTCCCCTACATTTCGTGCCTGTACCTGGCAGGAGCAAGGGTCTGGGCAGCCATCAGATAACTCAGGTCGAATTGCAGGTGCTGAGGTGGAGATTGGCTGGCTGAGCTTGGAAACAATAACTGTTGATGGGACATGGAAGGCCCCTGGCAAAGTCTACTACCGTGTACTACAGGAAACCTGCAAAACGACTGTGGAAAGGGAAGGTACCAAAAGCAATAATGAGTCAATACATTGGCCACAAATATATATATATTGGCCACTATGTAAGTGCATCTAAACAAACATTGTTAGCATAAAAATATAATATTAGTGCCCAGCCAGTGTGGCTCAGTGGTTGAACAAGAAGGTCATGGTTCAATTCCCAGTCAGGGCACATGCCTGATTTGCGGGCTTGATTCTAACTCCCTCAGTGCAGGAGGCAGCTGATCAATGATTCTCATCATTGATGTTTCTATCTCTCTCCCTCTCCCTTCCTCTCTGAATTTTTTTTTTTTAAAGAAAAGTGTAATGTTAGTATCTAATTTGTAGTCCAACACAAATCAAAACAGAACATAACTATACTATTGGATACTAGCATATTTTAAGTCAGAGTCTGCATCACTATTATGGGGAAGAAATTAAAAGTTAGGAACCATATGACCGTTTAGATTGGTAGAGGAAGATATAGGTATGCCACCTATAGGTTACCTGATGGAAGAGAAGCTTGGAGGGGAGCATGGAGTAGCACAAGCTTCCAGAAATGGCCAGCTTGATTGGAGGGGAGGAGCTGTGGTGGGAATGGCTGGAGAGGTACGGCAAGGGGGGGGGGGCGGAGTTGGGGCAGGGGGTGCTGGAGAAAAACCTTGAAGACAGCATTTTATCCTAGAGGCCAGGGATCCCCAATGTTTTTGTCCAGTTTTATTGAAAATAATTAGCAGACATTACTGTATAAGTTGAAGGCATACAGCATGATGGTTTGACTTACATATAGTATGAAATGATACCCACAATAGATTTGTTTAACATCCATCATCTCATATAGACACAATAAAAAGAAAAGAAAAAAATGCTCTCCATGGGTTGAGAACTCTTAGCCCAATTTTTAAAATTACACACCTCATCTTGCAGGCTCCTCCCTGGCCTGGCCCCTGGTCGGGGCTCATGCAGGAGGCAACCAATCGATGTGTTTCTCTCACATCAATATTTCTGTCTTTCCCTCTCTCTTCCACTCTCTCTAAAAATCAATGAAAAAATATCCTCGAGTGAGGATGTAAAAAAGAAAATTACACACTTCATCCATTAATACTTCGAGCTTGTACCCTTATGTGTAATACTTGTACTATATTACTAATGTGTACAGTATAAAACATATACTCAAAAATAATTTTTAAAGTGAGATTGATTAGTTATAATAAGTACTTTAATATTTGTTCTTCCTAAAGACAATATGAATAATTTAAGTGTGAGGATTAAGCTTGACTATAGTTCATTATTTTGGAAATCTTGACTTATGGAAGATGGGAAAATTTGACATTGGGTGTTAGTGGCTGTCATGGCCGATAAAAGATACCTTACCAAAGTAAAGCAGACCCAAAGGAAGAAGTGTACTTATAAAACATGATAATTTTTTGAGACCATCTTTTAATTTTATTGATTTTCTCTATTTTTTTTCTTTTTTTTATTGTCTAAAGTTTTACATATGTCTCCTTTTCCCCCAATTGACCCCCTCCACCCCCTCCCCCCCCCCACAGCCATTCCCACCCTGGGCAAGCCCCCATTGCCCCAGTGTCTGTGTCCATTGGTTATGCTAATATGCATGCATACAAGTCCTTTGGTTGCTCTCTAACCCCCCGCCTCCCCTACCATTTGTCTCTGGATCTATTCTTGTTCATCAAATTATAAAACATGGTAATTTTTATTTTGTTAGTCCCACATACCCATTATGCAAGCATTTTTGTTGAAATTCATCTAGGAAATTTCCACGTTCTCTGATTTCAATCAGTGGTAATAGCATAGTAATCAGAGGGGGCTAATTTACACTTTTTAAAACAAACAAGTCCAACCCATTAAAATTCTTCATCAGAAGAATTTTTAAACAAATTAGAAAATTATGTTTCTGCATTTTTTCAGCAGGCCCTGCTAGGAGGCCACTGCAGCTACGAAGATTAGGACCTCCAGTCAAGAGGTGGATGGAGAAAGGGGGGGTCTCAGTACAGTTTTGGCAGAATGTGGTAATGGCCTATGCGAGAAGGAGAAGGCAAAGGCTCTAAGTTCCTGGGTTACTCCATTTTTTCAGGTTGCAAGATGCAAAAATATATTCAAAATACCTCTATGGCCCTAACCGGTTTGGCTCAGTGGATAGAGCGTCGGCCTGCAGACTGAAAGGTCCCAGGTTCGATTCCGGACAAGGGCATGTACCTTGGTTGCGGGCACATCCCCAATTTGTAGGTGTGCAGGAGGCAGCTGATGGATGTTTCTAACTCTCTTTCCCTCTCCCTTCCTCTCTGTAAAAAAATCAATAAAATATATATATATTTTAAAAAATACCTCTATGAATGGGAGAGTATTATAAGGATCCATGCAAACCTAGAGGTGACAAGGAACTATCTTCATAATTGCATTGCTGGCTCCATGAAAATGTCCCTGATGCGGTTTCAAATTCATGTGGCTCTGGTAACCCAGTTTAACTCAGGGCTTGACTATAATCCCCGTCCATGGCTGAGTATGTGATTCGGTTCCTTGGATCCTGCTCTTCTCTGTTTTTTTTTTCTCACAACTCCTACTTAATCATGGTTTCTACTGCTTCATGACTCCTCTGTTGCTTTTCTTGTGTCTCAACCCCAATTCACTCATTCAGCATCCCCTCTCTGTCTCACATTAAAAGTCTCAAAGGGAGAGAGTCTAATTGGTCCAGGCACCACATTGTTGGCCAAAGGTCTTGAGTGAGGCCAGTCCATTCACTGGCCAAACTTTACATGGCTGCCTTTGGAGTATGTGTTCTGCCTGGGGTGGTGGGTCATGTCTCCATGGCACAAATTAGAGCAACCTATGTACAAGGAACTCTTCAGAATGGACTGTGAGTTTAAAAACAACTTGAACCTTGAATAAGTGAGCTGGGTAATGAGCAGGTTGCCTAATAGAGTCTGTCCACTGTAGTTGGGGAGATAGGAAGATGGGATATTCTGAATGTGGCTTATTTTACAACCAAAGCCAATGTCATGCATGCATGTATTTCACTTACTATCTAAAGCTTTACTTTGGTTATTAACATAGGAAATTATAACTTAAAAGTTATTATTATACTACTAGCAGAAGGATTATAAGATGCCAAGTGGTTAAGATCGCAGACTTTAGAACTAGACCCCCTGTGGTCATGTCCCAGCACTCTCATTTACTGGCTGTGTGACCTTGGGCAAATCACTTAACTGGTCTGTGTCATAGTTTCCTCATCTGTAAAATGAGCATGATATAGACCTATCTCATTGGGTTGTTATAAGAATTAAATAGTTAATATGCTTAAATTGCTTAGAACAATGCTGGGCATGAAATTAGCACTATATGAATATTTGCTATTTTACTTTCAATCATGAGTTAAACTCCAACTATAAACCAACATTCATGCATTATAGCTTCCACTTTAGTCCCTCTTATTTAAGTTTTTGAATTATTTTCTCATGCAGTCTTGGCTCTTTAATAAGATTTGTACTTTCATCTGTATAAAATAAATATTTTCTGACTCAGAATTTTAAAACTACTTTCTTTGTTTTTATTTTATAGCCAATTCTTGGAAATAATTCTTATCAAAATAAATATTCTTTTTATTTCCCCTGCTCTTATGTTTGTTTTAGGATGTTATTTTGTCATAGTTTTATTGATTTCCCTCTGGAGAAGGTCAATTTCCCGGCAACATTTGATGTCATTATTCAGAGATGAAGGAGGTGTTACATGTTTATTAAAAATGATCCACAAGAGTGATTCAGAAACCAGGGTACATTGATATTTTTGCCTCAGTAATTTTGCTGGTCTACTTACATGCTTGAATTTGAATGCTGGTTTAAATTAATCTTTTGTAAATGATCAATAGTTGGTAGGATTTGCTCCAAGTATTGCAACTGTAATATTGCACTATATTTACAGATGTAACAAAGCAAATCTTCATGATGTCATTATATTTTGAGATTTCACACCCTAACTGTGGGACATAAATCTACTCTTTCTAGACTTCACTTTTCTTGCTGATTTTTGTTTTGTTTTTAGGTAGGAATATTAATCCCTTACTATCTTTTGAATAATCCTGTGATGCACAAATGTAACAAAATATGTGCCAGCACTTTGAAAAATTCTTAGCACTATTCAAATGTATGGCATTATTATTATTGCTCTGATCATTGCCATGGTTATTATTAATATGACTAGAGGCCCGGTGCACAAAATTCGTGTGCAGGTTAAGGTGCCTAGGCCTGGCCTGCGATCAGGGCCATCTTCCCCGGCTGCTGGCAACCGGCCCCACCCCCCACCGCCACCCACCCGGTTCCCTGTTCGCCATTGGGCAATCGGAGTCTGCTGGCCGGGAGGGGGACCCCCCCCTGCTGCAGGTCACCTTCTGTGTGTGGGGACACTGACGGGTTGGGGGCCTTGGCCTGGCACTGCCCGTGGTCCCCTGCCACCCACCCCTGGTTCCACATTCGCCATCAGGCGATCAGAGCCTGCTGGCTGGTGGGGGAAGGGACCAAGAGGTGGTTAGTGACTGGTTGAGTGGTCGTTCTGCCATTAGGGTCAATTTGCATATTACCATTTTATTATTTAGGATGATATTATATCAGGGATCCTGGTACTCAGGGAAGTCTGCCCAGAGAAGGAAGTATTAGAAAATCTGAGCCAGAGTTGGAAGATGTGAGGGTTTCAGAGGAGCAGGAACAGCCCAGAGAAGGACAGAGCAGAGGCAAGGACGGGTGTGTGAAGAATGAGGTATAGCCCCACCCGCATGGCTCAGTGGGTGAGCATTGACCTATGAACCAGGAGGTCCACAGTTTAATTCCCGGTCAGGGCACATGCCTGGGTTTCGGCTCAATCCCCAGTAGGGGCGTGCAGGAGGCAGCTGATCAATGAATGACTCTCTCTCATCAGTGATGTTTCTATCTCTCTCTCTCCCTCTCCCTTCCTCTCTGAAATCATAACTAAAAAGGAAACGCCAGCTTTTTCCTTTCTAGCTGCAGGACGCATGCACAGGTGGTACCTTGATGGTGGGGTCTGCCCTGGGTCAGTCTCCTTATCCATATAAATGTGTTCTCTTCCTCCCCTGGCAACCCCTCTGCTCAGCCAACGGCATCCCACTTAGACAAGGTATAAATATATATATATTTAAAAAGAAGATAAGGTATAAGTGGGATGCCCTTGGCTGAGCAGAGGGATTGCCAGGGGAGGAAGAGAACACATTTATATGGATAAGGAGACTGACCCAGGGCAGATCCCACCATCAAGGTACCACCTGTGCATGCGTCCTGCAGCTAGAAAGGAAGAAGCTGGCGTTTCCTTTTTAGTTTTTCTCTCGATAAGTCTGTGCTTTTTATTGGATGAAGCAGGAGGCGTAGGCAGCCCGACGCCGTGCAGGCAGGGCTTCACCGCCTTGTAGGTGATGGAGAACTCGCCCAGGTAGTGGCCAGTCGTCTCAGGCTTGATTCCACCTGGTTGTCGGTCTTGCCACTGTTCACGCCCACCGTGCCGCCCACCATCCCCGGCAGGATGACCAGTCCCTGTCCCGCAGGTGCGTCTTCACCACGGAGGGCTGCTCCGTGGGCGGCTCCTCTTTGGCCTTGCGAGGCGGGTCAGCATCCAGTGCTGCTTCCTCCGCAGGCGCAGGCGCTGGTCAGAGGCCGCTGCCTCACTGCTCCCAGGACGCGTGGAGCCGCTGGTGGAGATCCACGCGTGCCCGGTGAGCTTGCGGGAAGTCGCTTCTGCTCCGCGTCTGCCATCTCGTCGGTTCTTCGAAGGCCGTTGGCGCTTCCCTTGTCCAGGATCAGGGCTGTGCCCGGCGGTGTGCTCAGTGGTTGAGTGTGGACCTGTGAACCAGGAGGTCACGGTTGGAGTCACGGCGGGGGCAGCCAGGGTTGGGGCTCCATCCCTAAGCAGGAGGCAGCCAGGGGATAATTCTCTCTTATCACTGATGTTTCTCTTTCTCCCTCTCCCTTCCTCTCTGAAATCAATAAAAATATATTTACAAAAAAACGAAAACAAACAAACAAACGACTAGGGTTTGCTTAGAAAAAGCCAACTAAGCAGTTCAGATGTCCAGGGAATTACAGCTGACCCATGAACAACACGGGTTTGAATGCGC